>NC_141144.1:5850271-6193771 GCF_053477565.2 Lygodium microphyllum | reverse complement strand
ATCACATATGATTCATCTTCATTGTCTTCATAGTTCTCTCTCTCAATCTCTCATAAATAGATACATTGTTTTGATAGAGTTGGCTATCTTTGACTCTCTCTTTCTCACTCCATCAATAGTACATCATCTCCTCACTACAATGCTCAATAATGACTCTCAATAATCCTTCTTAGGTCGTGGATTCCCCTTTCAAGAGGTGTGTCTAATGTGAAAGATCACCAGAGCCACTATAGTGACTCTTTATAGCTCATTACTATCACTTCACTTCAATCTTCTTTTGAGTTTTCAAGAGCTACTTCTTCCATTTGTTTTAGCTCTTTTGAACTTAGATTCATCCTTTTCAAAAGTTAGAAAACTTTCCCAAAGTACACCCTCATATCACAGAACACATACAGAAGATCTACAAAACATAACAGAATAAGAACAGAGCAAGAACACAAGCTCTACAGAAGGTCTATAGAGGGTTAACAGCAACTAAACAGCAAACATTCAACTCAACTAAAACCAAATAAACCCATCATAAATCACTCAATAAGCTATCATACAACCTCAAAATTCATCATTCAATATCCCAACCTCACTTACTCAAACAAAACAGAGCAAAACATAAGAGAACAGAAGCTCAACAGGCTCAAACATGATCATACAGAAGCTATCAAAACATCATTAGAACCTATCACATCAATGTATCTTCATAAAAAAATATCATGAGCTATCAAAATTAATCCAAACCTATATAAATCATTCTAAAATCAATCAAACAATCAAAAGGCCATTCCAAAGCTTTGTATGAATATCAATGTGAACATTGATTCCTAACAGTTGGATGTCCTATATTTTCATGCCCTATATCTACCTAGCAAATACTTTGTTTTGCTAGAAAGGATGTGCTGCCTTCAGTTCTTTCAAAATCCTCCAAAGACATTTGTGGATGAGTCCTTCTCCATGGATCGTTTTCGAAACCACGAAGCCTTCAAAAGGGATCACCTTCATTGATGCCTTTGCAATGTATTTTGGATTATTCTTAATGATATATATCTCTCTCTTTTTGGAGGTGTCATTCAGATGGTTGTGTTAGTGTTTGTGTATGTGTGTGTGTTGTAATAATTGTATGTGATGAGTTCGCACTGGTTGAATAATTTGTTCGAGAGCTCTTTTCAAACTATTAATGGTGATGATGGATTGAAAGCCTATGGTGGAAAGCTGAAGAAGAACCTCTTAGGTGATAAGTTGGGGTCGTGGTTAAGAGAGATTATTGAAGATCCTACAGATGATAAAATTGAGCTCTTTAGTGAACTTATATTCTTCTTTTCCTTAGATCGTGAGGACGCTTCCTTTCTAAGTGTGGGGATATGTTGAGAGTGGAAAAAGACTGAATTTTTAACTGATTTTTTTTGTTTTTGAGGACTGAGTGATTGATTTTTTATGGATTTAGAGTGATGTATGGTTGTTAAAGGAAGTGTTTGAGAGTGTTTTGTATGATATTGATTATGTGTACCTTCTGTATAGCTTCTGTTTTGTTCTGATTTTCTTCTGTATAAAGTATGGATTGATGATTGATGAAGATTGAAATATTTTGAAAGCCTATTGAATAGTTTTTGATAGTTTGGAATGGTTTTAATATGAGTTATGAGGATTTGATCTTCTCTAATGACCTTCTGTAAACCTTTTGTAGAGCCTTTGTCTCTGTTCTGTCTCTACTCTGTATCTGCTCTGGTCATGTACTATACTGTTCTGTAGATATTCTATAAGTGTTCTGTAGAATTTATGTGTGACTTTGGGAAAGTTTTCTAACTTTTGGAAAGGATGAATCTAAGTTCAAAATAGCTAAAACAAATGGAAGAAGCAACTACTGAAGACTGAAGAGAAGACTGGAGTGACAGTGACAATAGTGAGCTATGAAGAGACACTGTAGTGGCTTTGGTGCCTCTTCACATCAGACATACCTCTTGGGAGGTGTATCCACGACCTAAGAATGATTATTGAGAGTCATTATTGAGTATTGTAGTGAGGAGATGATGTACTCTTGAGAGAGAGAGAGAGAGAGAGAGAGAGAGAGAGAGAGAGAGAGAGAGAGAGAGAGAGAGAGAGAGAGAGAGAGAGAGAGAGAGAGAGAGAGAGAGAGAGAGAGAGAGAGAGCCAATTCTATAGAAACAGTGTAACTGTATATGAGAGATTGAGAGAGAAAACTACGAAGGCATTGAAGATGAATACTATGTGATTGATTTCCATTCAAAAATGGTGTATTCTTTTATGTTCATTGTTCTATTGATGGATTTTATGAAGATGTTGAAGATTATAGTTGATTTTATCAAATCCGTGGGAGATATCTACTATGATGCTACGTGAAGAATTGCTATTTTCTTTGTTTTGGTTGTCAAAAGAATGAAATGAAAGCTTGTTGATGTTATAAGATAGATTTTCTTGCAGTAGAATCCCCTTTTCCTTGGTGTTCCTCTTGGGGCTCCAGTAAGTAAGGCCTTTCTAGTTGTCGCTTCTCCTTCAAAGTGCCCACCACATGGCTCGTCATGGCAGGCTTTCAATACTATGCCGATTTCTTCACCTGCAACACATCTTTGCAAGACTTCATCCTTGCCTTTCTTGTACAGAGACCCACCTAACAAGGTGTAGGGGGATGATTCCAATAGAAGCTTCTTCTTCTCACGACTCAACATGCCAGAGAGGGATATTGTTGGGTTGATAGGAGGTTGGCTATGTCTGCGTACCATGAAGTAATTGTTTCGACTAGAAACAAGGAAGCATTAGGGAGGTCCGGATCATCTTGCTCCTCTTCTGCAGTTTGAGGGATCCGTGTGACAGATGATCAACTAGTACATGGGAACAGCCAGGCTTAGTGACCACTTCAAAATCAAACTCCTGGAACAGAAGCAACCATCTCATCATTTGTTTTTTGATATCTACTTTGTTTATCAGGAAGGATAGGGCTTCATGGTCCACATAAAACCTGAAGTGGATCGACAATAAATAGTGTCGAAAATTCTCCAATACAAACACCATTGCCAAGCACTCAAGCTCTGTCACTGTATAGTTTTGTTCTCTCTATCAGTGACCTTTTGGCTTGCATAATATATTGGTTGATCCAACTTGGAAGAGCCCTTCTGTCATAAGACAACGCCTAGCTCTTGGACCGATGCATCTATGTGCACATGGAACTCCTTTGTCTAGTCAGGAGGCTATAGGATGGGTGCTATGATGAGGCACTGTTTTAGGGTATTGAAGGGTTCTTTGCAATCATCAGTCCAAAGGAAATCCGCATCTTTCCTTAGGAGCTTGTGCAGAGGGGCTGCCTTGGTTGCAAAATGTGCAATGAATCTTCTGTAGTAGCCCACATGGCCGAGAAATCCTCTCAATTGCTTGAGGTTTGTTGGTGGTGTCAGTGCTACAATCTTCTCAATCTTCGTCAAGTCTATGGTTATCCCTTGTGCAGAGACGATGTGGCCTAGCAGGATTCCAAAAAATACACCAAATATGCATTTTTCGGGATTGAGGGAGATCCCACACTCTTTGCATCAATCAAAGCATTACTACAAGTGTCCCTAGTGGTTACAGAATAGACTAAAAACACAAAAATCATCCAAGTATACCTCAATGAAATCAAGCATATGGTTCTGGAATATAGCCATCATCACCCTCTGGAAAGTAACTGGGGCATTGTATAGCCCAAATGGAATTACTCTGTAGGCATAGGTCCCTCATTTTGTGGTGAAGGTTGTTTTGGATTGATCTTCTTCTGCTATCTGCACTTGATTGTGTCCACTGAAACCATCCAGAAGGAAATACAACTCATGTCCTACAACTGTGTCCAACAGTTGGTCTATGAAAGGGATAGGGAAGTGCTCCTTAGTTTTGGAATTCAACTTGCGGAAGTCCACACAAATGTGAAGCTTCCCATTCTTCTTGGGCACAACCACAATAGGTGATACCCTTTCAATGTTTGCAAATGGGTAGATGAACTCTGTCTCTAGAAGCTTTAGCAACTCTATCTTCACCAGGGTTGAGTAGTTCGGGTTCATTCGCCTTTGACGTTGCCTTATTGGTTTGGCATCTATTCAAGGTCAATGTGATGTTGACAGACTATAGGGTCAATCCCATTCACGTCTTTGTACGACCAAGCAAACACGTCTAAGTTATCTTTCAGAAGGTCATATAGGGCCACTAGCTCCTTTTTAGGGAGACTGCTTCCCACTTTCAAGTGGCATTCAGTGCCATCTGCATCAACAAAAGTCAACTACTTCTCACCTTCCACTTCTTTGATGAAGGTCCCACGGATTGCTTTTGGATAGAGGTCTAACTCCTTCAAGGGAGTAGTGTCTTTGTCTTATATGTTCCACTAGAATCAGTGTCCTCCTTCCAAGCAGATGACTCATTTGTATGTTGAGATTGCTAGAAGGGTATCAGAGCTTTGTTTGCTTCTGTTTGAGTAGTAATTTCTTCTGGACTTAGGGATTCATCTTCAGAGGATGCATCCAGGAATGTCACATGTAACACGGACCTTCTATAAGGCATGGCTCTAATGGCTCTAGCTTCTGTTGACAAGGGGCATTATCATCATCTTTTCTCTAGAATGGATAGTCAGGGCGACAGGAGCCACTGGTGAACTTAATTTTTATACTTTTGATCCATTGCTTATGCAGCTTCTGAATACTTTGTGGTCCATTGGTCAACCCAAATGGAACCATGATCATTCCATCCAACACCCCAAGATCCTCGGCATCTGAGGTCTCTGTAGGGACATCAACAAGATCATCTGCTATCAGAGAAACATCTTCAATTGCAATTTCATAACCTGCTTCTTCTTCTTCCTCATCATTTTCATCCTCTTCCTCTGGAGGCTCTGTCTCTACTTCTGTAGAGGCTCTGTAGGAGAAGAACAGGTCCTCCGTCTCTATGTCTACTTCTGCTTCCCCCTCTGTCTTGGGCTCTATTTCTGGCTCTGGTTCTGCCATAGTCATGTAACAGGGAGAGCAATACATCCAAGCCTCGATCTCACTGTCAGATATTATTTCAGATGTTGTACTTGGTTCTGGTAAGAGATATTCTCCCATTGATAGGGACTTTGCTTCTTTTGGGAGTTGGCTTATAGTATCCACTGTTAGGGATTGTGCCTCTGTTTTTGTAGGGAAGATTTTCTTCACAGCTTCTTCATCTGCCGATGTACCATCTGTAACTTCATTTGAGGAGTTTGCTAAGACTTCAATGGATGTGGATCCATTACCTTTTTGTGAGCCATACAGCTTCAACACCACTTTGTTAGGCCCTCTGCCCAGGGTTAGGGTTCTCTTAAACCAATTAGTCCTTGCTCTGGCTTCAAACAGCCACGGTCTTCCCTATAGCAGGGGGTAGGAGGTCCCGTAGGAGTTGGGTTTCACCACCAGGTAGGTAAACCAATAGTTTCTTCTAGTCAAGGTTGTCTTCACGTATGGGAGAATGCCCAGAGGCTTGATCCTACTCTGATCTACCATTCTGATCAGCCATTGAGTCAATTTCATACCTTGCAGGCCTAGGTCTTTCATTCTGACATCCGTCATGATGTTAATTGATGAGCCTCCATCTATCAATGCATCGGCAATAAAGCATCCTTCAATCCAGACGCCAACCTTTGGGTGCTAGGGTCTGGGAAGGCGTTGGCTACATCCACTTCCTTTACGGGATCTAGGGCCTTGTTGGACTTGGTTGTTGTTGGGGGATCAATTCTTAATCCATGTCTTCAAGTTCTTTTGAACTTCTTTCGGCAACTAGGAGACAGCATCAACAAGTTTGGAATGTTAGGTTTGGTTTAAAGGTGTCTAGGTCTTTGACCAAATCATACTCTTTGATAGGATCCACATGCTTTTCCAATCGACTGGGAAATGGGGGCCCACTTTTATCTTCCCTTTTTCTTCTAGGAGAGGCATCATGGGAACTTCTTTTTCATGACCATGTACTTCTACATCCTCTATTTCCTGGACCTTTGGTCCTGTCTCTGCAACTATCTCTATAGCTATCTATGGTTCTATAGTGCTATATACTTCTAAATTGCATTGGTTTGCTTATCCTGAGGAAGGTTGAATTTCATAGTCTTGGCAAAAGGAACATTCTCTTTTGGGACTATGGGTTCTCCTTTTTTTTCTCGCATTATTGCGGCCACTTTCAATTCCACCAAATTGGAAGCAGGTCCTTGGGTCTTCTGTGGGGTATCAGAAGTAGATTTCACAAGGGCTAGACTTAGACAATCTTTTGTAGTATGGCCTTCTCCTTTGCATAGACTGCATAAGGGCTTCTAATCCATAGATCTTCTAGGGTTTGGACAATTTGGTGAGATATGACCCTTTTCTCCGCATCTGTAACATTCCACCTCTGATCTCTGACCATCGCCAGAAAATTATCATCCTTTGTAACTTTGAGAGAAAAACCTCCTTGGACTAACATTAGGATCAAACTCCCTAAGCTTTGGTCCAATGTCATGTGTTGTCATTTTGGATTCCAGCAAGTTGAATCTTGCATCTTCATCTTTCTTTCTTCTTTTGTGCATCTCTTTCAGATAGCAGATATCCTCTGTATGGTTCTTTCTCAAACAGTATGAACAGAAAGCTCCACGAATGGTTGGTTTTCAAGTACATTTAGTGGCTAAATATCTCACTTGATGGCACTTTCCACACCATGTATTAGAACACATCACATCTCTCCCACCTCCCGTGCAAGAGTTGATATATTGGCGATATTCACCTTCAACATCTGTAGCTACTCTATAATCACATCCATAATTTCTTTCTTGATTCTTGCTATTGAATTGGATAGATAGTCCTTCAGATTTTCACCTCCTGGAGTACTTGTAGTAGGGTTTTGGAAACTTCTGTAATTACTGCATACATGGGTTGGGTTGATCCAGAGGGTCCACTATTTTGGTTCTGATTTAGAGCTCCTATTGAGACTTGGGGTTGTTTATTCCAGTGGGTAGGATTTCACTGTTGTTGAGTCACCATTGGAGGACCTATTTGAGGCCACTATTGTTGTGGTTGAGCTATCATTTGAGGCATTGTTGCATGCGGCCATTATGGTTTAGGTACATTGTATTGTGGCATTATTTGCATCTAGGGGTAGGGGTAGGGAACTGTCCTTGGAACTACATTTGGTGGGTATACCATTCCTGGCATGGGAGGAGGTAAGACTCCTCTTCCTAGGGTCATTGACAATCTTGCTACAACTTCATCATACAGTCTTGCACCTTCCACTACAGCTTGCAGATTGACTGGTCTTCTCAATTCCACAAACTTGCAAACTTTTGGTTGTAGGCCTCTGAGCACTCCTTTCTGGATGATTTTATCCAATTGATGGTTGGTCCATCTTTTCAGGATGGACTCCATTCGCAAGACATAAGCTTCTAATCTTTCTCCAGAGGACTGATGAACTCCTCTCGCATCTGCTCTTCAAAACCTTCACGCTTGAATTTAGTAAGGAAGGCCAATTTCAGGTCGTCCCATGTGCCAAAAGTTCCTACTGCTTGTCTCTTATACCATTGAAATGCTGCGCCCTTGAAAGTGGTGGGGAATATTAATCAATGCTCGGGGGTTCCTGCATTGTTAGCCACACATGCTACCATAAACTCTGCTACATGAAGATCAAGTTCTTCATTGTACTCTCCCTTAAAAATTGGCAATGGGACTACATTTGCTAGCCTGTCATCAATATTTCCAGGACGAATCTCACTAGGAAGGGGACCTTGAGCCGCCATGGGAACTTCTGTAAAGAGTGCTTTTAAGGCGTCAAAGGAGGCTTTTGCTGCAAGCTCGTTCTCGGCCTTGATTTTTGCCTTCTCTCTTTTCACGTACCTCTGGACTCGTTCTAGTGCTTGCAAGAGGATTGTGCCATTCATCAGGGGGTTGGCTCCAACCAGTTGGTCTGTACTCCATAGAATAGAATCAAAGGGGGCTTCAATCTCTAAAGGACTCTCTGGCCAATAGAAGGTATCAAATTTTCATTCTTCTGAGGATCGTTGTTGTGCCATCATCATAATAATGCCAACTTCTGATGGTTTCAATAGTGTATGTTGTGAAAAATACTCTATCCACCAACTTCCAGTGGGTTGCTAATTGGACAAACAAGAGATTGTCAGTGCACCACGCATCCCATGTGTCCTACTGTTGAGCATCCATTAACGAATTCCAACTCTTCTCTTTCTTGTTTTTATGAACCTCCACTAACCACGACTCCTAAATCTTCTTCACGATCTCCCACTTGATGATGTCTCGAAATTTCTCAATGAATGCCAAATCTTTGATGGATGGTCATTCTTTCTATTTCCGCACTTCAGTTTGTTCCCAAATAATTTGCCACCAAGATGCACGTCTTTGTTGCTTCAACAGGAAGAGGAAATAGTCCACGCATAGAGCTTGCATCATGATGGTAATATGTTTCTGTCATTGTGGGATGGACTTTTTGTGAAAAGTGGCTTTGGTAATGAGAATCTCCAACTCTTCAATGGAAGAAGGAACTTTGCAAACATCCATTGAATTCTTCTCTTCTTGGCAATGCCATTTCCTTCATTTTCAACCTCCTCTGATGTCTGTTGATGGCAAGTTTCCCCGGCTGCGCACCAAAAACATGAGCCCCAAGAGAGACACCAAGGAAAAAGGGTTTCTACTGCAAGAAAATCTATCTTATAACGTCAACAAGCTTTTGTTTCATTCTTTAGAAAACCACAACAAGGAAAAGAATAAATCTTCATGCAGCATCATAGTAGATATCTCCCACGGATTTGATAGAATCAACCATAATCTTCAACATCTTCATAGAATCCATCAAAACTAACAATAATACAAAAGGAATTGTTGCATTGTGATTTGGATAAATATTCCAAGGCTTGTGTTGATGGCAAATGCATGGTAGGGGTCTGTAATGACAAGTTGCCATGGGAATAAAGGAATGTTTTCCTAGAAAACGGTATTAGGGATGATTGCTTTGATTGTGCTTGAATTTTAATTGGATTAATTATAGAAGGATATTTTACACATGTGCATCATCTCCAAGATCATACTGTGGATTATCCCGAGAGGGCAATGCTCGATTCATAGGCCGATGGTCGAGTGATGAAAAGGCCAACCACGGAAATGGCATCTCACTCCTAGACCGCTTGTGGGTCAGGTGGAGCTCTGGACACCCCTTGCCTGTCCAAAATGGAGCTGGAGATCCCCATGAGCCCTATGTCTGGGACGTTGGAAGATCCTATTCTAGATAAAGGATGCAAATTTCGGTGCCATGTGAATTGGACTAGGTACTTCTGTTGGACAGAAGGGATACATAATTCTCCTGTATGGGCAGGAGACAAAGATTAACTTAAAGATAAGTTAAGGAACTTGTTTGATAAAAGGACTGCTTGTTTTTTTTGTGTATGTGTTGTAAATTATATGAACGAACTCTGTGCCCTAAAAGGCTTAATTAATGAAGCCGATTTTAAATGTCACACATAAATGTGGTAGGACCTAATTAGAAAACTAAACCTATCAAGGGAAGCGAGTGGACGGAATGCCCCGACGGGTTCGTCCTACTGCTGGGTGGTCCCAAAGAACTAGGAGGCTTCTCACAAGGATTTATCGTCAGGATGACTTTAGGTATTGTTAAGTTAGAACCGGATTCATACCGTTTTAGGGGACCAGAATGGGACTATGCCCTATGGGCAGAGAGGTTGAGCGGTGCATCCCTCTCATTTTCCATTCTCTTTGAACCAAGTGCGGTATGGATCTGCTTTGGATTGAATATCTCTGTGTAAAGTAGGATGTCCAAAACCTGACGCTAGAATGTTGTCAGGAGATCTTGACCCTAGGAACCCAGATTTCAGGTCGATCCTAGTGGGTTGGCCGTGAACGTTCCGTTGTGAGAGGTAGACTTCGGGAAACCCTAGGCAAAAAACCCCAAAGCATTTCATGGGAGTGCCGGGCGGCGACGCCTAGAATCGGTTCTCGATGGACCGCTAAAACGTACTTGGACAGTCAATAGGCGGGCACGTTACATAAAATAAGTAGCTGTTGAAGACTCAAAAGAAGACTTAAGTGAAGTGACAGTAGTGAGCTATGAAGAGTCACTATAGTGGCTCTAGTGACCTTTCATATTAGGCACACCTCTTGGAAGGGGCACCCACGACCTAAGAAGGATTATTGAGAGTCATTATTGAGCATTGTAGTGAGGAGATGATGTACTATTGATGGAGAGAGAAAGAGAGAGTCATAGATAGCCAATTCTATCAAAACAATGTATCTATTTATGAGAGATTGAGAGAGAGAACTATGAAGACAATGAAGATGAATCATATGCAATTTATTTCCATTCAAAAGAACTAATTGTATTTTTTCCAAACAATACAATAATAGACACGATAATAATTCCATCGCATATTCTCTCTCCCCCTTGGGACCAAAGAGGAGAATTTACTTAATATTCCCTCCTTTAGCCTAAGGCATATGCTAAAGGTTCCAATACTATGCATATCGTAAGTCCTATCATTCCAGTGTAAATTAATCAATCTAGCAAGAGCATTTATGCCTCTTCTCTAGGTGATAATTATCTTTTAGCATTTCCCTACTATGCAACATTTTATCTTGGCTTTATCTTCCTTTCTCCTAAGGCAAGGAGTCGCATCTCATCGATGTAAAGTTCACATAATCTCTCCCATGTATGTACTGTCTATATGCGTTTGCGAACCTAAAACAATATTATCCTCGGTAAAGATTAATCAAAGACTCATCGATGCTCAATACTTTGGTGTCCCATATATTGCTTATGCTATGCATGGATTCATCACATAGCAACTAGGTGCAATTTAACTCCCTTTGATACAAGCACTTCACAAACTTCATCTTTGAATATTTGAAATGCGATTTATCATTTTCAATTACCTATTCTAGCACCACAACATACGGAGCCTAATGTATCTCTTGCGAGCATTAAAATAAGCATCTATCAATTTGAATATACATTACTTACGATCGGAACCGCAATTGGATTAACAGTGATGCCTTCGCCCGAAGCTTCGTTGCTAGTTGTAGGATTGCCATCCGCATGCAACATTCTTTGCTTGGAGGCCATTGTTTGCAAGTAGACTCAAGAGATTAAAGAAGGTGGAATAGATTCAAGATGGGAGAGTGTAAGAGAAGATGGTTAAATCAAGGATCGAGATAGAGGAAAATTGTGCAGCCTCTCGGGGTAACTCTTCTCTCTCTCTCTCTCTCTCTCTCTCTCTCTCTCTCTCTCTCTCTCTCTCTCTCTCTCTCTCTCTCTCTCTCTCTCTCTCTCTCTCTCTCTCTCTCTCTCTCTCTCTCTCTCGGAGGGATATCCTCTGTCTCTCCCTCTCTCTTGCAGCCTTTCGGTGTCTCCTTATGCTTCCTTGTGCCTCCCCATGCCTCATATTTATAATGAATTAGAGAGGAGGGGATACAACTGAGAACAAGAGTGGAGGGGCTCTTAGAAGACTCAGTGATCTGATGCTCAGATCAGAAATCTGATGGTTGCATTGGCTCCAAAAGGGGGGTAAAACCTCAAGTCACTTGCCAAGTCACTTGGTTGGAAAGCTTTTGGATCACTTATTCTTTCTCTCCCTGTTCGAAGTGATGTCTACTGCCTGTAGACTGCGATAGCAGCGTGCGTGATTTCACCAGTCACTTTTCTTTATTTTTCTTTTTATAAAATCTCCAAAACTAACTAAAATATCACTTGTTTTTTCTTTTAAATGACTTTCAGTTCTATCTTTTCAGGATAATATCTAAAATATAATAGTTTTTTTTGCCCAAGAATCTAATATTTTTTTACCATCCAAACTATACACATTAATACTAGTGATTAATATGGCCCATAAGTCCCGTTCACATTGTACTTTTCGTGAAGGGTGGCTACGGTCCTTATCAATTTGAGAAAAATGTCGGATTTACAAATCTTGATTTAAATATATTTTTAATTGAATGAAAATTATTAGCTATTAATGCAGTTAGTTTTTACCTTAGTTAGTATTTAGCTAGTAATCTTACTAACTTATTAATTGACTAACTAACTTTCGAACTAATCACCTAACTTTTATTGCATGGAAATATTACATTTTAGCTCTTTTGAACTTAGATTCATCATTTCCAAAAGTTAAAAAACTTTCCCAAAGTACACCCTCATATCACAGAACACATACAGAAGATCTACAAGCAGAATAGAACAAGAACAGAGCAGGAACAGAAGCTCTATAAAAGGTCTACAGAGAGTTAACAACAACTAAACCGCAAATATTCAGCTCAACTAAAACCAAACAAACCCATTATAAATCACTCAATAAGCCATCACACAACCTCAAAATTCATCATTCAATATCCCAACCTCACTTATTCAAATAAAACAGAGCAAAACATAAGAAAACAGAAGCTCAACAGGCTCAAATATGATCATACAAAAGCTATCAGAACATCATCAGAACCTATCACATCAATATATCTCCATTAAAAAAAATCATGAGCTATCAAAATCAATCCAAACCTATCCAAATCATTCCAAATCATTATGAAATCAATAAAAATCATACCAAATCAATCATTTAGTCCACCAAAAATAACAAAAATTTGTCAAAATTTTGATCTTTTTCCACTCTCAACAATCTGCTAGCATCAGTGACTACTAGAAAGAATG
Source organism: Lygodium microphyllum (assembly GCF_053477565.2). Taxonomy (NCBI): domain Eukaryota; kingdom Viridiplantae; phylum Streptophyta; class Polypodiopsida; order Schizaeales; family Lygodiaceae; genus Lygodium; species Lygodium microphyllum. The sequence continues at coordinate 6,181,117 of NC_141144.1, read as the reverse complement.
GTCGATTAAAATTAGGTAATTGTAAAATAGGTGCATGTGTTAAAGCATGTTTCAATAAATCAAAAGACTTTTGTTGATTATCAAACCAATGACATACAACACCTTTCTTTAATAATTTTGTTAAAGGCAATGCAAGCAATGAAAATTTTCTCACAGATTTTCTATAAAAGCTTGCAAGACCTAAGAAAGAACATAACTCATGCATATTTTTAGGGATTGACCAATTCAAAATTAATTCTATCTTTTTAGGATAAACTTGAATACCATGAGAAGAAACAATATGTCCTAAGTATTCAATGTGGGTTTGAAAAATTTCACTCTTGTTAGGGTTAGCATATAATTGATTTTCTTTAAACAATTTGAAAATCAAATATAAATGTTCATAATGCCCATTCTCATTCTTGCTGAAAACCAATATGTTATCAAAGAAAACAATTACACAATGTTGATACTTCAAAAATATTCGATTCATCATACGACTGAATGTAGTTGGTGCATTAGTCAAACCGAAAGGCATAACAAGGAATTCATAATGACCATACTGAGTTCTAAATTCAGTTTTGAAAATGTCAGGTGTATCCAATCGTACTTGATGATATCCATATTTGAGATCTATTTTGCTAAAAATAGTGGCTCCTCATAGTTTATCCATGAGGTCGTCTACCCTAGGGATCGGATATCTATTCTTGATAATGATCTTGTTTAGGGCACGATAGTCAATGCACATCCTATAGGTATTATTTTTCTTCTTCATTAATAGGACATGTGTACCAAAAGGAGAACTACTGGGCCTAATAAGTCCTCGGGTTAACAATTCTTCAACTTGTGCTTGGATTTCTTTCTGTTCAATCTGATTATGTATATAAGGTGCTTTACATGGTGGTTGAGAACCTGGGATTAAATCTATTTTATGGCCTTCAGGACGTGTGGGTGGTAAACCAGGCAGTAAATCAACAGCAAAACAATATTTAAATTTTGAAAGAAATTGTGCGTGCCTAGGATGCATTTGATTTTCCTTAGCTTCAATTTCATTCACCCATACTAAGTATGATTTACTACCTTTTCTCAATGCACGTTTAGCATGTGTATGACTAGGTAATTGAAAATTATCAAAGGTGTGTGTTCCATGTAATGTCATTTGTTTTTCGTTAGAATGAATTTTCATTGAATGTGTGGAATAATCTATATTAGGATCATATTTGTAACGCCAAGGCATTCCTAAACTAATGTCAGTAGCTTGCAAAGGCACAACCAATAAATTTCTACGCTCAACATAATCGCCAATTTTAATTTCTAAATCATGAACTTCTTGTGTACCATTGTATCTAGTGCCTAAGAATGCAGCTTTTATGCGATAATGAGTTGGAACAATATGTAAATTCAATTCTTTTATCAACTTGGCATAAATAAAATCAAGTGTGCTTCCATCATCATGCAAAGCAATCTTTTCGTGACTGTGCACTAGACATTTCATTGTTAATAATGAATGAGGATTTGGCATACCTGGTAAAGTATCTGAAGCAGGATCGATATCATCATCATCTTCCGTGAAATCTGGCATTTCTTCATGGTCTTCATCTTCAGTTGCTCCCAAGTAATTGATGTGAACAGTTGGCTTTTTGGATTGATAGTTCACCACTAGGTGTCCAGGTTGATGGCACGTGTAGCGAACTACAGATTTTGCTTTGGAAACATTATTCATAATGGCTGGAAATTTAGGTATGTTGGGATTTGACTGGAGAGAAGACTTAGGGTTTGAATTTTTGTTTGATGGTAAAGCAAGGGGTCGTGTCCAGGGTTTACGAAAAGAAGAAGGAACAAAGCGATTTTGATTGAATCTTTGAAAGTTAGAATTGAATTACTTTGTACCGAAGTTATCGTTAATAAAAAATTGTTGTAGCCACTTTTCTCGTCCATGAATTTGGTCTTCAACATCATGGGCTAAAGAAATCGCATCTTCCAAAGTCTTTGGCTTGAACATGTTCACTTCCGCATAGAAGTGACCAAGCAAACCGGACATATACTTGTGCTTGCGGATCGCCTCATGAACATCTTCAAGCATTCGAAGTTGCAATACGGCACTCCAGAAATGCTCAGTGTATTGCGGAATGGATTCACGATCTCTTTGTTGCAGAAGATCCCTATGTGTAATTGCTTTTTCATGGAATTGAGGTGGAAGAAAATTCTGCAAAAACTTCTTTTGAAAGGCCTCCCAGGTAGTAGGACAATCAATACTCTTGCGGAAAACAGTCCACCATAATGATGCTCTATCCACTAAATGGTTAGTGACACATTTGAGTTTTTTTTTTTCAGCATATTGCTCTTCATGGAAATAATCATCAAACTGACTGATAAAAGTGAGAGTAGTTTTTCCGTCAGGTTACCCATTAAAAGTATGGAATTTAAAATTTATTTTACTCATCTTAGCTTCTTTTCTAAGAGATTGTGATTCGAGTGTCGTATCGATCGTACGTCGAATAACATCTTCGGGTTGTGCTCCATCTTGATCAACAATAGATCGTTGAAGTGTAGCCAGTTGTGCTTGCAAAGTTTGTCATGCTTTTCGCTTCTCTTGAAGTTGCATCATGACTAGGTCCAATTTTTGCTCCATGGTTGGTTCCGGTAAATCATCTTCAGCCATAAAATCTTCCATGTTTTGATCGGACATCCTGCAAAATCTCAAACAATCTCACACACTTGAAATCTTTTTAGAGGGATGAGCGTAGCTCAAGTTTGGGTTTACAAGGCTTGCTTTTTTTAAAAAATATGGCTTTTTGCGATCTTGCTTCTTTTGCGGATACGGAAATTGATGACAGTCTTCTTCCAAGCATATATGTCTTTCGTATAGTCTACGTATGACAATCTACTTGCTAGGAATTGACTCTGTCACAGTGCAAGTGTGAACAGGGGCTTGCTGAAAGTTGGAAACGAGTTCGGGATTGGTTGTGTGTGAACTTCAACTATGGAAAAGATTGTAGATTGAGTTTTGAGCCTTAGTAAGTCTTAAAGCCTTTAAGCTTTAGATTTAAAAGCTTAAGTTAATCGTTTGTTGATCAATTGGACGGCGGCAACTTTTCGATGGCGACGAATGCAACGAGGACATGCCGTGTTACCAAATTAAGCAGTTTTCAAGCTTAAGCATTAAGCTTAGTAATTAACATAAACTGAAGCAATTTTTCTCTGATAAGAAACGACTTGACAAAGAGGCTTTAGAAGTGGTCCTCCTCCTCCAGAGAGTGGTCCTTCGCAATCTTATAGCACAACAAGGAGTTCTTCACCGCTAGGAACATGCTGGTATTGACGGTTCGTCGCGATACTACCTATAGAGCCCGTTCGTTCCACGAACTTTGCCTTCGTGCGAGATGGTAAGCGATTGGAAGCCCTTGATCTCAGCTTCACTCTGATACCACTGGTGTGCAAATTGGATGATGTATGTGCACAAAGTGAATGCCGGAAGATCCCCAAGAACAAAGAACTCTACTAAAACTCATAAAGTAAGAAGAAGGTTTTGCACAACATGAAGCAAAAAGACAAATTGGGTACAATCTCTCCCCATGCCTTGTGTGAGCGCTCCACAAGATATGTATTTATAAATTTATTCATCTCTAAGCTAAAAAATAATCCAATTTTACAATTAGCATACTTTGGCTTTTGTGTTTGCTTTTGTTCAAATAAAGAATAAAGTGGTTGGGCATCCCAAAAGTCGAGCTGTGCCCAAATACAATGTCCAATAATGAAATATTTAAACTAAGCACCTATGCGCATACAAAATAGTAAATATTTATCAAGCACTTCAATAAATAAGCCTGCCTAAATAAATATTAGTCCCACACCTTTAATGATAAGACGCGTACCCATCAAAAATGATAATTTTTTCTAAGTAATTTGAATACACGACATCGCTCGGTGCTTCCCAATGCTACCACTACCTGCTCTACACATCAACTGAAGCATTCACAATTGTTAGAAATAATAAAATTAAACCGACAAAAGTGAATACCTAGCAGTCTTCAGCTACAAAATAAATAAATAGGTTGGAACTTTGTCCTAACCTTAATTTAATACAAGTGCACTCTAAACTCATAAACGCCCATTAATTTAAATATGTATTTTGTGAAATCACCCACGTGCACATTAAATTAATCTGACACCCGAAAAGAATAGGCGTCCCCATCAACTTCTCGCACAAGGAATCCACGTTGTGTATGAGCCTCGTCAAATAAATATAGTTTTACAAAATCCACTGTGGAATAAAAACCTCATGGAATCCACCGTGGAATATGCCTCCTAGCATCAGTTGCAAATCAGTTCATGGAGTACATCTTTAAATTGCATGGATTACCACAAGTCATTATTCATGACAGGGACACCAAATTTGTGAGCAATCTTTAGTAGGCAATTTTCAGCTCAATGGACACTAAGTTAGCTCCATCTACAATATGTCATCCTCAAATTGATGGCTGGACAAAAAAAGTAAATGAGTGGCTAGAAAGTTATCTTAGACATTTTTATCATGATGTGTAGTATGCATGGGACTCATGGCTCCACTTGGCTCAACTTGTCTATAATAATCATATCCATTCCAACATTGATTTTTCTCATTATGAGGCCTTGTATGGTTATAAGTTGATACTTTCTCCATTCTTATTCACTGAAAATATTAAACCTCAAGGGAAAGAGGAGTTGGATTACACAATGCTAGCCCCATTTTTTGTAGTATAAGTTGAATCTTACGAAAGCCCACGAACACATAAAGTTATATATGTTGATGAGAAAAAGTGACCCACGGAGGAGTTTCAAGAAGGAGAGTTAGTACTTTTGAAAGTACCCAAGTCTCAGTACTATAATTTGAAGGATGGCTCAAGTAATAAGCTTGCACACAAGTTTTATGGGCCATACATGCTTCATAAGTATATGGGAGAGTTAGCTTATCATCTTGAACTGCCTTCGTCCACAAAGATTAATAATGTATTGCATGTAAGCCAACTTAAGCATTTTGTTGGCACTCAAGTTCATTATCTAGAAGAGTTGTTATACCCATATATGAAGAGGATATTATACAATACATCCCCAAGGAAGTCATAGGGCAGCATTGAGTGTTTGATCGAGTGGAAGGGTTTGCCACTTGAGGAAGCTTCTTGGAGGTCAACAACCATTTTTCAAGAGCTTTCTGTCTTCAATATGCTCTTTTGGCTTTAAAAAATAGCTAAAGTTGGCCATGTTTTATTACTACAAATAGCTCTTAAATGACCTTTTATTTTAGAATAAATTTTAATTTTCCATAATGACATCAAAGTGCAATCTATATAACCTGAAAGTACTTCAAAAGAGTTTCATTTTGATATATAGCATGCCTCATTTCTATTAGTCTACAAAATTTTATTTTAGATTTTGTTCAGCAAGGTTTGTACTAGATAGCAAGTGGTTTACTACTTGCATGCATCTTTTCAAGTAGATTTGGTGGCCAAGAACTCACTTTGAAGACATCTAGATGTTGTACATAGCTAAGATTATGTTAATCTTCAATTCGATTAAGATTTTTTTGAGATTCCCCAAGACCTTGGTATCTTTATAATGTTAAAACAAAGTAGTACTTTTTTATTCTCATCATTCTAGCTATTGTAATAAGTTCCTATTTTGTTTTTTAGGGCAAAAACCTTTGGGTGGACAAAGGATTGGAAAGATATTAATAATAATTTGGTAAGAATAAAATACCATCAATATTGGCTAAGTATAAGATGTAAGAGACTTTATTTTTTGATTATTCAGTAAATAACAAAGACAATCTCTTTCATCTCACCTTCTCTTATAGCTTCTCTCTCTTTCTCTCTTCGTTTCTAGTATTTTTATCTCCTATTTCTCTCTCTTTTACAATCTTCTCTCTCCTGTCATTTCCTTTCCTCATATGCTCAAAAGCTAGCTATTGAGAGAAAGATGGCAAAAGAATATTCCACTCATGATGGATTACTTTAAAACAAGGAAAACTGTATATGCCCAACAATTAGGATATCCACAATGAAATTTTATATGAGTGTCACGAAACGCCAATGGCCTTGGTTACTCGCTATTTTTATTGGGCGCATATTAAGATTATAGTTGAGTCTTATGTGCATAAGTGCCCATAGTTCAACTTGATAAAGCTAAATGGCATAGACAAGTAGAGATGCTACATCCCTTACAAATTCTTGACAGAAAGTGGAGTAACATTTCTATGGATTTTGTAGTAGGATTACCCCATATGAATCGGGATCATGATGCAATGTGGGTTGTGATTGATCAATCGACAAAAATGGCACTCATGAAAAGTCACAAGTTGGGTGCTCCCTTTGTCAAACATATTTGACCATGATCCGAAGCTCATTGGCCATTTGTGGCAATCTTCCAAAAATTGGAAACTTGCTTGTCCATACCATCCTCGGAGCATCCTAAAACTAATGGATAGACCAAAAGGACAAATCAAACCATGGAGGATATACTACTTGCATATGTTTCCCATAGGCAATCTAATTGGGAGTGTTATCTTCCTTAGATTGAGTTTGCTTATAATAGTGCTAAGCATTTGGCTACTGGCTATAGCCCGTTTACACCTATGTATGGTTATGAGCCAAAACCACCAATCGCCACAAAGCTCAAGGGGGTGACTACTAGAAAGTGTTATATATTATCTTTGAGGTATTGTGGTCCTTTTTAGATTACTAAGAATATAAGTAGTATGTCATATTAGTTGGATTTGCCTCAAAAATTTGACTTCACCCTATGTTTCACATTAGTAATTTAAAAGAACAATTGGGACAAGGTGAATTTATTGGCATGATTGAGGAAGTCTTGTGCCTTAAGGACATCACTCAATATATTTCACTTGAACCAAAATTAGTTCTTGACCTTAGGATTAAACCATCCCATTGGACCATTTATCCTAAGTATTTGGTCAAGTGGAAGAATGACTCAAAAGCAGAGGCTACTTGGAAGTTGGTACGTTCATTGAAGAGTTTCTTTCCTCACTTTGTTTTTGTGAATATTAGTGAGGACATCAATCATTCATAAGGAGGGAAGTCCCTAAACATCTGGATGGGCACTAGTAGCATAGGTCAAAGTGGTCATGAAGTGACTTAGTGCAAACGCATTAAGGGTACTTCAAGGTTAGGGTAACTGAGTCCTATTTATAGGACTCAAGGCCTTATTGTGCACATTCATTTTGTGATCATAATTCTTGGACTTTTGGCCCATTTGCCAACACATGCGTACATTGGGATGGTGTGAGCTAGTGGTACAGGATGCCAATGTTGTGATACGATTGTGACCCATAGTGTTGCTAGCTCCTAGCTTGGGGTTGAGCCCATTTTGCTCTATGGCTAGGAGGTGAGTCTCATGTCCAATCCCTTTTATTTGTGGATATGGCTTGTGTCACATCTGTCAAGATTGTGGGAGAGAAGGAAGGAGTCTCGCTTGAAGCTTTCTTGCTTGCACAATGGGGGAAGACACACAAGGGTGGAGGCTGAAAACAGTTTTTCTCTTCTTAGTTGTGTAAGCCAAAAGAACTCAAATACAAAGAAATAGAAGAACCCTATATATGGGTCTCAAAACCAAACTCAACTAACTAAGGTGGCATACTAACTGAGCCACGAACTAGAGTAGATAAGGATAGCTATCATGTAGCTATTATTCAGGGGCGGTGTACCAACCGCATCTGCAACTGACAAGTCGATGACATAAATATACAACGGTCACCCTGGCGTATCACGAGTGGAGCTCGATATCTCAACACTCCCCCTCGAGCTCAATCCCAATTCCTGCACACCAAGCAGGTCTCTGAACTTGCGCAGCTTCTCTGCGCCCAATGCCTTCGTGAATATGTCAGCTACCTGATCCTCTGTGCTGACATAAACTAGATCAATAAGACCTAGTAAAACCCTCTCTCGCACATAGTGATAATGCACCTCAATGTGCTTTGTTCTAGCATGATAGACTGGGTTATTTGCCAAGTGTATACTACCCATGTTGTCACAATAAATGACAACTGGCCCATCTGTAGACTGATGCATATCATAAAGTAGCTTATGCAACCAAGCTACCTCACATGCAGCCATTGCTGCACCCCTGTACTCAGCCTCTGTGCTCGACAAGGCAACTGTAGGCTGTTTCTTGCTGCTCCAAGTGACTGCAGCACTCCCAAAAGAGAACACATATCCACTGGTAGATCTTCTATCAGAAATACTACCAGCCCAATCAGCATCAGTGTATCCATGCAACTGTATCTAAACCCCAGTCTCATAAAATAGTCCATACTGCAATGTGGACTTCACATACCTGAGTATGCGTCTAGCCGCATCCAAATGTGGTTTCCTTGGAGCCTGCATAAACTGACTTACCAATCCAACAGCATAGCTCAAATCTGGCCTGGTAATAGTCATATAAATCAAACTTCCTACTATGCATCTGTACATAGTAGGGTCTTCTAGAAGCTCACCTGCATCTGTGCTTAGCTTCACATTTTGCTCCAAAGGAACTGAAATAGGCTTACAGCCTGTCATCCCATATTTGGACAGCATGTCCAATCCATACTGCCTCTGCAAGAGCTGTATCACACTTTGTGATCTAATCACCTTAATGCCCAAGAAATAACGCAGCTCTCCCAAATCCTTCATCTCAAACTTCTGCTTCAATAGCATTTTCACATGAAGGATATCTTCATCACTGTCACCTGTCATAATCAAATCATCAACATAAATGACAAGTAGCATAATACCTTTCTCTGTTTTTCTCACATAAAGTGAGAAATCTGCCTTGGAAATCTGAAAGCCGATAGTGACAAGATACTGTCCTATCTTGTCAGACCATGCTCTAGGTGCTTGCTTCAAGCCATACAAGGCTTTCTTCAACCTGCAAACAAACTCAGGATGAACAGCATGCACATAACCTGGTGGCTGCTCCATATAAACCTCTTCTTGCAAATCACCATGCAAGAAGGCATTCTTTACATCCATCTGATGTAAAGACCATCCCTTTGATGCAGCCATAGCAATGACTGCTCTTACGGTTGCCATTCTTGCAACCGGACTGAATGTTTCTTCATAGTCAATGCCATATGTTTGTGCATACCCCTTGACTACTAATCTTGCCTTGTATCTATTCACAGAACCATCTGCATTGTGCTTCACCTTATAAACCCACTTACAGCCAATTGCATTTTTACCTTTAGGCAAAGGTACCAATTCCCATGTAGCATTTGCTTCCAAGGCATCCATTTCTTCATCCATGGCTTTCTCCCATTTTTCTTTTCCCATGGCTTCCTCAAAAGAAGTGGGTTCTGGTTCCTGTATCACTTTAACCATATATGCATAGTGAATGGCTGTAAATCCATCATATTTCAGCCTATCCACAGGATACCTAGCTCTCGTAGACCTGCGCAAAGTAGGTTCACTCCCAGGTGCTCTCAAAACATCCCTGGTCTTCCTTACTCCAGGTGTAACAATAGAAGGAATACCCAACTCATCATCAATGCTCTGTTCTGAGCCACTGGATTCACCATCCACATAAGAGTGACCTGCATTCACATCAAACATGGGCTGATCAACCTTCTCTTTTCCTTTTCGTGATACTTGCATACCACTATCTGCATTACTTTGAGAAGATTCTCCTGATCTCAATCTGCCTGTCCATGGCGAAGAATGTGAACCACTACTAGAGGACGCTCCAGGTCCACTAATATTTTGTGACTGCTGCTGTGAATTTTGTGCAGCATTACCATTTTATGCATCTACATCATCAATCACATTTACTGGTTTATACCAGCTACTCATCTCATCAAAAACAACATCTCTGCTCATTGTAAACTTATGAGTAGAAGGGTTATAGCATCTATACCCTTTTTGCTGCAGAGAGTAACCAATAAAGATGCACTTCTCAGCTTTTGGATCCAACTTGGATCTCAGCTCATCTGGCACATGTACATAGGCAATGCAACCAAAAATTTTCAAATGAGAAATATCTGGTTTCCTACCAGTATACCTCTCCTCTGGAGTCATTCCATGTATTGCTGCAGTGGGAGTCCTGTTCATTATGTAGACTGCTGTAGCAACTGCTTCAGCCCAATAAAAATCTGGCAAGTCTTTTTCATTGAGCATGGCACGAGATACCTCTCCAATATGCCTGTTTTTTCTTTCTGCAATTCCATTTTGTTGTGGGGTATGACTGCATGAATATTGCTGCTTTATGCCATGCTCCTGCAGGAACCTTGCAAACTCATTTGAGAGGTACTCTCCCCCTCCATCTGACCTTAGGCATTTTATTTGCAGGCCTATTTCTTTTTCAACCATCGCTTTAAGAGTTTTGAAATGCCCAAAAACTTCACTTTTCTTTTTCATAAAATACACCCAAACTTTTCTGCTATAGTCATCAATAAAACTGACAAAATAATGACAGCCTCCAAGAGATGCAGCTTTAGTTGTCCACACATCAGAGTGGATTAATTCCAATGGCTTCTCACTCTCTTGAACATGTCTAGGAAATGGTTTCCTTGCCTGTTTTCCAAACTGACAGGCTTCATATACCTTATGCATTTCTGCAACCTTGAATTTCGGCAAACCTGTAACAATATTTTGGGCCTGCATTGATTTAAGTCGCTGTACATTAACATGACCAATGCGTTTATGCCAGATATCAATATCTGCAACTACACCGGTCCCATGTGCAAACATTGCTGCACTCAATTCAGACATGTCTGCATCCAATGTAAACATTCTGCCCTTCTTCTTTCCTTTTGCTATCAAGCGACCTTTATTTTTCATATCCTCAACAAAGCATCCATGAGGATTAAATCTGACTTGCAAGCCCTGTTCAACCATTTGACCAACAGAAACCAGATTCTTGGTGATATTCGGGACATGAAATACATCGGACAAGTATTTCTTTTTCCCATCCTGCATAGACAAGGGAATTTTTCTAATCTGCACAATAGGATGTGCAGTATCATCACCAGTCTCCACAAATCCTGGTTTTTCCATTTTTCTTGCATCCTCCATCCATTCTGCATGACCTGTCATGTGGTTTGATGCACCTGAGTCAACATACCATACATCGTTGCTTTCTTCTGCACTTGTCACAGAATTGTTCATGTGCTGCACCATAAATAGATGCTCATTTCTGTCATCACCCTGTCTACTAGAGGATGCATAATTTCCTTGTTGCAGTTTTCCATTCATTATGTCATTCTGCTTTTTATAGCAGTCTTTAGCCATATGACCCATTTTACCACAATAGTAGCATTCAACATTACTGTTTGCATTTTGGCCTCTTTGCCATCCACCACGACCTCTTTGGCTCCCCCTGCCTCTAGAGTTACCACGTCCTCCTTCATAGGACTGGTTTTCTTGAGTTTGTTGCATATTCTGATTTTTGCCACAGCCTCCAAATCGGCCTCCTCTATCTCTGCCTCTACCTCTTCCAGCATTTGAGTAGAAGACAGCTTCTTTTGAAGTTCCTCCTGAAGAAGATGCACCACCATTTCTCTGCTCCTCAGAAATTAGAAGAGCAATCAACTCCTCAAAATCAGGAAATCTTTCACGGACGGAAATGGATGTTCGGAACTGTGCATAATCCTTTCCTAGACCATTCAAGGTCACGGAAACTAAATCATCATCTTCCACTGGCGACCCAATGGAAGCAAGTGCATCTGCAATCTTCTTCACCTTCATGTGGTAGTCGTTGATGCTCATATTTTCTCTTTGCACATTGTGCAACTCTTGCTTGAGCTGCATTTTCCTGGCTTGTGTATTTGTGCTATACATTTTTGACAAAGTATCCCATGCCTCCTTTGGCGTACTTGCATCCTGAATATGCACAATCATAGAGTCTGAAATGTTGATAGACAGCCAATACATAACTTTCCTGGCTCTCTCATGCCATGCTTTAAATGCCTGCATTTGCTGTTGATTGGGAACATCAGGAAGAACTGGTTCTTCTTCATTTCCTGCAACAAATTCCCAATATCCTTTTCCCATAAGGAAATTCGTCATTCTAAACTTCCATGCTTGGAAGTTGTTCTTGTCAAGCTTTTCAGTGACAATCTGTGAAAGAGAATCAGATGCCATTACAGAAGACTGCAAAAAATTCTGTCACTGCAAAAACCACAGCTTCACCCTCACAAGGGAAAATCTGCAAAACTAGCGAAAGTGGTATTTGACCACACAGTCACTTCCTAGTGAGGATTTTGCATCAACAGGCAACAGGGATGATTCTGTAACTCCCAATGTCTCTGCGCACAAGCATACAATGCAATTTTTACAGTAACTATTCACCGACCTGTAGAACAGTGGCTGCACAGCATAAAACTGGGCCTTTTCCTGAGTGCGTGCAGAAAACTTCCGCCTCCAAAATAGGCCCCGAAATGGCCTCAAATAAAAAAAACAAGGTCGCCAAGGGCTAAAGCCCTATCCCGCAGCATATACTGCCCTCTTGCTTCACCGCGAAAGGCGTCTCAACCTGAGACAATGCACTCCTGCACTTTCCGGCTGTGCTACCTGCAGAGATCTGCTCCCAAAACAGAAAATGAAAGCAACACTGCTCCTCTTACCAAAACACCGCGAGCTTGGCTTGCTTTCTTGAGCTCCTTACCACGAACAAGGCTCTGATACCATGTCAAGATTGTGGGAGAGAAGGAAGGAGTCTCGCTTGAAGCTTTCTTGCTTGCACAATGGGGGAAGACACACAAGGGTGGAGGCTGAAAACAGTTTTTCTCTTCTTAGTTGTGTAAGCCAAAAGAACTCAAATACAAAGAAATAGAAGAACCCTATATATGGGTCTCAAAACCAAACTCAACTAACTAAGGTGGCATACTAACTGAGCCACGAACTAGAGTAGATAAGGATAGCTATCATGTAGCCATTATTCAGGGGCGGTGTACCAACCGCATCTGCAACTGACAAGTTGGTGACATAAATACACAACGGTCACCCTGGCGTATCACGAGTGGAGCTCGATATCTCAACAATATCATGTGTGTAGGTTGGATCCTTGGGGGGATATTTCACTAAGTAAAGAATCCAAACCTTGATGAGAGAAAGACACTAATTGAATTCTTGTTAAATATGATCAATTTCTCTCTCTCCTCTATAGAGCCTAGCTCTTGTGTGCTAGTTGTTTCACGTGTATCATGTGCCTCATTAAAAATGTATCGAGAGGGAGTGGTGGTTCAAAGGACGATTCAAAATCAATATACTGCAATGGAATGGAGTCCAAGAGGAGCACAATAGCAGTATTAGTGGCTCTTCTTCTTTTTACACGCTCAAGGATTACATGAAATCTAATTTTATTGAGTAAGTGGATGTGATTTTCATGTAGTTCACAAGAGTTATGAAATAATTTGTTCATATGTATTTTTATGATGTATTCCTTTCTAAGTCATTGTGTGCACCAAAAAAATTAATAAATATTATAATATTTTAGACAAAAATATGTAAAAATAATGATGACATCAAATGAACATTAAAAGTCACCAATAAATATAAAATATTGGTAAAATTCTTTAATATTATTCAAATTTATATCAAACTATGTGTTTATATGTATTTGGTAGCATAAGGAGGGTTATATTTAAGAAACATAAAATATCTCCATATTTCATATAAAGACACATCAAAATCAAGAAATTGGCCTTCATGTAATATAGTTTGCCTCTTAATATTAAACATTATGTGGTACTGAAAGTGAGTTCCATTTGTTGGTTTTTTCTTAAGCACACAAACAGTGCCTCCAATAGTGACTCAACCATAGCAACAGTGATCTTAGTTAGTGCCACCAATGACTAATCAACAACAACCTTGGAATCCTACCAACTAGAGTCAATAGCTAGCCCAAATAGGAGTGTTGAATTAGAATTAGAATAGGGCATGTTTATGCATAAACGTAGCCTATTTCTGCAGTGATCATAAAGGCATCCCAAAGATCCACTAGAAATGCAATAGAAAGTGAAAGTCTAAAGGACTATTTGACAACCTCAATAACAAAAATCAAGAAAGAGCTAATGGATGTAATAATAGAGTAGTTGAAGACTCTACAACAAGTGAATACCAATAATGTCACTAAGTCATAGAAGTAGCTAGGGATGCCATCATGTCACACATGGTTTGGAAAATGTCACCAAGCAAGACACCTATCCATTGAGTATACCTAAAAACCAACAATTCCAAGAGAATTTTGTTCTTACTACTTGAGAAAGGACCATAACAAAGACATCTTCTCGCTAAAAGGGATGCATAAAATAAGAAATAAAAAGAGGAGGAAAGATTTAACCTTTTGGAGTAAAAAATAATAACCCAAGACATCATGCCAAAGCTAAGGATTTCACATCTAATTTTGGTCCTAGAAAGTTTCCATCTCAACAATCTGCAAAGGTCAAAACTGGAATTAAAAATGTGTGGAGAATAAAGACACATTTTTTCAAACTACCCAAACCCCAAAAGATCAATGAGCTACAAGTCATTGTGTACAAATGCTAAGGAGAGGGCCACACTGCAAAAGATTGCCCCAAGTTGAGCTCCTATGCATGCAAATGTTTTAGATCTCCAACCAAAAGTGCAAGAATCTACATCCAGTTTGGTAGAACTAGAAGTAGTTGCTATTACATGTGCTAATAAGAAAGAAGCAATAGTTCCAAAAGAGAACGTCCCACACACAAGTCCCACACACAAACAATAAAATTAAAACTCCCAAGAGAGCCATTGAATAGTATAGCATAGAGTAGTACATTGTAGAGCACTCCAATACAATAGAGGACTCTAGAGACAATCCAGAAAGTGGACTAAAAGGTCCAAGAAACATAAGAGGTGGAAGTAAGGTAGAAGAGTAGCTTAAACATGCTCATGAACAATATTAATGTACTTGAAGAAGATAATAGCAAAGAATTTTGAAAGAAATATATATTGAATTTTTTGAGGAATTATACCCGTGGCAAGTCTTCTATCATTGAACACCAAGCTTGAGAGAGAGAGAGAGAGAGAGAGAGAGAGAGAGAGAGAGGAGGTTCTCTCCATATTGCCATTTTTTCCTTACAATAGTTGCATCTGTGTTTGAGGAAAAAAGGGAAAAAAAGAAACAAAAAGGCATGTAGATGCTTTTCTAGGCTACCTCCTCGCTATCTTCAACATCTTCCCTATCATTCTACCATCCTAGAGCACCCTATTAATCATTGCCCTCCTTGCTCTCATCATCAACCTACTACTCATCATCATCTACTACAATTTTTGTTGCAGTTAGTGTTAAGAGTTACACAATGGGCTTGTGTTATCATTGAGCGAGTAAAGAAGGTGAAGGGTTGGATGTAAGTGAACACAATCAATCCTCGTGTGTTTCTTTTCCTTTCCGTAAGAAAAAAAGTTGAAGGAAGAGTGTGAAGGGTGAGAGGAATAGGCTAAGGTGAATATGTGAAAGAGGAAGAGTTGGATTGGAAGCTTGGAGACTCCACGATTAATAAGCAAAAGAGTAACTTGGCAAAATTTTTGCCTGCTTTTGAGCTGCTTGCCACTGCACTCGCATATAGATGATGTCCACGATGGGCAAATGTAATTTTTGCTAAATTTGGGGTTGTGCGGCCATCACGTGTGCTAAAATGAAAAGCAACACGAGTGCCGGTAAAGAGGGTGGAGTAATGTGTCGTTTCTATTGCCAATGGCTAGCCTGTGTGTCATTGCTCCTTGCCAAATCCTTGACCGTTGTTTGCCATCCTCTCTTGGTTGGCGTCTACTACCATTTTGTGTAAAGTTATTGTCTGAAGCGAGCAGGTTGGCAGCGCTATCTGAAGAGGGCAGGGGCCAGGGCTATATAAGGTAATTGATTTTAATTTTTTTTTTAAAATGTTATTAAAGCAACCAAATGCCATGAGCTGCCATTCCAGCCAAGAGGCTGCCACTCGTCGTCGCCAGAATTAAGTCGACTACATAACACACACAAGGCTTTGTTTCCGCACACATTTTACACACATTCACACACACACACACACACACACACACACACACACACACTAGCATCATCAGCCCTCACACCATAGCACACAAAATCACATTCGCACGTTGGGCACATTCATACACACACATTAAGTCACGCACGCACACATACACACATTAGGACATGCAATAACGAACGCGCTCATATACACATATTAACTCACATTCACATACATACACACACTTTTTATACCCATGCGTCAAGAATGTACCCATTTGTATACAAGCATCGAAACCTCACACCTTTCACACGAAGGCACACATTCACAAGCACACAACACACCCTACACTCACTACTGTGTGCACACAAAAAATACCCTCGTCACCCCAAACATACACTAAACTCTAAACTCGCACATCACCTCTATCCACCTCACAGATGCACTCTCTTTTCCCTGCTATAATGCCTTACATACACTCTCTACATATATGTTCATGCACCTCACACATGCTCGAGCCGCTCCCTCATCCGCACGTTCTTAGTAGCCCATCAAGAGATGTCTTAGAAAAATGCCATCCGAGATTTGATGAAACACCTCGGATTTGTTATCTAGGCTCGCTTGAGACTACCTCCCGTAGTGGAAGTCCTAGCCGTCCCCACGAGGATTGACCTGAGGGTTGGTTCCTATAATGAGTCAAATCAACTACTAATGGTTGATTAGTATCAGCAGTTTGAGTTTCCACTTCTTATAGAATTTTCCCGACTGAAGTGGACTTGCATTGCTCTTGGTTCAAAAAGAATAGGAGATGAAGGGGAGTGTGCCACTTCGATCCCTTCTGCCCATGGTGCAAAATCCCATTCCGGCCCTAAAACGATGCAAGTCAAGCTTTCTGATCTCTAATGGCCATACATTTACCTATTAAAAATGTAATTTGTATTCCTTATTAGGAAAGCTCTCGGCTCACCGAATCCACTCAACCATAGGTCTGGATCCGTCGAGGGTCCCTCCTTCTGCTTCCCTCGAGAGAGTATTTTTAATTACCTAATTACCTACCACCTTAGATTCAACATATAAAAACAGCTTCTTTGATTATCTCCTTATACAAATTCATTACACACCTTTATTTCATGACACAAAGACAAAGTAAAGCAATTCCTTCTCAATAGTTCTTTTAAAAAAGATAACTTTTTACAATGTTTTCCGTTCTAGCTAGATATGATGTCAACCCGAAGGTATTATTCTCTCCAAGTTCAGTTCCTAAACTAGTATTGGAACTTTCAAGTTATTATCTTGAATTCAAAGGGTAGTTGGCAGTTTGTAAGAGTCTAAGGAGTTTATGACCAGAGCCCCTTGGTATCCTTACCTCCTCCTGCCAACTAGAGTTCCCTACAATAATACCTTTTGTGCCATGATTGGTCTAAACTCACTAACACGAAAGCAAAAAAAACCCCCCTTGGAGTAGGTTTTATCCACACTAGCCTTGGGGAGGTCTAGCGCCATCAAAGAACACTAGCTCAGCCGGCGTTCTGTGCTCACTGGAATATTGCCTCAGTCGACAGTCTATACCTGATTATCCATCTTTTAGTTTGATGATTTTAGGTAAGATTAGTACCTAACTTACAATCACAAACATCTTATTTCGAATGCATTATACATAAACTTTAAACAAATCTTTTCTTTCCTAAAATAATAATATCAAGGCAAAACTTAGTCTAAGTGGCAATACCTTCCAATAATCTTCTCACAATTACCCTCCCTCGGGATCTAGTTCGGATTGAATCTAAAGAATATTTCTATTTTTGACAACTTCCTTGATAGTCTTTTTCTTTTCTCAACGGGGTTCGTGGGTATGTGCCCGTGATAACTTAAAAGAAATCTTGTTTAGTTTTATTACGAAAAGTATTCTTTTATCAATTACACTTCAAGAACCTTTTTTTAAAATATGGAGAATTAGTGTTCGAGTTTATCCCTCAAATGTTTCATTAGTTCAATACAACTTAAAAATTTTAAGTCTTTTGGAAAATGTAGCATCTTCCATGTACTTCTCCTTGGTACATCTCGTACAAACCCAAATTATCCCTTGGAATTTGTGGGTAAGAATTTCTTTAAAAGATTTTATGCAAGAGATAAAAAAATCATATTTTATGAATACAGTGTTTTGTTGCCAACTCATAGAATGATGGCCTGCTAGCTACATTTAATATCAAAATATAGTACCTGGGGATCTATGACAAGTACTTGGTTGATAGTATTCATAGCTTCGTTTGTAATCCCAGTACTCGTCATTCCATTTGTAGTGGTTGTATCTGCAATGTTATTGGCAGCTATTGCATCCGCAACCTTCATAACTTTCTTCTTTGGGGTCATGGTCTTTAATCACGAGATTGTAGAGGGGATTTTGGAAAAAGAGCTTCGGGGTTGTTGCAATCAGATTGATGGGGAGTGGCGATCACTAGGAATTAAGAAAAATCCAGTAGAGTCTTGATTCCACATGGAAGTGGAGGCACAAGGGATGGGGGATTCTTTTGTGTGTGTGTGTGTGTGTGTGTGTGTGTGTGTGTGTGTGTGTGTGTGTGTGAAGAGGGAGAGAGATAGTCTCTCCACCCCCCAATAAATTATCATTAGTGATATGGTACCCCCTCCCATCAATGCGACAATTGAGTGCGAGAATTAATGACAATACTCTCCCTATTTATGAAGATGTTTCATACTACCCCCCTAATTGACATATGGCTTTTGCATTAAAAACTAGTAGATCTTTTACTCTCCTTGTGCCACATGCTGATGAGATAGTTTTTAATACTTGATTTGGGATGATGATTTTGAATAATTGTTGCCTAATTATTCCAACATACAAAATCAAGTATTATTTTGCATGAGTATTCATGCATAATTTCTTTTTTTTTAAATCTTCTTATCCCTAAAAAATAATTGTGAAATAATAGATCATTTACTTATTTAATAGATAAATTTCTAACTTTCTTAAAATAAAAATAAAAATAAGCTTAAGTCAACTTGCAGTTAACAAATTAGCATATATTTTATTTGGTGTTCACTTAAAAACCATAAGATTTACCCAAACATAGGATGCATCATTTACAACACTTTTTATTATTAAAATATCATTATGACATTCACACATACATGTCGATAGTTTAGGGAAAATCAAGATGTTAGTAATTTTACATGAAGCATGAATTTGGAAAAAAAAAAACAATGCATAGATAATTAGTTAAATTCTTTAATTCACATCTTGAATTATTATCATTCTTTAAAACCTTGTAGAATACCTCATCTATAAGACACAAAATTATATAAAGAAATTATTGATTATTTGTCCTGTAGTTTATTAATAAACTTCAAAAGATGAAAGGATATATTAAATTAATACTTAGAGAATATTTTAGTAATCTAGAAGTTAAAATAGGATGATTGCACCTAGCCATACGTTGGTAAAAGCATGTAGTTCTAGCTAGTGAGGTGTGGAAAATTTATCAAAAGATTAAATTCTAAAATTTTTGTGTGATTTATATATGACTACTTAAATTAGAAAGTACAATCATATTAAATTATAAATCCCACTTCTCATTGAAATTTTAAAAATACTATTTGAGAAGGATTGATTGGTTACTACTTGCATTGGATGTTATGTATAATGTACATCCAAGAAATTTATTTAAAAACTTTTGCCTATGCATAAATGTCATGTAGGATTAAGTAGATTGTATGTTCCCAAAGGGGCAACTATTGGGGTTCAATTTGAGCTGGTTTTTGTTTTGCCTACCACCTATGAGTGCTAGACTTGTAAGAGTGGGAAAATAATAATAGGGAATAATAGTAGACATAGTGGCTATATTTAAGGTGTATGAGACTTTTATTTTTCATCATTCAATAATACAAAAGACTCTTTCGCTTACACCTTCTCTCTTCCAACTTCTAGGGCTTTTCTCTCTCTTGCTATCTTCCTCTCTTCAATTCTAATCTTTTTCCTCCTCTTCTAGACTTTCTCTCTCCTTTGCACTCTTCTTTTCTCTCTCTCTCTTTTGTAATCTTCTCTCTCGTCTTTCCCTCTCTCTTCTAGTTCATCCCATTACAAGTGGTATCAAAGCATAGGTCTTTCATCCATTTTTCTTTCATTTTCTTCATATCTAGTCTCATTTTTACTTAATCTATTTTAGACAAGTACTACATATACATGACATGGACTGTGACTAGCGAGACAACTATAGCAAGGAGACACCATAGTTGAAGGCATTCATAGGAAATTGGGACAAATATGGAGGTATATTTTCAAAATAGCAGGTTGTCACTCAATTCTAGGCAATTTTGACAACTAATTTGGTAAAAATGACTTTATTGGACTAAAGGGAGGCTAGTCCTAGTTGCTTTTGGTAGCAAGCTTCCTTTTCCTTCTTCCTTCAAGATTTCATGGTGGATCCATCAACAATTCTCTCTTCCTATGATGTCGTGGCCAAAGTGCATACTCTAGCTCAATTCTTCTCATCATTCTAAGAAAGTTTATAACCCTTCTTGAGGATAAATACATCGCATGATTTACAGCATGCTCCTAACCTTTCACGCTAAAGATTGAGCACCATTTCATGGATTCCATCATCCACAAGAATATTAGGAGTTTGGATAGCAGGCATTGAAGCTATTCTCACCTATTTGATAGCATCAATTCCATTTTCAAAACCCTAGAGTACATAGGATAGCAAGGCAGTAATTTTGACAAATTTGTAGCCTTGTGGATCACCTAGATCAAAGAAATACTAGTAATCTTCATTCTCATGATCATTCTTCACAAGTATTGGACTTGGTTTTCTCTCTTTTGTGGCATCTTCTTCTCTAAAACCTTAAGAGTAGCAAGGATTCAGGTGTAGTGATCTGATCTAAGTGAAGAAGTGGTGAGACTTTGCTATAGCAAAGGTAGAAGGTGATGGCTCTTCAAAGTTAACGGTTCATTTTTTTTGTCAAAGGAAAGTGACTATGCATGTCTCTCAACTACATAAGGAGGCCTATCTATGTCACTAGCTCTACAAGTCTGAGAAGAGTTCCTATCAGAAGTTCCTTTGTCTGATGAATATTTTTTATAACTTACCATCTCATGTTCAACCTTTATTGTAATTTGTCTAGCTACTTCTAGACCATCATCAATAGAAAACCATGATGGAGATACGTTGGTCTTACTTGGTCTTTTCTTAGGACTTTCTCCATGGAGAGAGGTGCTATTAGCCCTTGCATAACTTTCACTAGCTATTTCAACGATACAATGGAGGGCACATAGATGTTTGAGATGGGATGAATGGTATTCCATTAGAACAAGCCAAGGGACTATGCTTTTAGTAAAATCAATAATCTCAAACTATTCAAAGTCAATTTCTTGAGCTCAACCTCTGAGTTTGTGGTGGACAATCAAGACTCGATTCTACATTTGCATTTTCCCTTTCACTCCCAAACCTAATAGGACAAAACCTATGTGTTGGCAGCTCTCGAGAACATTATAACTTGGTTGCAAAAAAGATGTGATGGTCATAGTTTGAACTTTGCTTTTACAATCTCCATCTTCTATTAGCTATTGTTTGCTCACACTTGCTTTAATAACTAGATCACATTAGCAATAAATAGGTGAAGTTATTATGAGGATAATTGTTTGATGAGATCTACTTATAGCAAACATAATCTTTTGTCTAGCTGACAAGGGTCTGCTTAGCAATTATGGGCTATTGGATCCTATGTTTAGCAAAGTAGGGCCTTGTTTTTCAAGACTAAGACAATGGGATGATTCAAACCAGGTTGTGTGAACATAATGTGACAAGGTTCTCTAGTTCATGGTATATATACATGAACAACTACTATCAATGAAAGTGCATCTAGTTGTCTACCTTGAAGGAACTCTCCCAGGTGATGTAAATTAGCTCGAGCAGTAGCTTGAACATTGATTGGTGATGGATGCAAGGTTATTCTATGAGCAACAAGGCACACAATATTATTGAGGCCTCTCAAAATCTTTCCTAATTCTCGAGTATTTGAGCTTCATGCAAGTTGATCTGGACACTAAGAGATATCATAGGCTGAGAGATGCCACAAGCTGATGTGGATGACATGTCCATTGATAATATGAACACTAGTGTTGCAAAGAATGCACTGGATGGATTATATGTCTATGGAGCATGATTCAAATTCTTCATCTTTGAAGGCCCTTACTTCAATCCCATCACTTGTTTAGACAGTTTTAATTCACAAATAGAAAATTGCTTCCTTACAAGTAGCTATCAAAGTTGATAGAAGTTCTTGAAACATGGATGTTCGAAGATCCGCTCTACCTCTCAGCTACATTCATCTCATGAGCATTTTTGAGAGCCATCAATAGTATGGCACATAGTAGAAATTCATTTGTCATAAAAGAAATTTTCCATTTAAAGAACATCCCTCTTTATACAGGGGTTCAACCTCATTGTCATCACCATTATCAGTAATATAAGAATACTGTGTAGTAGTATTGACATCAACCAAAAAAAAGATTCAATAATCCTAATTCTAGAGTTTGACTATTGTGGATGTGTTGCTCGAGTGTTCAAGTGGATATAATTGGCCCCCCAATCATGTTGGTAGATAATATAGTAGTATTTTTGTGCTTCTCAATTTACTAAGAGAGTAGGACACACATCATTAACTAGAGGTGACTCCTGTTACCACCTTTTAGGATACTCAAGAATCTTCATCACAATAAACTCTGGCATTTCTTGAAGTTGAAGTTATATCAAAGTTTTAGATCCTTAGAGCCCCACTTATTGAAGCACATTCTTTGGAACTCCTACAACATGTGCCCCTATAGCCAATAGATAGTCCTCATAAGGAAAATACATATAACAATGTGGTCGCTCTACCTCAGCATAGTTTGAATTGGATTGCAGGCATGAAGCCATAGGTACTCCTTGATAGCATCTATAATACTTTAAACTAGTTTGGACTGTTTGAGCTTTGTTAAGTTGCTAGGACTCTTCTCAATCCTTACAACAGTAGTAGTAACCTTGTAGTAAACTCTATGATCAACATTGCAACACAACCATAATAGTTGCAATAGAGTGTTAATGTTTTGGTACTCTAACTTAAGCAACCGGTTATAGTGCACCACAAGAGATGGTAGCTTCTCATATGAACAATTTTTTTGGGAAAATGCCAAGGGCTAAAGTTTCTTTTAGCGTGCAAAGAGAGCAATGTTGATTCATAACTTCAACTAATATGTTTTGGTAATAACATATCGCTCCAAGTAGAGGCAGCTAGTTATAAAAGAGCCAATTACTCATACCCAAGAAACACATAAAATAAATAAGAGGATATGAATAAAGACATGATCAAGGAAACCATAGCTCTGACTCTCATGAGAATGGCATATAATGGTGAAATGTAGCAGGCAGCAAGAAACTCATCCCTTGCAATGGTGGTGTAAGGTACTCAACCTTTACAATGGTGGGAGGTCCAAGAAAATGAGTCCTAAAAAAGGAGATTTGATTAATGTCAAAAAGATAATGGACAATAGGTTTCTCTCTACTTTATATACCCCCTCCCCTTTCTCTATCACTACATACAATGCTTTATTACAAGCCTACCTGACCTAAAGAAGCATTGTCCTCAAAGCTTAAAATGAAAATGAAATTTACAATCAAGATACAAAAGAGCTTATGAGGAAGTAGATCTATGCAAATAGAGAAGGCCATAATCTAAAGAAGATCCCTTATGAATTATAATGTTGAAACAAGTGATGTACAATTGTTGTAACTATCCAAACAACGTAGTTGATAGGGAAAATGCCATAACTTGGTCTAGAATTGTCTAAATCTATAGATGACATGTCATTAGAAAAAAGAAACCAAGTAGAAGTTGTTGCATCCATAAAAGTGCCATTTTGACTATAGAGGCGAGCGCAAGATCTACCGCCAAGACCCACGGACCGCAAGCATTTCAAGTGAGCGCTAATGGCTACCTCTCACATAGCCGACGCGCTATCCCTGCCTACGAGTGTAGTGAGCTTGCCTTGATGCGTGATTGAGTTGCTTCCTCTCTCAAGCACTCCGATAGCTCCACAATTCTTGATGCAAGCTCAAGCATCTGCAAGCCTCCACCTTCAAGCTCCATCCTCCATAGCCGCACGTGAGACAAGAGAAGAGAAGGGAAGAGGAGAGAAGAAGAAGACAGGAGATGGTGGAGAGCTTCACCTCCTTGATTCCTCACCCTCACACACTCACTTCCTCACACTCTCACACTCCATCTCTCAAGAGCACACAAGCAAGCAAAGAGAATAGAAGAAGAGAAGAAGGAGAATCCACTTTTCCACACACCAAAGAATGAGCTGTAATTCATTTTTTGAACTTTATATACAAAGCCCTAAATCCCATTTGGGCGGTTATCCCCTTTTAACATGGCCGGCCATAGCCTAGGCCCTTTTTTCCATTGTTCTCCTATCTTTCTAGCTTCCTTCCTACTGCCCATCTATATTTACAATTTGCACAGGTCACCGGCACTCTTAAAATAAATCATGGTGCGCCTTGCGCTCTTTTACAAAAGTATTGACTTGTGCTTTTTCTTGAGCACCTCTCCTTGATTTAGGACTTTTTCACACTTCTTGTGTTTCCCAATTTTTCTTGGTGTGCCTTCATTCTCCATTCTGCTTTTGCCTTGGCTCTGTCTTCTGCTTTAGATTTTCCTGATTTTCCTGGAAGGTAGCAAGGGCATTGCAAAGCCCAAACGACATCACTCGGTAAGCGTAGGTCCCCCATTCTGTGGTGAAGGTTGTTTTGGATTGGTCTTCTTCTGCTATCTGCACTTGGTTATATCCGCTGATCCATCCAAAAGGGAATAAAGCTCATGTCCTGCCACAGTGTCCAATAGTTGGTCTGTGAAAGGGATAGGAAAGTGATCCTTCTTCGTCTTCGAATTGAGCTTTCGAAAGTCAACACATATTCGAAGCTTGCCATTCTTCTTGGGTACAACCACGATGGGTGAGACCCATTCACTATTTGCCACTGGATAGATGAACTCGGCTTCCAGAAGCTTCAGCAGCTCTGCTTTCACCAAGGTCGAATAATTTGGATTCATTCACCTCTGTCGTTGCCGTACTGGCTTGGCATCAGGCTCTAAATCAATATGATGCTGACATATTGTGGGATCAATCCCCTTTAGGTATTTGTAGGACCACAAAAACACGTCCAAATTCTCTTTCAACAAGTTGTACAAAGTTGACAACTCCTCTTCTGGTAGGCTGCTACCCACCTTCAAATGGCGTTCAGTGCCATCTACATCCACAAAGGTTAACTGCCTTTCACCTTCTACTTCACGGATGAAGGTCCCACGGACTGCTTCTAGATACAGATCCGACTCCTTAAAGGGGGTGGTGTCCTCTTCTGATATCCCACTAGAACCGACTTCTTCTTTTGGTGGAGACTTAGGTTGCTCCTTGAGATGTTGAAATGGGATTAGAGCCGTTTCAGGTTTGGTTTCAAGATTAGTTACCTCTTGGCTTGAAGACTCATCTTCTGATGACGCGTCCAGGAACATCACATAACAGGGACCCTCTAATGCCTGTTGGAATCGTGAGACTGGTGCTTGTTGGCATGGTGCATCATCATCATCTTTTCTTGGCAAAGGTGGGTGAGGGCGGCATGAGCCACTGCTGAAAGACGGCTTGGTCTTCCTTAACCATTTCTTATAAGGATTTTGCATATGAGAAAATCCATTTACTAGACCAAATGATACCATCACCATTCTGTCCCACATCATGAGCTTGTCTACTTCTGATGCTTCTGGAACTTCTTCTTCATATGTATCTTCTTCGGGTGGGATAGACTCTTCCATCTCGCTTTCATAACCTTCTTCTTCAATATCATCTCCATCCTCTCCGGTCTTTGTCTCTGTCTCTGTCTCTGTCTCTGTAGGAGCTCTGTAAGAGAAGAACAGGTTCTCTGTTTCATCTTCTGCCTCTGTCTCTGGCTCTGCTATGGCCATGGAACACGGAGAGCAGTACATTCATGCTTCTATCTCACTGTCAGAAGTGATTTCGGAAATCGTTCCTAGTTCAAGCAAGAAGTATTCACCCATTGATAATGGCTTTGCATATTTTGGGAGTTGGCTTACAGTATCCACTGTTAAGGAACGTGCCACTGTTTTTTTGGGAAGGATTTGTTTGACATCATCTTCGTTTACTAATGTCCCATCTGTAGCCTCATTGGGGGAGTCAGAAGATAATTCCAAGGAGGTGGATCCATGTCCTTTTTGAGCACCATATAGCTTCAGCACCACTTTATTAGGTTCTCTACCCAAGGTCAAGGTTCCTTTGAACCAATCTGTCCTTGCTCTGGCTTCAAAAATCCATGGTCTGCCCAGTAACAGAGGGTAGGATGTACCATAAGAGTTTGGATTCACCACCAGATAGGTTAGCCAATAATCTTTTCCAGCCACTGTAGTCTTCACATATGAGAGAATGCCCAAAGGCTTGATTCTGCTCTGATCCGCTAGCCTGATGAGCCATTGGGTTGGTTGCACACCTTGTAGGCCTAGATCCTTCATTGTCACATCCGTCATAATGTTCACTGATGAACCACCATCAATCAGTGCATTTGCAATAAAGCAGCCTTCTATCCACACGCCAGTCTCTGGGGTACCCGGATCTAGGAAGGCATTAGCCACATCCACTTCTTTTACAGGCTTTGGAGCTTTATTGGACTTTGTTGTTGTTGAGAGAGTAATCCTTAAGCCACGTCTTCTTGTCAGTATACTTTTGAACCTTTTACGGCAACTGGGAGACAACATCAATAATTGTCAGAATGTGAGGTTTGGTTTAAAGGTATCTAGATCTCTGACCAGATCGTATTCCTTAATAGGATCCACTGGCTTCTCTAACTGGTTAGGGAATGGGGCAACACCCATTTTCATTTTCCTTTTTTCTTCCAATAGGGGCATCATGGGGACTTCTTGTGGCACTTCCTCCTCTTCTATCTCTTGGACCTCTGGTCCTGTCTCTGGAATTGTCTCTGTGACTCTTTGTGGCACTGTAGTGCTCTGTACGGCACTGTCAGGCTCTGTTCTATTATGTTCTTTTGGTGCAAGATTGAACTTCACTGTTCTGGCAGGAGGATTATTTTCTTTTTGGATAGGGGGTTCCTTCTTCTTTGCACGCGTGATGGCAGCAACTTCCAATTCCACTAAATTGGAGGTAGGCTCTTGGGCCTTGGCCGGATTATCAGTAGCACTGTTTTTCACTGGGACTGGGCTTGGACAGTCTTTTGCAGTGTGGCCTTCTCCTTTGCATCGACTGCATAAGGGCTTGTAATCCAATGACCTTCTAGGATTTGGACAATTTGGTGAAATGTGTCCCTTTTCTCCGCATCTGTAACACTTCACTTCGGATCTCTGACCACACCGTCGCCAGACTGTCTTCCTCTGTAACTTTGGGATGGAAATATCCTTGGACCGAAATTAGGACCAAAATCTCTGGGCTTGGGTCCAATATCCTGTGTTGTCATTTTGGATTCCAACAAGTTGAATCTTGCGTCTTCTTCCTTCCTTCTCCTATCATGCATCTCCTTCAAAGAGCAAATATCCTCTGTATGGTTCTTTCGCAAACAGTAGGAATAGAAGGCTCCAGGAATGGTTGGTTTTTGTGTACATTCAGTGGCTAAATGGCCTACTTGATGACACTTACCACACCAAGTATTTGACAGCATCACATCTCTTCCTGCTGCTGCAACGTTGGATATGCTGGCGCTATTTACTTTCAGTGTCTGTAGCTGCTCTGTAATCACATCCATCAACTCCTTTTTTATATTTGCAATTGAGTTGGATAAATAATCCTTCAAGCTTTCTCCTCTTGAGGTACTAGCAGTAGGGTTTTGAGGAATCTCTGTAATCACTGCATAAACAGGTTGGGCTGGTGCAGAGGGGTCTCTGTTCTGATTCTGATTCAGAGCTCATGTTTGAATTGTTGGCTGTTGGCTCCAGTTGGTAGGGTTCCACTGTTGTTGCTGATTTGGCATTGGGAAAATTGGTTGCGACCATTGTTGTTGTGGTTGAACCATCATTTGAGGCATTGATTGTGTCCACTGTGGATTTGGTACACTGTACTGTGATACTGGGGGCATCTGTTGGTAGGGGTAGGGGACTGTCCCTGGGACTGCATTTGGTGGGTACATCATTCCTGGCATCAGAGGAGGTAGGATTCCTCTTCCTGGATTCATCGCCAGTCTAGCTTCCACTTCATCGTACAGTCTTGCACCTTCTGTTGCAGCTTGCAGTGTGGCTGGTCTTTGCAGCTCCACAAACTTATGGACTTCTAGTTGTAATCCTCTAAGAAATACTCCCTTTTGAATGCCATCATCTAGATTATGGTTAGTCCATCTCTTCAGGATGGATTCCATTTGTGAGACATAAGCTTCTACTCTTTCTCCAGAGGACTGACTTAAATTCATAAATTCCTCTCGCATCCGCTCTTCAAAACCTTCACGCCTGAATTTAGTGAGGAAGGCCAACTTCAGGTCATCCCATGTGCCAAAAGTTCCTGCTGCTTGTCTCTCATACCACTGAAACGCCGTGCCCTTGAAAGTGGTGGGGAATATTGCTAACCAATGCTCAAGGGTTCTGGCATTGTTAGCCACACATGCTATCATAAACTCTGCTATATGAAGATCGGGGTCTTCATTATACTCTCCCTTAAAAACTGGCAACGGGACTACATTTGCTGGCCTATCATCAATATTTCTAGGACGGATCTGGCTTGGAAGTGGACCTCCAGCAGGAGGAGAAAGGGCTTGATGTGCCATTGGGACTTTTGTAAAGAGTTCCGCAAGGGCGTCAAAGGCGGCTTCTCCTGCGAGCTCGTTCTCGGCTTTGATTTTTGCTTTCTCTCTTCTCACGTACCTCTGGACTCGTTCTAACACTTGCCTCTTTATTGTGTCATTCATCAGGGGGTTGGCTCCACTATGTTGTTAGTGCTCTACAGAGGGATAACAGAAGGCTTTAGTCTTTGGAGGACTCTCTTGCCAACATTTCTTCTACTTCTTCCTTTTCAACGTCCCTGAATTTTGCTTTCATGCCGCTGCACAGAGGAAGGTATTCGGTTCTGAAGGTGTCAAAATGCATACGTCTAAGCATTGTGGTGGTGCCATCATCATAGTAATGCCAGCTTCTGATGGTTTCAACAATGTATGTTGTAAAGAACACTCTGTCTATCAACTTCTAGTGGGTTGCTAATTGAACAAACAGAAGATTATCAGTGCACCAAGCATCCCATGTATCTTGATGTTGAGCATTCACGAACAAATTCCAACTCTTTTCCTTCTTATTTTTGTGAACCTCCATAGACCAAGACTCCTGAAGCTTCTTCACAATCTCCCACTTGATGATGTCTGAAAACTTCTCAATGAATGTGAAATCTTCCATGGATGGTCATTCTCTCTTTTTTTCTCTTCAGTTTGTTCCCAAACAGTTTGCCACCAAGATGCAAGTTTCTGCTGCTTCAACAGGAAGAGGAAATTGTCCACCACATAGAGCATGCATCATAATGGTGATGTGTTTCCCGCCATTGTGGGATGAACTTCTTGTGGAAAGTGGCTTTGATTATGAGAAATTCCAACTCTTCAGTGGAAGAAGGAACTTTACAAACATCCATTGAATTCTTCTTTTCGTGGCAATGCCATTTCCTTCATTTTCAGCCTCTTCTGGTGCTTGTTGATGGCAAGATTCCCCGGCTGCGCACCAAAAACATGGATCCCCAAGAGGAACACCAAGGAAAAGGGAATTCTCTTGCAAGAAAATTTATATTGTAACATCAAAAAGCTTTTATTTCATTCTTTTAATCATCAAAACAAAGAAAACAACAATTCTTCACGCAGCATCATAGTAGATTTCTCCCACGGATTTGATAGAATCAACCATATTCTCCAACATCTTCACAAAATCCATCAATAGAACAAAGAAAGCAAAGGAATACACCATCTTTGAATGGAAATACATCACATAGTATCCATCTTCAATGTCTTCATAGTCTTCTCTTTCAATCTCTCACATACAGTCACACTGTTTTGATAGATTTGACTATCTCTGACTCTCTCTCTCTCTCTCTCTCTCTCTCTCTCTCCATCAATAGTACATCATATCCTCACTAAAATCACTCAATAATAACCCTCAATAATCCTTCTTAGGTCATGGATGCACCTCCCAAGAGGTATGTCTGATATGAAGAGGCACTAGAGCCACTACAGTGTCTTTTCATAGCTCACCACTGTCACTGCACTCCAGTCTTTACTTGAGTCTTCAACAGCTACTTCTTTGACTTCTTTTAGCTCTTTTGCACTTGTATTCACCTTTTTCCAAGGCTAAAAAACTTTCCCAATCTACACTGTCATCCAACAGAACACATATAGAGGCATACAGAAGCATACAGAAGCTCACAGAAGCTCAACAGAGAGTTACAGAAGGTCAACAGAAAGCATCAGAACCACATAACTCATACCAAAACCATTCCAAACCATCAAAAATCACTCAATAAGATTTCAAACAATCTCAAACCCTATCAATCAATACTCCATCCTTCCATACAGAGAGAAAATAAAACAAAACAGAAGCTCAACAGAAGCTATCAAGACCAAACATAACATATCAGAACATCAACAGAACTTCACATCTCTACTAATAAACATCATGAGCTTAATAAAACCATTCCAACCTATTCAAAACACTCTCAAGACACTTTCAAACCAATCAATCATCTCATAAAATCAACCATTTAGCTCTCAAAAACAACAAAAATCAGCCAAAAATTCAGTCTTTTTCCACTCTCAACAATGGTGCTAGGTAGAGGAAGAGGCAGAGGCTTTGGAGGACCAAGCCAAGATCCAATCTCATGCTGGACTTGCAATCATCTAGGCCATATTTCATCACGCTTCCCGGAAAGGGAATAGGTAAACAAGGAAAAAGTTGACCTTCAATGCATCGAGTGTGGAATCACACACCTATTTCCTAACTATCCTAGATGGAAGCCATCAACTAGTTCTACCAATGTGCCCTCAGTACCCTTGGGGATATTCGGTGTGGAGACCTTTGACAGTGAGGATACGCCCATCCCACTACATGTCATGACACGAGGCACAGACAAAACAGGCAGCCATCTCATTGCCTGGGCCAAGTAACCTAGATGCAGCCTCGTTGGGAAAGAAAAGCCAGAGGAGAAGGAGAAAGAGAGCAGGTGCAAAGATTACCCTTAAGACTGAGGAAGCTACAATGCTAGTGACAGGAAAGAGGGTCTTTGATGTAGAGGCAAAGACCTCAGCTCCTAAGACAGCAGAACTAGGGAATGCCAAGGTAGAGGAATACCCCCACCCCAAACGACAACTCGAGGCTATAGCCAAAGTCAAGGAGTGGGTCAAGGACGCCTAGCAACACCTTAAGGACGTAGAGCCCATACCGGAAGACCAAATGAGGCTTATGTGGCTGAGCTTCTAGCACAATTGGACAAAGCAAAAGAAGAAAAAAAGATAGCCCTAGTGGAGTTAGAGAAAGAAAAGGAAACTTCGGCAGCCTTAAGGCTGGAAGTTTCAAAGCAAGGAGCTGACCGAAGAAGGGAAGTGAAAACTCTACAAGATCAGCTGGAAGCAAAGACCAAGGAAGCCCAGGAAAATGAGAGCCTGATGCCAGGAGGCATATTCCACGGTGGATTCCGTGAGGTTTTACGGTGGATTCCGTAAACTTAGATGTCCAGGGCTCATACACAAAGAGGATTCTTTGTGCGAGAAGTTGATGGGGACGCCTGTCCTTTTCGGGCGTTTCATTAATTTAGTGTGTACATGGGTGATTCCATAGCGGGTGATTCCGCAAAATGCATATTAAATTAATAAACGTTTATGAGTTTTGAGTGCGCACTCGTAATAAATTAAGGTTAGGATTTATTTCTAACCAGTTGATTTATTTATGTAGCTGAAGACTGCTAGGTATTCACTTTTGTCGGTTTAATTGTATTATTTTACTAACGATTGTGAATGCTTCAGTTGATGTGTAGAGATAGCAGCAGTGGCGGAGGAAAGCATTGGAGTCTAGCGGGTTTTCGACTCTTGGACTAGATTTTGATAGGCGCCACGCCTATATTTTGTTATGTCTATTGAGACATCGATTATTTATGCGCTTATGTGCCCGGATATGTTATTTCTATTTGGACATTGAGATTGGGCGTGCCAGACTCTATGGGCACCGTCCATTAGCTTTATTTTCCTATTTTTGTAGAAAGCAAACTCAAAAGCTAAAAGCTTGTCATATTTTTGTAATTGGGCTATTATTGAGCATGAAGATTGGAAATATACATAAAATACATGCTTTGTGAAGCACTCACACAAGGCATGGGGGAGATTGAACCCAATTTGTCTCTTGCCTCTTGTCGTGCATGCTTTTACATGGTTTTTTGTGCAAAAAGGTAGAGTACTTTGTTCTTGGGGACCTTCCGGGATTCACCACGTGAGCTATCTGGGTCCGATCTGCGCATCAGTGGTATCAGAGCGGAGCAAAGATCAAGAGCTTCCAATCGCTACCAATCTTGAGCGAAGACGGAGCTCCAGGAACAAACGGGCTCTACAGTCAATCTCGTCGTGAACCGTCAATACAGGCAGACTTCTGGCGATCAAGAACCCCTGTTTCCACTGTCAGATCGCGAAGGACCAAGCTCTGCAGGCGGAGGACCACTCATACATCTCCTTCATCAAGTCGTGAAGAAACAGTGAGGAAATTTATAATTTATCTTTTTCAAAGCTTAATTACTAAGCTTATAAGCTTAACAAGAAGCTTAATAGCTTCACGATTATTCGACGTGGTCTCAGAGGATGTCCAAAATTCGCGCGACGTCATCAAACACATATTCTTGTCCTCCACGATCTGCGCCAATTATTGACGACTCTTCCCCCTTAATAAGCTTTAGTCACTAAGCTTATTAAGCTTAAGCTTAATTCCTTAAGCTAAGTCACACAACTCTCTGCAAGTTACACAGGTCCGACAAGTTCGCAAACTCCGGGTCTCGCACTTTTGAAGTCAAGTTCCGTAAGTCGACGGTAATCAAGTTCTGCAAGTTCTGCAAGTCGGCCTAAGTCCAGCAAGTCAACAACTCTGCAAGTCTGCTAAGTCTGCAACTCTGCAAGTCAGACTAAATCAGAACTGACTAGTGCTTAAAACTCATCGAAGACTTGTTCGTATACAAAAACTCTGAACTGGAAAGTTGTTCGCAGCAAGCTGTTCTACCTATCTACAAGTTCGTTGAAGTACTTTCAGCAAACGGAGACAGAAATATTGCAGAATTTCTAAAAATTGAAGAAGAAATACCCAAGAATACATAGCCTTGTAACCCCAAATTTGAGCTACGCTCATCCCGCTAACTGATTTTGAGTGAGAAAGGTTTGTTGAGTTTTACAGGATGACTACCCCACATATGGATGATCCTATGGCTGAAGACGACCTACCCGAGCCTACCATGGAACAAAAGCTGGATCTCATCATGCTGCAATTGGAAGAAGAGCAAAGAGCTAGGCAAGCTTTGCAAGCGCAATTGACAAAGCTACAAGGAGCGTCCACTGACAAAGAAGAACTACAAGCTGAAGATTTGATTCGCCGTACCATCGACGCCACCCTTGAAGCACAAACCATTCGCAAGGAATCCAAGATAAGTAAACG
This sequence comes from Lygodium microphyllum, assembly GCF_053477565.2. Taxonomy (NCBI): domain Eukaryota; kingdom Viridiplantae; phylum Streptophyta; class Polypodiopsida; order Schizaeales; family Lygodiaceae; genus Lygodium; species Lygodium microphyllum. The sequence continues at coordinate 6,147,477 of NC_141144.1, read as the reverse complement.
AAGTTTCAAGTTTCGCACTTTCAATGGCATAAGAGAAGGAAAGACTGTTTTATCATTCATTAGCCAGTTTGATGACTATTTCCATGAGGAAACTTATCCCGAAAAAGATAAAATCAAATGTGTTACTAATCATCTGATAGACAGAGCATCACTTTGGTGGACTGTAGTCCGCAAGAGTATAGAATGTCCTGCTACTTGGGAAGGATTCAAGAAGAAGTTCATGCAAAATTTCCTTCCACCGCAATTTCATGAGAAGGCTATCAAGCAATGGGATTTACTTCAACAGAGAGATCGTGAGCCTATTCCACAGTATACAGAGCGTTTTTGGAATGCACTTCTACAGTTACGCATGCTTGAAGACGTACCAGAGACGACACATAAGCGGAAGTATATGTCTGGACTTCTTGGACATTACTACGCTGAAGTGAACATGTTCAAGCCTGCTACCCTTGAAGACGCCATCTCCTTAGCTCACGACACTGAAGATAAGTTACGCGAAGAGATCGACGACGACACCCCTTCCAAGCAAACGGTAATTATGGATCTAAACAATTCAATTCCAATTTCAGAAGGTTTAATCCAGGTCGTTTCTCATCACCATCTTTCCGCAAGAATTGGCCTAAACCACCTGCATTACCATCCACTGTCAATTCAAATCCAAAGCCTATTCCACAAGCAAATCCAAATATACCCAGACTCCCAGCCATTGCAAATAATGTGACCAAAGCTAAGCCAATAGTATGCTACAAGTGTCACCAGCCAGGGCATCTCGCAGCAAATTGTCATTCAAAGAAGCCATCAGCATATATCAACTACCTTGGAGCCATGGACGAAGAAGAGCATGAGGATATGCCAGATTTCACTGAAGAAGAATATGATATTACTACTACTTTCGACACTTTACCAGGTATGCCTACTTCACATTCATTGCTGACTATGAAATGTATGGTGCATGGAAAAGAAAGAACTATATTGCATGATGACGGTAGTATCCATGACTTTATTTCAGCAAAATTGGTAAAGGAATTAAAATTGCATACTGTACCTACGCATTATCGCATAAAAGCTGCATTTTTAGGCACTAGGTACAATGGCACACAAGAAGTTCAAGATTTAGAAATTCAAATTGGACCATATATTGAAAAAAGAAATTTCTTAGTTGTCCCATTACAGTCAAGTGACATTATCCTAGGAATGCCATGGAGACACCAGCATAATCCCAATATAGATTATTCTACGCACACAATGAATATTAATTTTCAAGGAAAATCTATTACATTATTTGGTATGCATGCATCTCATATTTTTCCACTGCTTTCGCATACTCAAGCAAAACGTGCACTGCGCAAGAATACTAAATCATATCTCATTTGGGTGAATGAATTGCACGCAAAGGAAAATCATATGCATCCTAGGCATAAGGAATTTCTTGCATATTTTAAGGACTGTTTTGCAGAAGACCTACCACCAGGTTTACCTCCATCACGTCCAAAAGACCATAAAATTGACCTAATACCTGGCACACAACCACCTTGCAAAGCCCCATATAGGCACAATCAAATAGAGCAAAAAGAAATCCAGAGTCAAGTTGAAGAATTACTAAACAGAGGCTTAATTCAACCTAGCAGTTCTCCATTCGGTGCACCTGTGCTCTTAGTCAAGAAAAAGAATAATACTTATCGTATGTGTATTGACTACCGAGCATTAAATAAGATCACTGTAAAGAATAGGTATCCTATACCTAGAGTTGACGACCTTATGGACAAACTGCAAGGATCTTCTATATTTAGTAAAATTGACCTTAAGTCTGGATATCATCAGGTGAGGCTAGATAGATTCGACATATTTAAGACTGCATTCAGGACACAGTTTGGCCATTACGAATTCTTAGTCATGCCATTTGGATTAACTAATGCACCTGCCACTTTCAGTAGAATGATGAACCGTATTTTTCTAAAATATCAGTATTGTGTGATTGTTTTCTTTGATGATATTTTGGTGTTCAGTCAAAGTGAAAAAGAGCATTATGAGCATTTATCATTAGTTTTTCAATTATTGAAAGAAAATCAATTGTTTGCAAATCCTGACAAGAGTGAATTCTTTAAGACAGAAATAGAATATCTAGGTCATATTGTATCAAAAGAAGGAATTAAAGTTGATCCTAAGAAAATTGACGCAATATTGCATTGGCCTGTTCCTAAAAATGTACATGAATTACGCTCATTCCTTGGTCTTGCTAGTTTCTATAGGAAGTTTGTACGTAATTTCTCATTACTTGCTTTACCATTGACCAAACTTCTTAAGAAAGGCATTGTTTATCAATGGACTGAAAATCAGCAGAAATCCTTTGACTTACTTAAACGTGCATTAACTAATGCCCCTGTTCTACAATTGCCTGACTTTAATAGACCATTCTTTCTAGTTGTGACCGATGCTAGCGGATCAGGAATAGGAGCCGTATTAATGCAAGACAACCATCCAATAGCATATTCTAGTTCTAAGCTGAAACCCTCTGAGCTTAAATATTCCACTTATGACAAAGAACTTTTAGCAGTTGTACAAGCATTAAAACAATGGAAGCATTATTTAATGGGTTCAGAATTCATGATAAAGACCGACCAGCAAAGCATTAGACATCTACTTAGCCAACCCCAAATTTCTGACCGTCATATCAAATGGGCTTCATTCATTCAAAGTTTTCATCCTATCATTCAATACCAACCTGGAAAAGAAAATGTAGTTGCTGATGCATTGAGTAGAAGACCTGCAATTCATAATATTTCTATCATATCTTTTGATTCTTTGATTGCTATGAAAGACACATATCACCAGGATATTACTTTTCATTCTGATTGGCAAAAATTAGTTCAAAATAATTTCATTCCTGTTGATTCATTGTCATATAATGATGGATTCATGTTCTTTGAAAAGAGACTGTGTGTTACTATTTCATTCCGATCTTTTGTTTTGAATGAAATTCATTGTCCCCCATATCAAGGTCATAGAGGTATCATTTCTACATTACGCATGTTAACTGAAGATTTTTATTGGTCGCATATGGATGCAGATGTATCTAATTTCGTTTCTGAATGTTTGATTTGTCAAAGAATAAAGAGACATCATGGTAAACAGTATGGATTATTAATGCCTTTATCTATTCCATCTAAACCTTGGGAACATATATCTATGGATTTCATTACTGGTTTACCAAATACTAAATCTAACCATGACATGATTTGGACAATTGTAGATAGATTTAGTAAGTAAGCATATTTCATTGCATGTAAGAAAACTTTAACAGCATCACAAGCATCACAGTTATTTTTGAAAACTGTTTTTACTAACCATGGATTGCCGAAAGTGATTATTTCAGATCGTGATTCTAGATTTTGTAATAATTTTTGGATTACACTGTTTGCAAATCTAGGCACAAAGATTGATTTTTCATCTGCATTTCATCCAGAAACAAATGGACAAACAGAAGCCACAAATAGCACTATTTTAGATCTTTTACGTGCATACACTATCTCTAAACCTCAGACATGGGATACTCATTTGCATTTATTACAGTTTGCTTACAATAATACACCACACACATCTACAAAGAAAGCACCTTTTGAAGTTATTTATGGATATAGATTATCTACACCTGTTGCATCTTTGTCTAATAGAATACAGAGTGCTGATGATATTGCTGTTATGCATAATACTATTTTTGATGAGGTCAAGGATATGATTGCTAAAGCCCAACAATCATATACCAAACAAGCCAACAAGAAAAGACAAGCCATGAATTTCAAAGTTGATGATTATGTTTGGCTTAGAATAGAAAAGCGTAGACTGCAAAGTGTAGATAGACATCCAGTTGTCAAATTAGCTCCTAGATTCTACGGACCATTCAGAATCATTCATAAGATTAATGACAATGCATTCAAGTTAGAATTGCCATCTCATTGGAAAATTCATAATACATTTCATATTAGTTTATTGAGACCATTTAGAGGCCAATTACCTATCCATCCTGTCTATGAAAACCCACCTTTACTAGAAGAAGAGACTGAAATACTTGAACCAGAAGCCATCATAGACACTGACTACATGACCACTAGAACTGGCCGAAGGTATTCTAGATATCTAGTGAAATTTAAGAACCATCCTATAGAGGAAGCACAATGGATGCACGCTAGAGACTTAAATGCTTTCCCCACTCTGCTGATGCGCAGATCGGACGCAGATAGCTCACGTGGTGAATCCCGGAAGGTCCCCAAGAACAAAGTACTCTACCTTTTTGCACAAAAAACCATGTAAAAGCATGCACGACAAGAGGCAAGAGACAAATTGGGTTCAATCTCCCCCATGCCTTGTGTGAGCGCTTCACAAAGCATGCATTTTATGTATATTTCCAATCTTCATGCTCAATAATAGCCCAATTACAAAAATATGACAAGCTTTTAGCTTTTAAGTTTGCTTTCTACAAAAATAGGAAAATAAAGCTAATGGACGGTGCGCATAGAGTCTGGCACGCCCAATCTCAATGTCCAAATAGAAATAACATATCCGGGCGCATAAGCGCATAAATAATCGATGTCTCAATAGACATAACAAAATATAGGCGTGGCGCCTATCAAAATCTAGTCCAAGAGTCGAAAACCCGCTAGACTCCAATGCTTTCCTCCGCCACTGCTGCTATCTCTACACATCAATTGAAGCATTCACAATCGTTAGTAAAATAATACAATTAAACCGACAAAAGTGAATACCTAGCAGTCTTCAGCTACATAAATAAATCAACTGGTTAAAAATAAATCCTAACCTTAATTTATTACGAGTGCGCACTCAAAACTCATAAACGTTTATTAATTTAATATGCATTTTGCGGAATCACCCGCTATGGAATCACCCATGTACACACTAAATTAATGAAACGCCCGAAAAGGACAGGCGTCCCCATCAACTTCTCGCACAAAGAATCCTCTTTGTGTATGAGCCCCGGACATCTAAGTTTACGGAATCCACCGTAAAACCTCACGGAATCCACCGTGGAATATGCCTCCTGGCATCAGAGCTGCCAAAGACAAAGGTTGGAAGATGAAGAGCAAAACATGGTGCCAGAACATCGAAGCTTGAAGTTACTAGTGCAGCAGTATGCTGAGTTGCAACAGAGAACTGCTGAACTGGAAAGGTATAGACAGATAGAAGCTCAGGAGGGCGAGCCAAGTGAGCAACAAGAAGATACTATAGCTTTTCGGCTATGGTATGAACTTGAAGAACAAGATAGATTGGAGAGGGAAATAGAGTTCCTAGAACATGAAAGGCTGGGAGTTACCGCAGCAAGCACAAAGGCTGTAGAATGAGGCACAACGACTGCAAGATGCACTGGAGATTACCAAGGGAGACATAGAGGCCCTCATGGCCATGGCCTTCACCCAGAGAAGATTGCACTTCGAGTCACGAGCAGCTTGTGCAAGAAAAGTTAGAGCTATTTGCTAAGGTAGAAAAAAGATTCAGCATTGGAAATCAGGCAAAAGAAATTGCTGAAGAACAGATGGCTCAAAAATCTAGGGAAAGGAACCAACTCTGGTTCTTAACGAATGAGCAGCAGGAGGTTGTGACAACCTTGGCAAGTGAGCTGGAGGAGGGAAGAAAGAAGATGGACAAGAGAGCCAGTGAGTGGGAAAGAAATGATTTTGAAAGAGTTAGGGATTTAATAGAACACTTGGCAGTGGCTGAGTGTGAGAGAGTGCTTGTGGAGTCCAGGGCAGAAGCTGCTGATGTATGTGCCAACACACAAAGGCAGGCCTTCCTCAGCACAGTACTACACATCACCCAGGAGGAGGGCAATGATTCAGTGGAGAAGGTAAGAAGGAAGCTAGAACTGACCACCCGAGTACTACATTATGACCTTCAAGAATGGGATTTTCCAACATGCACAGGAATCACAAAAGAGCAGCAATTTCACTACCTACGTCGTGTCGGCCTCTCCATTGTTGAGCTTAAGGAACTTGGGTTTGAAGAGCATGAGCAGCCACCACCACCACCACAAGCGGTTCCATCAGTTGTCGAGCAGAATGTCAAAGAGGGTCCGGACTTTGAGCAGGATGCTGAAGAAGAGCAACAAAGAATGCCCAGTCCGCCTCTATCAAACCTCCCACCTGAAGAGCCTAAAGATGCCCATATGCTCGAGCGCATTGTGGTAGCCAGAAGAAGAAGACAAGAACTAGTAGAGGAAGCCCAATGTAGAGCACAATCATTGCCAAGACAATTCCCTGAAGAGCCTGTGCCACTACGAGGGGATCCCCATCCTATCGATTGGCCTCAGGAATTGGTCATATGACGTCAACAAAAGTTCCAGACGAGGCCGTTTGAACTTTCATTTGCTTATCCATGCTCTCTGGACCGTGCTTTGCCTCTAGGTATTCTAGCCAAGACCAAGGATCTGGCTAATGATCTTGCAAACAGGTGGATAGAGGAAAGAAGCCTCATAATAATCAGATGGAGGCAAGAGCCTGAAGACTACTAGCAAGACAAGGTAAATAGGGTTTCCAAAACCGTCCAAGGCTACGAGGCACAACCGAAGGATAGAGGAGGATTTGGGATACCAATTTTGACGCTTGGACCGCCTTTTGCAACTCGCTCCCTAAAGAATGCAACGACCCCATCTACATGCCCTACCCCCAGAGGCATGGAGTTGACCATGATCGAAATATTTATGGAGATTTTGACTTTCCTAAGATATATAATGTTAATGCTCGGAGCCCCGAGGAATGCCTAGTCTTTAGGTTAGAGGATCTCCTCCCATCTATCAACCGCTTCCTCATAGATTTTTCTTCTTGCCCAGATCCAGCCTTCTTAACTACCTGTAATTATCTTAGGCTTATCAAGTTTCTACTAATGCAGAGACCCATAGTCGAGGAAGCCCACCTCCCTCCACTCTTTTTTGACATCAACCTAGGGATAGATAGTAGTTCCATGACTAGACTAATGATGAGGGCAACCCTACTTCCCTCCTTTTGCCTAGAAATCTTAGAGGATATGAGTGATACCCACTTCACGAGGTGCAATCATCCTTTCTTGTCATCCACACCTCTGAAGGCCTGGGCCGGTATTAAAGAATATCTACAAAGTCGCGCATTCCTATCCAAATTCTTGCGACCGCCTCGTAATCTAGCTGAAGGTGATAGGCATTAGCCAGGATATCTTCCTTGTATGCAATTCTTCAAAAAAAAAAGAGAAGAAAAAGAAAAAAAAAGAAAAGAAAAAAGCACGAGGGCTCACTTCACTTACTACACCTAGGGTTTACACCTAGCCCCTCCCCCACTTCACGCTTAGGGCACATCAAGGGCAGGACTTCCAGACCTGTCACCCTAAGTTTTGCACTGCACCTCCAACAACACACGAACTGGGTCCTCAAGTGTAAGACATTACCAAGGGCAAGGTTAGACCCATCTCCCAGTTCCACTACACATGCACTTATACCACACCGTGAGACAGACACACCCCTTAGGGAGTGCACAACTTTCTCTTGCAGTCTATGATCGTGACTCAGTGAATGGCTACTCAGCTAAAGAAGACCATCCACGACATCCACTAATGACTAGTAATTTTTCCATGAGTCGGACATGACACCACTACAATAGCTTTAGGAGCTTTTGTATACTCTGATGGTTGGATGGACCAACATGCTTGATGTAGCTGACCATTTTCCTGTTGATGGTTACCATGACTGAACCAAATCAAGCAGAAGGAAAACTCAATGATGGACCCACCATTGACATAGATTTTGGAACCTCATATTCTCCAAATGTATGTTCAAACCCCTAGACCTGCGGATTGCTTATTGATTAAGTGATTTCGGATCAACATGGGATGCATGGCTACATGGTTCTCAATAGCTGGTTGGCAATGAACAGGATTAGAGATGCCCATGCAAAACCTTTATCAGTCATCACAGAATGGGAGCTACAATTGTGTGAGAAATGCTGAGCATCTTCAGGAAGTCTAAAGCACGTCGGAATCTCTCCCGGTCATCGTTAATCAAACTCCATCACCTCTCATTCACAAGAGCACCTTTTGATTGTGGTCATCTACCCACCAGTTCCACTTAGCAACAACCCCAACTACCCCACTACTCCCCACCACAGTGCCATGGGACTGGCACTCAGCTAGGAGGGGGTAATGTTTATTGTAGCACAGAGGAGCACAAAAATGGAAAAAGGAGATAACCGAAAGGGCACAGGACAAAGGAAGGAAAAGGTGCCTCGGATGGAAGTCAGACCCTGAAAAATTTGAATGTCGACCTCTCCAAAAGGCCTCAATGTCCCCTCGAGAAAAGAAAAGAGTAAAAGTGCACCATTAATTGTGAAAGCACTCTCGAATCCTTGTAAAAGAGTGCCAGGCTCACTCCTGTGCAAATTGTATGCACTAGTTGGGAATGGGATAAGTTAGAATGGTGGGAAATAGGAAAAGAGGGCATAGGCTAATGGCCGGCCATGTAAAAAGTGGAGATGACTGCCCAAAAAGTAGGGCATGTATATAAAGTTCAAAAGCGAATGAGAAGATCATTCTTGTGTGTGGCCACAGCTTCTTCTTCTTCTTCTCTTGTTTCTTGCCTTCTTGCTTGTGCTTGAGTGAGGGAGTGAGAGAGTGAGAGAGTGTGAGGGAGTGAGTGTGTGAGAGTAAGGGATCGTGGAGAAGAAGCTCCCCATCTTCTCTCTTCATCTTCTCTTCTTCTCTTCTCTTCTCTTTTCTCACGTGGCTATGGAGGATGGAGCTTGACGGAGAGGGCTTGAGCTTGCCGCAAGGATCGTGGAGCTACAGGAGTGCAAGAGAGAGGAGGGAACTCGATCGAGCATCAAGGTAAGCTCACTATACCCATAAGGTAGGCATTGCACGTCGGCTATGTGAGAGGTAGCCATGGCTGCTCGGCTTGAAACGCTTGATCAATAAGCGGTTTGTAGGTCTCGGGGTAGAGCTCCATAGCTCCCCTTCATTGATAAAATGGAGAGTTTTACCACCTGAGGAAGCTTCTTGGAGGCCTGATTCTACATTGGATGAGTTTTCTTCCTTAAGGGATACATTACTGGCTGAAGCCTACTAATTATGGAGCTAGTTTTGGTGCAAACAGGGTTAGGACAACACGTTGTTTTAGAACAGTTTTTATTGTGCCTAATTTTCAAAATGAAGCCATCTACAAGCCGTCAAAGTACTCTTCAAGAGCTACGTTTTGATATATGGTACGCCTCATTTGGACACTTCTACTAGAAGTTATGGCAGATTTGGTCTAGCAGGGTATGTTTACACAGCAAGCTGTCTACTTCATTTTGAGATTATATGTAGAAGATTTTATGGTTCCATATACTTTTGAAGTATTCTGGATCATGTATATAGCTAAGGCCTACTATTGTTCTTCCATTTTAGTCCATATGTCGGTTATTTTTCATTCATTTTCCCATTTGTAAAGCTGTAAAAACAGAGTAGTACTCTATTCTATCCATCCTTTTCTAATCTTTCAAGTTTGTTTTTGAGGATAAAAGCCTTTGGGAAGGGATGGATTGTAAGAAGTTGGGAAGAATAAGGATTTAGTGTACAAATAATATTGATGTTATGCCATGTCACACTGATATTGGTATAAAAGGAGAGGACATGTAATTCTTTCACATCTTTTGACACATTAATACAATTACTATCCTTCTCTCCCATCTTGCTTATAGCTTCTATGGCTTCTATCTCTTTCCTGTCTTTCTCTCTCCAATTCTAGTCTTTCTCTCTCCTCATCACTCTCCTTCTCTCTCTCTTCATGCAGTCTTTCTCTCTCTCTTCTGCAATCTTCTCTCTCTTCTGCAGTCTTCTCTCTCCTCTTTCTCTCTCTCTAATCCACTCTCTAACAAAGTTTACACTTAGCTTGTTGTGAATTGTATCCTTGTAAAACCACACGATGCTAAACATTCTCTCATCCTCCACCAATCCTAAGATCATTGTTTGAGACAAGTCAGCAAGCCAAAAATATTTAGACATATGATGTTGGAGAACTTGACTTATACCCATAATCAAGTAATAGCACCCAATTTTGTAGGCTATGTAAGTCCAATGAACTATGTTACATAGTCTTTCCAAAGCATTCAAAAAATGCATCCCTATCTATGAGTAAGATAGTTTCTTTAAACTCATATACTTGCATAATTTTTCAAAGGTAATCTTTAAGTACATGGAATCTTTTCTCTTGAAGTCTGCTTGAATAGTACGGATGTCTTGTTAATGCTTCAAAAGCTGAGGATAAATTATTGACATGGCCTCCAAATAATTCATCTCTTAGAAACCATTCTCTATTCATGTGCCACAAACTTGAAACTTCTACCAAGGTAATTTTAATACTCCTCACTATATCACTAATAGTTTCCGTCTTTACTTGTTGTCTTCTAACAAGTCTTCCTCAAACTTTGCTTCCTAGAAACATAATGATGTACCAATCTTGAATGTTCTTATGAGATGTTGTACCATTTTATTTGTTGTTAAAAAGCTTTGCTACGTTTTAATTCAAACTCCAAAATCTCATGCCATCTTTTGAATTTCTCCTCATGTAGAGGATGATTTGTGTTTGCATAAAAAGAATCTAATGATATTAAGCATATTATCTTTTGGATGTTACCACACTAATTAGATACCAAATTAGAACATAAATGAACATGTAAAATAAAAATCTTGAAATACCCAATAATGCAAGCAATGTCTCTAAATCTATCGAAGATGTTAATAGTTCTAATGCCTTGTCAGTGTCCAACTTTTGAGCTACCAATTTATCTAGGAGTCCTATTAATGATAGATACTGATCCAATAATCTCTTAGTTGGCAAGCAAAAGCTAATCCACCTTGTGCTCATATACTTCAACAATTTTATATACTCTTTGTTAAACCTTTTGCCATCTCTTGGAACTAAAAATGTTGTTTGGAACTTCTACAAAGAAAATTACTAGATGTGTTGACCAATTGCTCCACCTTTGCAACATTATCAAACTCATCACTTACTTTATAGGCCAAGTTCATTCAATACAATGAATCCCTAACATGAAAGATGATACAAAAGTTTGTAGGTGAACATAAAATCATGACCAATGGCCTTGCATAAACGTTGCTCTATCAACCCCAACACAAGCTAGTTTTTTTACAATCTTAGGTTTTGGTAACTACAAATGCTCGTCAAGTTTTCTTGAACTAGTTAAAAATAAAATTTCACTTGTGCCATCATTTTACATTTGTCTAATTATGCGAAAATGTGAACCTTGAGCATGATTTTTGACACCCCCTAAAATGATGTTAAACTAGTTCCATCCTACCAAATTGGGGGATCACATTCTAACAACTCTATCTATTTAATGTAGTCTCATTATTTTTCTCACTTATTATAAGTTTTATTATTCTAGAGTCCAACATCATTCTTATCCATAGTCTAATTTTTTGACTCCTTCATGGCTTCTACTTGTATTGCAAATTGTTTTGGTGTCCTTTTTAGTCACAACTAAGGACATGAGTATGGAATTCTTTAGTATATCTTAAAGACTTTGAGGTACTTTATTAGATCATTGTTTCTTATCATGCTAGTTTCTTCATTTAACAATTATCTATATGATCAAGCAATGGTGTTTGTCAGATATTTCTTTGCTATCCCTAGAGAAGGAACTTAAGTAGTCAACCAAAAACTTTGGTTCTATGGGAAATCCTATCAATTTCCCTTTCTAGAAGTAGGCATATATATTTGATCTTGAGACTTCTAGCACTAGTTTGCAAGGGAATTGTTAAGAGGGTCATCCATTTATGATGGTCATTAAGTAACAAATCAAAGACAAGATTAACTAATATTGCAATTGGTTCAAGGAGATTGCAGAACTAGAGGGATCTAAGTGTCAACCCCTTTTCATAGCATATCTCACTTTTGTAAGAGTAGAAATACTACCTTCACCTTGGATGGAATATTTTAATCTTGCAAGGTTAGGCTGTGTATTCTTACACTATCTTCCTTGGATATGGGAAGATTTATAGCTCGTAGCTCCACTAAGCTTTACATCACCTTGAGAGCTATGCTACACCATGGGGTCATTGGTAACTTTATCTATTGCCCTTAAGATCCTAATGTAGTCTCACATTCTCTCACACCTCACAAGGTAGAGCAACTAATGTTAAAGATGGTCTTATTACTATGATTGTGAGATGCTCAAGACATGTTATTTACAGTGGCTATTTACTTCTCTCTTTATCATTTTCTCCTCAACTAGTTGTTACAAGTATGATTCTCAAGATCTCGTAATGCTTAAGCTTGCAAGAAGAATACACTAGTAAATGTCCTTCTTGAGTAAGAATATCCTAGTGCCATGATGTTGCTATCAATAGTGACCTCAAACTCCTTTGTAAAATCTAGTAGCTTTAGGATGGGGGCAATAGTAAGACTTTGCTTTAGCTTATCAAAGTTATCTTGCTCTTGTGATGTCCACGTGATTTTTGTTTGCTTTTTAAGCAATTCAATGAGCTGTGTTGCTATCAAGGAGTAATCTTTGATAGAAATCATGTACCATCGGTGCTATGATACCTAGAAATCCTAATATTTCTTTGACACTTTGGGATGGCAGCCAATCCTAAACATCCTTGACTTTAGTAGGGTCTATTGAGATGCCTTCCTATGAGACAATGAATCCTGAGTATTCAATAATCTTCTTGAATAATGCATACTTTTTCTTCTTGGCAAAAACTTATTCTCATGAATCTGCAGATGGCATGGATGTTCTTCCTCTATCTTGGAGTAGGTGAGAATGTTATAAAAAAATGCAAGGACATATTCATCTAGATACGGTTGAAAAATATATTGGACTAGCTTGTTAAAAGTAGTAGGAGCATTGGTCAACCAAAAAGACATTAAGATGAATTCATAATGGCCATACCTAGTGTTGAAAGCTCTCATTGGTATATCTTCATCTTTTATCCAAATTTGATAATATTGAAACCTTAAATCATCCTAGAAAAGGTCATAGCCCCTTGCAATTCATCTAATAGCTCATTGATTCGGGGAATGGGGTATTTATTCTTAATGGTGACTTGATTTAATCCCTTATAATCAATGTGTAGTTTGAGGGTCCCATACGTCTTCTTTTGAAATAGAACAGAAGCATCCTAGGGAGAGTTGTTGGGATGAATAAATCCTTGATCAAGTAGCTCTTTTAACTACTCCTTCAATTGATTACTTCCACAACAAATAATTTACAATGTCTTCTTGCTATTGGTTGGCCCTAGAGACTAGTTTGATCTCATGATCCACATCCTTTTCAAAAGATAACTCTATTAGCTCCTTCAAAAAGACATCAGAGAACTCACTCAAACATGAAGGCTTGTCTTCATCCTTGGTATCCTCAATCTTGTTGAGTTTGCCTAGGTAAACATGAAGTTATTTCCTTAATCCCTCCAAGATTTGATTAGTCTTGGCTAATTGGATGTTAGGTTTGCCTCCATTCCCTTGTGATCGGGCCTTTTTGCCAAATAGATTTTTAAATGTGACCTAACCTTCCCCATAGTATATGTTTGTTTTCCACTCCTAATAGGCAATCATTAATATCTAAATGTATGACTTGGAAATTTGCTATTGTGATCTCTTCTCTTAGTTTAAACTAGACATTGCTATGCTGATGGATTTAGTTGACATTTTTTTTCTCTCATTTGCTAGTTCCACAATGAGTTTTCTAGAGGATATGGGATTTAGCTTCAACATGTTTGCACATTTAGATGAAATGAATGAATGTATAGCTTCGTAGTCAATCAAGATTTGGAAGGGAATACCTTGATGTTCAATTGAAACTTGGATGACCAAAAACTTCCACCCAACACAATGGTTGTTGATTGAAGCATGAATAGATCCTCTTTGGACTTTTTCATCAAGAGATGGATCTAGCTCATCACTTGCAATGGCATAGATACGGGCTCTAGCTCCTTGCCTTGCTCTTTGTCTAGCCATTGGTCTAGTTCCATGCCTACATCCTTGATTACTAAAGTTTTCTTTCCTGAGAGGAATTTGAGGAGGGTTAGCATAGGCATTTATACCCCTGTTGGGGCATTGAGTATAGAAGTGGCATGATTGGTTGCATTTAAAACAATGCAACTCCTTATTCCAATTCAACTTGTTATTGTTGTTGTTATCCTATAAATTTGGGGAGTATTGGCAGGATTTGTGTGGCCTTGATTATAGTTTTCTTATTGATAGTTTACTCTAATTGGTTGTAGCCTTTGAGGATGAAGCTTTCCTTTTAGCCTTGGTGGCGGGAGATTCTCTGCCAGTGGGCTGCCCTCTCATTGCCAAGGCCTTTGCTGAGGTCTCAATGATCTTTCTCACAAACCCGTTGAGGTTGACCTCATCCAATGACCTTGCTGTGACACTCTCTAGTAGGGGGACATTGATGCGGCTCATTATGAAGTTGTATCTTTGGCTAGAAAATAGTGTATGCACCATCTTGGCTTGGAGTTGGATTTCGGGATCAGGAATATCCACCAAGTTGATGCCATCATTGGTGTGGACTTTTACCTTGTCCATCCCTAATAAGGCATATACGTCTCTTTTCGACTTCCTTTCTACTTTGTCGATGATCTATCTTACCACCCATTCTTCAATGGCCACATCATCTAGGTTGAAGATATGTCGGAATTTAAACCGGTTGAAGGCTCGCGTTTCCACTGAAAGTCCATATTTTACTTATTCTTCCTCTGAAAAATGTAGTTTGCTAGCCTTTTATTGGCTTGCCATGATGGGTGCCTATCATGAAGTCATATTCACCATTAGTGGTTTTCAAAATAAGAAACAGAAAACAACTACATGCTTATTGAACTGAAATGCTTGCGTGCAGAAGTAGACTTTTCCTTCCAGTAGTCTATTGATATTAACTTTTATCGACCTTTTCCTTAATCACAAGTTGTTGCATTTTACCCTTGCAATGTGCGCTTTTCCTTTATTGTTTTCTTTATGTGTTTGGTTTGATTCAGCTTACCCCTGTTTGGTTTGATTCAGCTTACCCCTTCTCCCTTCGCAATGAAAAGAATCCTTCCTATGATGAAATGGTTAAAGGATGAAGGGTCTTTAGCGCACAATCTTAGTGTTTTACTTTTGCATGAGCCAAGCATAGAAACTTGGATTATATTCTAACCGAGCATAGCTGTCCATATCGAAAGGGCAGATGCCTACATGTGTAATGTAAGTGAGGACATCAAGTAATAAGTCACCAGAGGCCACTCTACTAGCAACGTGCAACTCCTCCTTAGTGAGAATGGGATCTAGATAAGGGTGTTCTTTAATGTGGTCTTCCATGGGTCGATTACGAAGAGTAGTCAACACCCTATATGAAGTTGGAGCAACATAGGTTGGGTCATATTTAGATGCTTTGATTGTATGTCGATGTTCAGCATTGGTCACTATTTGGCATCCCTCTACCTCCCATTGCAATCGTAGAGTGTACCATTTCTGCAAGAAGGAGGAATTTTTGTCAGCAAGCTATTGCAACTTCTTGATTTCCTAGTTCGTGGCCATGATCATGCTCTTGCTATATGACGTGATGAGACGTTGTTTGGTTGCTTGTTCCTTGGATACCTTGGTTGCAATTAACTCCGCAGCTGCTTCAGAAGCTTTAACAAATACAAATTTCAACTCCTCCCAAGAGCAAGGGAGCATTTGCACTTCCATCGCTATAGGTTCTTCCAAGAGTCCTAGATCTAGTCAATCGTATCTTTTAGCCAACGTCATGAAAGTAGCGTCCAAGCATCAGAAGCAAGCAACCAAGTTGTCCCCAGTATTTTTAGTTAAATCTGCGGCCAAGGTTAGAATTAAGTGCTGCTCATAAGAGGGTCTAAGCTAGACAAGTGGGTGAGGTTTGACAGCGCTAGAGAGGTCAGTAGCTAATGGCTGTCACTTGGTTTGCTCACGACTTTGTAGCTTGGCCTTATGTTCGATGGACATGGTTGTGGCTACATGTGATGCACTACTTGGTGTGTTTGAGAGTTGAGGAGGGACGTCACCGGGACTAGATGGGGTTGATTTGTTAGTAACAGGTTGCAATTTTGGCCAATATATTGGCTTATGCCCTACTGAGGTAGGCTTTAGAGGTTCCACATATTTAGTGGCTTAAATCGCTTGTGGCTTGAGTGGTTCTGACGGGACATTTTGTGTGGGCAAGCTTGAGGATGGCATTTGAGTAGTGCCTTTGGATGTTTGGGCTTTAGGCATGGGCTTTAGGCAGCCAAATCCAGGTGTTACCCACATAGTAGCCTTGCACTTGCAACAAGGCCTTGGGGACCCATTGTGGCTTGAGCGTATGTCAATGTTTATAGTTTTGTCTTGGCCTCCTAGGTTTCGGGTACTGATCCTTAGCCTTGCGAGGCCACATGTTTCTATTCCTAGGTTGCACTCTCTGTTTAGGTACCCATTTAAACCGGGGTTCATGGGCTTCAGTGTTGGTTCTAGTGGGTTTCTAGCCTCAAGGCTAGGTAGGTTGTGACAAGTCCCGACCCCCCTCCTGAGACTTGGCAATGGATTTCTCTACCGGTGGCTTTGTGGACTTGGAAAGAGTCACACCGCACTTGCTGAAAGCTGTAACTATGTGGATGTTACCCACACCTAGAGGTGGATACGCTGCGACTCATAGTTGATATGGCAAGAGGATTTCTTCTTGAAAGTTCGTCCTAACAACGATTCCATGCTTGCATTCTTAATGTTGGGCAAAACATAGAAGATTATTGGCATGCTTTCAGACTCAATAGAAACTGCAACCTTGCACTTTCCCAAAAGTGTCTAGGGTTGGCCTCCATAAGGGGTGAGATTAGCAATAGTGGGTTGCAACTACGGTTTGCCAATTTGGATCCAATGGTCATGAGTCAAGATGTTAAAATCGGCTCCCTCATCGATCAATGCATTGATGGTGCATGTGTGTTTAGCAGTGACCGTCATGCATAGGTAAGTTGGTGGTACTGCTTCCTCATCCTCACCATCCACCTCAGTGATAGTGGCTACTCATACATGGATGGGGGGTGTTTGCATTGGGGGCTCATGCAATGGGTGCGTGGGAGGGAAATAATTCTTTATGCATCGCCTATGCCCTCACCCTCTAGGGTTTCTAGTTCGATGTTGCCAGTTTGATTGATGGTTCGAACCTTAAAAGGTCCTAGCCCTCAAAACTTCAGCTTTTGCTTATGTACCGTGACTAAGTACAACAGTACTAAGTCACCCCGTTCAAAGTTACACTACTTGATGTGCTTATCAAACCAGCTTTTCCATCTTACCTTCTCGCATATGAGCGCATGGATGGCTAGAAGCCGGGTTTCCGTTAAGCACTCGAGTTCAATCAAGTGTTCCGTCCATGCCCCCTTCCCACCCCATCTTTCTTGAACGGCAATCCTGAGGCTTGGTACAAAGAATTCCAAGGGAAGGATTGCCTATGTACCATATGTCACTATCTTGTAAGCTGTGCATGATAGGCCCACAAGGCGGCCATCAATTTGTTATCCCAATCATTGCGTGAAGCAGGACGTTTATTAGGATTTTATTTATCGATTCAGCTTGACATTTGCTTGTGGGTAATAGGGTGAGGATTTTTTATGGATGATTTGGAAGGAGGATAGGAGGTGAGCTATTACTTCATTGATGAAGTGTGTGCCTTGGTCGCGCTGACTAGTTCGATGGGGCAGCCGAATCGTGAGATCACTTGCTCCCATAGGAACTTAGCGGTGGTCCTAGCGTCATTCTTTCTCGTAGCTCATGCTTCTACCCATTTGGTTAGATAGTTAGTGTGGCCACAATGATGCATTTAGCTTGTGAATATTGTGCTACAGGACTAATGGGTCTGATGAAGTCAATCGCCCATTTCTTGAAGGGTTGTCATGTGATAATTGGGGTTAGCTCCATGCAATCTTTACAGATAGGGACTTTAGTTCTTTGGCACTCCTCACAATGCTTCACGAATCGTGTCACATCTCGAAAGAGGGTAGGCCACCACAGCTGGGACTACAACACCTTGCGGGTGGTCGCATCTTTACTAAAATGTCCTCCTGCAATTCCCATGTGTGTCTCTGCTAGTACATGATGCATCTCATGCTCACACATGTATCTGCGTAACAACCCGTCTTGCCCTAGCCTGTAAAGTTAGCCAGCTTATAAACTAATAGGGTTGTATTTTCAAGATAATCTGCCTAAGGCAAGCCTTTTCTATCGATCGTTCCGATAGTCCATGTTGAAGCACTTGAACTATGTCATCTGCCCAATACAGTGTCAAGTCAGTTTTAAACAAATCTTTTTCGCTGGATAAGCGGAATAGGTGTGTGTTCGGCAGTTCATCCTCAATACCTTGTCTAGCCACTTCTCCCATGGGGATACGAGACAAATGGTCAACCATGTAATGCTGCTTTCCTTTACGCACTACCACAGAGAAGTCAAATTCCAAAAGTAGAAGACGCCATTTGGCAATGTGTCCTATGGCGCATAGTTTTATTAACCAGGTATAGCAAGGCTTGCTGGTGGTCAACAAAGAAAGTAAAAGGCGTAGCCAAAAGAAAATATCAAAATTTATTCACAGCAAATACCATGGCCAAACCCTCTCTTTCTGTTGTCGAGTAATTCATTGCAGTCTCAATGAGTTGTCTGCTAGCAAACCTCATTAGATAATGCAAGTTGTGTTCACTAGGTTGGCACAACACAGCTCCTACGATGAATTTTGAAGCATTGATGTGCACATGGAACATGAGTGTCCCAATCTGGAGCTCGTAGTATCAGAGCGATAGTTAGAGCCTCCGTGGTCCATTCGAATACATGATCAACAGCTTATATAGAGGTATAGCAATCAATGCATAGTCTAACACAAACTGTCAATAGTGATGTGGAAGATCCACAATGACTTTGATCTTCCAGAAATCTATGGCAACGCCATTCCTTGACACCACATGTCCTAGGATACATCCATTCTTCACCTAGAATTGGCATTTCAAGGGCTTTAATGAGAGGTGGTATAGCCAGCATCATTCAAAGACCGCTCGAAGCCTGTCTAAGTGCTCTCACCAAAGCAGAGTGAACGCACAAGTTGTCCACAAAAACTTCTAACTCCTTCATTAGCATGTCTTGGAATATTGTACAGATCAATCATTGGAAAGTGGCTGGCACATTAGTCAATCCAAAAGGCATGACTATGTAGGCAAAGACTCCCCATTCAATGGCGAATGCAGTCTTATGCATATCATTAGGATGCACTTACACCTGATTGTATCCAAAGAAACCGTCTAGAAAACTGTAGGCCTCCTTGCAGCTACTCTCTCGAGCATATGCTTAGTATACGACAGTGGATAGTTATCTCTCTTGATAGCTGCGTTTATCTTATTGTAATTGACACACACTCTAATCTTCCCATTCTTCTTTAGTATGATGACTATGGGCGAGATGCAATCCGTGTGTTCAATTTTGTAGATGAATCCTGCTCTCATCAATTTGTCAATTTCCTCCTTAACAGTGTGAGCATGCTTTGGATTCATGGGATATAGCCTTGGCAGGTGTCGCGTTAGGCGTCATGGGTATGTTGTGAGTCACCACGCTCGCGTCTACTCCTTTGAGCTCTTCTAGGGACCAAGCAAAGAGGTCTATCTATACTCTCACAAGAGAGCAACGAGACTTGCTTCATCTTGCTCAGCCAAGTCATCCACTATAAAGATAGGTCGTGGGATCTCCCCTTCCTTAGCTAAATTAAATCCTTGACCTTGGCGGGTCCCTCGATTGGTTCGCTTGCTCACCCCTGTCGTTTGGCTCCTAGCAAGATCACCACCCTATCTCCCTTTTTGAACTTTGTGAATCATTTCGGTACGTCTTGTAGTTTTCGTTGTTCTTATGTCTGTGTCTCCTTAGGTAGCTTCCGTCATTCCTTCCTCAACCGTTGGTGCCTTATGTGGATGGGTAGGTCCCCCTTGGTGCATCTAGTCTTGGGAGGTCGAGGTATTTCAAGATCTCTATCTAACCTGACTTCCGATTCGGAATCAAACTCTCCGTCTTTGCTAAAAGAGGGGCTCTCCACTGGCGGTTGTAGCTCAGAAGGTGAGTTTGTTCGCATCAATGGTGCATCATTTGACGGGGCTAGGCATGTCTGCTCCTAGTCAATTGCACCCATGTGCTATCGCAACCCTTGTGTCTGACTTCTTTCTCTACTTTAAGTGCATCTTGCTTGTGTGGTCTGGGGTCTACTTGTATTTGTTCGATCATATGCCCCCAGTGTCGTACTCTAGGGTATCGACTTCCTTTTTGCTCTCATCACTGAAGGAACAACAGTCCTCATATTCGTCATCAGAGCTGTCTTTGTCCAGTTGCTCCTAACTCTCCTGGTTTTGACTATTCCCTTCTTGTTGGTTGAGAAGTAAGGCCCAATTGTACTTCAAGTTCAAATCGTGCACATTGGACCATCGCCATTCAGGCTCATCCAAGAGATCCTAGAGTGGCTTAAGGTTCATCACGCTGGATTACCAGTCAACTAATTGGTTAAAGATCCTAGGATCTCCTTGTTGGGGGTAAAGGCGCCTCCGCCTAGCCCCCTGTGTATTACTACACTGACAGTCACCACCACTGCACACTGTAGGTGGCGGGCACCCATCACCGTCACTTTATTCTTTATTCTTTTAGTGATAGTTTGAATAAAGGAAGACCCTATCACACATTGTGACTGTTGGATTTCCCATTTCTTGTCTCTCTCTTTCTTGCTCTTGCTCTCCCGCCATAGCTCTCGGTGTAAGCTTCGATCCTTCTCACCTTTCAACTAGTATCAGAGCTTGGCTTCCCAACTCTTGAGATTGGATCATGGCATTCTTAGTTTCCCATTGACTCCCCACTTGCATTGGGTCTCCTTCCTGGCAGCCATAGCTCATTCTCTTGAGATCCCGTCACTCCTCGGCTTCCCGAGCTTCTTCCCGGCCTATTGAGGCACCATTATGGCATTGGCATTGAGGTATTGCTTCATTATTTCAAAGATTTATTTTAGTCCACAGTTCTAGGCAAACAGGGTAGCCACCATTGAAGCTTCCAACCTTCATATCTCTTTGCCACCGGTTGTGGGCTGCTAGAGGCTTGTTCCTAGGCCCCTTTGGCTCATGTTTGAGCCCTCCAACCTCTCCAGATCTGCCACATGGACCACCATGACTAGTAGCAACCCCACGTAAATTTGCGCCTATTTTCTGGATAGCCACTTCAGCTCCAGCTCTAGCTTGGCATTAAGCACTTGTTTGGGCCTCCATTTCAGGCCTTTTGCACATGTATTGATACTTGGCATTGATCCTTTGGGATTAGGCATTGGTTGGTGGCTAAAAATAGTGTTTTAGGACTATTATAAATAGTCCACATACATTTTATGCTAGTGCTACATTCACAATTTATGCCTATTCTTGTTTAGGCATGACTACATAACCGGTTTGATGCCTATTGCATCCCGATTGATTGGGGGATTGAAGCTACATGTAATGCTATGATTTTGACCTAATTGTAGGGCTAGAAATACTCAGCTTATAACAGTAAATGCATACTGAATACTCTTAGGCTGAAGCTACCTTTCATGCTTTGACATATGCCTATTGGTTTTCCAGATGTATGTCTTGGGTTATGCTATGATGTATTGATCATCGAGGGACGAATTCGAGCTTGTCATTGGATCCAAATGCTTTTGGAAGCTTGAGCTTATTTCAGCCCGCACTTATTGACATCAGTCTATGCTTGGCAGTGGTCAGTGCTTTGACAATTATATGCTCTTTGGGTACATACTCGACGCCTACGGCTTGATGTATTTGTCTTGGCACAGTGTACCATGTACTTGTTGAGCTTTAGTGCTCTCTGAAAACTTGGCTTGGATTCTCATTTGCTATTCTGGAATTGTGTATTGGATATCACTTTGATTGTCAGATATCTTTATTGGGATGTATGTCTTCTCATGGATGCTACCTACAGTTGCCTTATAGCCATCATGCTCTTGGGATGCTATTGAGGCATTGTCTTGGTTACCTGTCTTTGGTACTTTGACTTGGTTTGATTGAGCTGTTGAGCTCGTTTATCCACCTTTTGTGCTAGTGGGAGCATCTTGTATGCTTGACCGACATTGAGCAAGAGGTTTATGCTATTTGAGCATTTTGCAAATACTTGAGACTTTGGGATCTCTTACACTTATATGTTGCATGGTTCATGCATTGATATCTTGGAGTTTCTTTTGACCTGAGCTTGGGCTTTGCACTCTTGTGAGCATACACTTGTTGGTATCAGGTCTTGCCAGTGTTATGTATACTTTGCCCTACTATCCAAGGGGTATGCCTACTCACTGACGGATGCTTTGGTGACATGTTTGGGTGTTTGCTTAGGGTCTTGATGACTATTTGGTGTTGATTTATGCCTGTTTATGGCTGGTCATGTCTTGGCTGTCATTTATTGACTTGGTTGGTCATGTCTTGGCTGTCATTTATTGACTTGGTGCAGTGATTTGGTCAGTAATTAACTCTCATAGTACCCTGCTGTCATTTATTACAGCCAGCATACAACTCCGAGCTGACATAGATTTTTCATGCTGAAATATTCTGAAATGATGTATTTTCACTAGTACTTGGTGGACAGCAGCTTTGGTTACATTTTCTCGCCATTTTCTCTTGATTTTGGTGATTTTTTTGTCATTTTCTGTAGTAAACATCAAGCAATTTTGAACTATCTGTAGTCTTCTAGCCTACATTATGGCGAGTTCACTGATCATGCTATTTTCAACATCACTAAGCTTGATGGTATGAATTACTCTTATTGGAAGAGCCAGATTTGGTAGGTGTTGGTGCAGAAATCGCAGATCAAACCCTTGAGGTTGAGCAGGCATCCGCCTGCAACTATGCCAGATGAGGAATGTCTTGAGCTTGATGAGTTATGCAAGTCCACTATTGTATTATCTCTCACAGAACACGTTCATTACAATGTATTTGAAAAAGAACAGAGTGCATGGCAGTTGTGGAATAAAATCAAGAATCTCTATGACAAGAAAAGTTGAGCGAGTCAGATGTATTGGCTAAAGCAGCTTATGGATCTGCGCATGAAGGAGAACGTGACTATGTCTGCTCAATTGAGCCAATTCCATGCTATACTCAAGAACTTGACTTCGCAGGACATCACTTTTGCAGAGGATGTCGCTCCTCTTTTCTTGCTTGGTACTCTTAATGAGTCATGGGATGTATTCCGCACTGCATTATGTGCCTCTATTGCTACCTTGAAATTATCTAATGTTGAGAGTGTTCTTCTGCAGGAAGATTTTAACCGTAAGAATTTGGATGCCTCTCGTGTGTCGCATGCTATGAAAGTTAGAGGCAGGAATGATGGATATGGAAAGCATGGCAGTGGCAGTGACCGTGGACGGGATTCTCAAAAATCTTGGTCCAAGTCTCGTAGAAAGTCATGTAGCAAATCCCGTGGTAGGAATGTAGATGTTACCTATCACCATTGTGGGAAAAAGGGCCATATTAGGCCACAATGCCATGAATTGTGCAATGAAAGGGGCAAAGATAAGGGGAAAGACAAAGTGCAAGATAAGTCTTCTAATCGCAGCATAGTGCCTGCAAAGTCCAGTGTTAAAATTGAAGAGATCAATGTTATGCAGCCTGAGGATGTTGATGATGATTATATCCTTCCAGCTTCTTCTAGTGCTTTGTAGATGACGGAGATACACTCTATGTATGCAAAGTGTTGGCTCTTGGACTTACGTGCATTATTTCATGTGACACCTTGCCGAGAGTGGTTTCATTCATACTGTAGTGTTTCGAGTTCTGTGCGCTTGGGTGATGATAGTTCTCTTGATATTGTGGGCATTGGTGATGTTAGCCTGCAGTTTCCTTCTGGCAGCAGTTTTGTTATACAGGATGTACATCATGTACCTGCTTTGACATGTAGTCTCATGTCAACTAGACAGCTTGATGATGCAGGATATCATGTATCTTTTGGAGACTCTGCATGGAAGATCACTCATGGCAGACTTGTGATTGCGAGAGGTGCCAAGGCTGGCAGCCTCTATCCTTTGATTGTATCCACTTCTTCCCTTGATCATGTTTTTTCTATAGGTTCTATCCCACATGTATCTCTTTGGCATGCCCGTTTGGGCCATATGTCTTTGAAGGGAATGAAAATGCTTTCTGGTTTGCAGTACTTATCGCCCCTTGATTATGTATGTTTTGATTCATGTGAGCATTGTCTTTATGGCAAGCAGACTAGTTCTACGCATAAGAAGTCTGGTAGGCCACGCATGAGTGATCCCTTGGCATTAGTACATTTGGATGCCTGTGGGCCCATGCCTTCTCAGTCTATGGGTGGTGCAAAGTATTTTGTTACTTTCATAGATGATTTTTCACAAAAATTTTGGGCTTATCCCATTAAGCTGAAATCCGATGTCTTGGCTGTGTTTCAGAGATGGCTTGCATTGGTTGAGAACCAGTCTGGGTATAGGCTAAAATCCCTAAGGACAGATAATGGGGATGAGTATGTCTCATGTGCTTTTGAGCAGTTATGTGATGAGAGGGGTATGAAGCGTCAGTTGACCGCCCCCTACACCCCCCCAAGAATGGTTTGGCTGAGCGGATGAATACAACCATCTAGGAGCATGTACGCAGTATGCTTTGCCATGCAGGCCTACCATAGAGCTTTTGGGTTGAGGCAGTTAGTATAGCTGTGCATATCATAAACAAAGCACCTTCTAGTGGTTTGGATTTCCAGGTTGCAAAGGAGGTATGGACGGGAAAACCTCCCTCTTATGCGTATCTTCATGTCTTTGGATGTGAGGCATTTTGCCATGTGCCCAGGGACAAGAGAAGTAAGTTGGATCCTAAGAGTGTCAAATTTATTTTCCTTGGTTATGGGGATGCAGGTGAGATGGGTTATCGTCTCTGGGATCCGCAAGCGTGAAAAGTCATTCGCAGTCATGATGTAGTCTTTCATGAAGACAATATGCATATGCAGCCTGAGAGAGTTGTTGAGATCTGCATGGTCATATTTCAGGAGGAGCCGAGGGCTCCCGCACAACCAGTTGGACAGCCTACCGCTGCAGCAGATGCTCATGGTCAAGGTGTTAGACAGGCAACTGGGCAGGCAGTAGAGACTGCCGTGAGATGGTCTACTAGAGACAGACGTCCACCTGATAGATTTCAACCCTCGATGCACTATGTCTTAGTTACAGATGCAGGAGAGCCTTTTACTTATGATGAGGCTATGTGCAGGGGTGACAGTCACTCCTGGGAGAGGGCTATGCAGCAACCTGAGATAGACTCCTTGCATAAGAATGAGACTTGGGATTTGGTTTCCTTGCCTGAGGGCAAGAAGGCTTTGCTGGAGCTCTTTGTGGAGGGGGGTCTTGGAAAGATCAGTGATCTAATGCTCAGATCATAAATATGATGGTTCCATTAGCTCCAAAAGGGGGGGTAAAACCCCAAGACACTTGATTAGAAAGCTCTCAGCTCACTCCTTATTTTCTCTGTTCAAAGTGTTGTTTTCTATCTATGGACTGTTTGAAGAAGCCAATTTAGTAACCATGGAGCTAAATACGACCTTTTAAGTGTTACTCATGAACTATCTCTATCATACATAATCACTTATGTTGGTCCATGTAATTTAAAGATCTGCTCTATAATTGAATAGCCACCTATGGAATAGTAAACTAGATCTTGGTAGGAATAAAATGGACTACCTTGGTGAGTCTATCCACTAATATATATATGTTATTCTATCATTTTTTGATAGTAGGTAAGCTAGTAATGAAATCCATGGTAATATATATCTATTTTCCTTCACGGATAGGCAATGGTTGCAACAAACCACCTAACTTATGGGTGCTATCCTTATTCTATTCACAAGGCATATACTTTATCACATAATCCTTTACATTTCTCCACGATTCTTTCTAGTGGAAACTTTTATTAATCTTATTATAGGTCTTAAACACTCCAAAATATTTGGTTGTAGGCAAAGAATTTAACTCCTTTATAATTTTCAACATAAAAGAAGAAGTAGAAGGAATAACAATATTATCATTAAGCTAGATTAGATAATTTTTAAGGTGATAATATGAGTTTTTTCTATTAATTTTTGAAATACATGGTCGAGCTCATCATCCAAAGGGTAACCCCCTATGACTCCTCAATCCAATTGCACTATATAGCAATCATATCTTTTCTAACATGCCCATATTTTAGAAAGAGAATCCGCCTCCACATTGTGTATGACTGATGTCAAAATCATAATTCTTTAAAGTAGCTACCTAGCTATGTTGCTTAAGAGTGAGATTTGATTGAGTAAGGAAGTGCTTAAGAATCTTGTAGTCACTTTGAACTCTAAATCAACTACCATACAAATAATAATGCCACTTCTTTATTGGATGAATAATAGCCAACATCTCTTGGTCATAGATATTCATAGCCATTTCCTTATTTATAAGCTTGTGACTCTTAAAGGTAGTAACTCCATACTCTAGTAGCAATACAACCCCTATGCTATGGCCATTGGCATCACATTATATGGTAAAATCTCTAGAGAAGTTTAGACATACCAAAATAAGAGTAGAAGTAAAAAGTTCTTTAACTAGTTGAAGGTTGGAATTTGCAAGTGCATCCTAAAAGAAAGCTTCTTTCTTCAATTTATTAGTTAAAGGATCTACTATAGCTACGTAATGCTTTATGAATGAGTGATTAAATATCGATATACCAAAAAATTCTCTAAGTGAAGTAGTGGTAGTAGGTGTTGGCTAATCTTTGACACACGACACCTTCTTAGAATTAGCTTGTATCCCTTTTTCACTAACAATATGGCCTAAGTACTCTACCTTTGTGTGCATGAATAACACTTTTTATCCTTAGCAAAGAGTCTGTGATGCCTCAATACATTAATTTTTTTTCATATGTAAAAATATTATTATACTATCTTATTGTAAATTAGTATATCATTGAGAAAAATGAGGATAAACTAAAAGACAAAAGGTTGTAAGACCTTATTCATCAAACTTTGAAAGATAGCTAGAGTCTTGTTGTAAATCAGTGTGTCATTGAAGAAAACAAGAATAAATTGAAAGCAGAAAGATTGTAAGATATTATTCATTAGACTTTGAAAGGTAATTAGAGCATTGGTAAGCCTACATGGCATCACCAAGAAATGGTATAATCCATGATTAGTGTGCTAAAGGTGGTTTTAAATTCATCACCCTCTCACATAAGAATCTAATGATATATTGATCTCAAGTTAATTTTGCTAAAGAACCTACCCTTGAGCTCATCAAGCAAATCATATCGGATACATATTCTTCATTGTGATTTTCATTAGAAGAAATATGGACTCTCTTTTTTGCCCCTTAAGGAGTGAATAAACAAATATAGGCCTAACCAATGAAAGAGCTGGGATTCCAGATTCATGTAACATGAATCTTTTACCCATATCTTGGCCCAAATCTTTGCTCAGTAATAAAATAAGGGAAAATGTGGGGGATACAATCCTGACACTTCTTGGAAGTTTGTGACTCGAATTTTCATTTTTTTTTTAATGTTTGAATTTTCATTTCTCCCATTTTCAGTTTCCCTCTCTTTCTAAGGCGGAACTCAAATTTATCATCTCTTTCCTCACTTCTTCTTTCCTGACGAAATTTTACAGCCTCATTGTTGCTTACCCTATCTGTCACCCTGTGAAAATTCATTTCCTCTAAACAAGCACAAAGTGAGTTTCACATGTTTTATGAGAGCAGAGCTTGTTCTACTATAACCCTAAGATTTTCTTCACAAAACTTTACAGGTATATTGTTCTCTTCCTTGGATGTTCTATGGTAAAGTTTTATCTCGTTTTGACAAAACCTGTGCAAGTTATGTGCATTCTCTAACATGTAATTTCTTTTTTTTTTGTACTCTAGGAGTCTCTTACAGTCAAGAACAATGATATTTTGAACACTCAACTTCTTCTTCAACATCTTACGATTTCTTTGTAAACAAAGTTACAGGTGTATTGTCTTGTTTTTTTGCTCCTCCATAGTTAAATTTTATCTCGTTTGGACAAAATGTATCCAAGCTATATGCATATTGAGTTTTCCTTTGTTTTTTTACTCTAAGAGTCTTCGAGGGTGGAGAACAATGATTTTTTTAAAACTCAACTTCTTCAACATCTTTGGGCTTCTTTGCAAAGAGAGCCACATGTATATTGCCACTTTTTTCTCTTCCTTCATGGTTACGTTCAACTCATTTGGACAAAGCCTATGTAAGTTATATGTATGCTTTGACTCGATATTTCTTTTGTTTTTGTACTCTAGGGATTTGTCAGTGAAGGAACAATGGTCTTGTTATAAGTCAACTTCTTGTTCAACATCTCTAGGCTTCTTTGGGAAAAGAATTATAGGTACAATGTTTTTTTAAATTACTCCTATAAATTTCATTTCATTTGGAGAGAACATTTGTAAATTATACACATGCTAATAGATAACTTTTCTATTTGGTTATCATAGATGTCTTCACAGAGGAAAAAATCAGTAACATACTTGCAGTGGAGGTCTTCAATAGGAAATATAGTGGCGGTAATTGGATTTGTGATAAGTACTATAAGTTGGATTGGATTTTGATGCACCCAAGTACTTGAGGGAGTTTCAAGGTTAGGTGTAAGGATGTTGCAAACCCTAGCAAACACTGGAAAGGTAGAATTTTAAAGTTCAAAAAAGTGTTTAATGGAACAAGTACAGTAACAGAAGTGTTGATCCAACATGTTTATACACACAAACAAATCTCTATACATGACAAGAACTACATTGCAAATTATAAACAAAACAATAAGTTTTGAAATTTATCATTTTTTATTCTTTTGCATCAGAGTTATTTTTAAAAATCTTTGGAGTGCTCTACTTCAATCTTGTTTTAATGGTAGCTCTATATCCATAAACTTTGCATGAATGGCAGAATGTGGAATGTTTGAGCGATAAGATATATGTTTGACATGAAGACATTGTTGAGATATCGAGCTCCACTCGTGATATGCCAGGGTGACCGTTGTGCATTTATGTCACCGACGTGTCAGTTGCAGATGCGGTTGGTACACCGCCCATGAATAATAGCTACATGATAGCTATCCTTATCTACTCTAGTTCGTGGCTCAGTTAGTATGCCACCTTAGTTAGTTGAGTTTGGTTTGAGACCCATATCTAGGGTTCTTCTATTTTCTTTGTACTTGAGTTCTTTTGGCTTACACAACTAAGAAGAGGAAAACTATTTTCAGCCTCCACCCTTGTGTGTCTTCCCCCATTGTGCAAGCAAGAAAGCTTCAAGCGAGACTCCTTCCTTCTCTCCCACAATCTTGACATGGTATCAGAGCCTTGTTCGTGGTAAGGAGCTCAAGAAAGCAAGCCAAGCTCGCGGTGTTCTGGTAAGAGGAGCAGTGTTGCTTTCATTTTCTGTTTGGGAGCAGATCTCTGCAGGTAGCACAGCCGGAAAGTGCAGGAGTGCATTGTCTCAGGTTGAGACGCCCTTCGCGGTGAAGCAAGAGGGCAGTATATGCTGCGGGGGAAGGCTTTAGCCCTTGGCGACCTTGTTTTTTTTATTTGAGGCCATTTCGGGGCCTGTTTTGGAGGCGGAAGTTTTCTGCACGCACTCAGGAAAAGGCCCAGTTTTATGCTGTGCAGCCACTGTTCTACAGGTCGGTGAATAGTTACTGTAAAAATTGCATTGTATGCTTGTGCACAGAGACATTGGGAGTTACATAATCATCCCTGTTGCCTGTTGATGCAAAATCGTCACTGGGAAGTGACTGTGTGGTCAAATACCACTTTCGCCAGTTTTGCAGATTTTCCCTTGTGCGGGTGAAGCTGTGGTTTTTGCAGTGACAGAATTTTTTGTAGTCTTCTATAATGGCATCTGATTCTCTTTCACAGATTGTCACTGAAAAGCTTGACAAGAACAACTTCCAAGCATGGAAGTTTAGAATGACGAATTTCCTTATGGGAAAAGGATATTGGGAATTTGTTGCAGGAAATGAAGAAGAACCAATTCTTCCTGATGTTCCCAATCAACAGCAAATGCAGGCATTTAAAGCATGCATGAGAGAGCCAGGAAAGTTATGTATTGGCTGTCTATCAGCATTTTAGACTCTATGATTGTGCATATTCAGGATGCAAGTACGCCAAAGGAGGCATGGGATACTTTGTCAAAAATGTATAGCACAAATACGCAAGCCAGGAAAATGCAGCTCAAGCAAGAGTTGCACAATGTGCAAAGAGAAAATATGAGCATCAACGACTACCACATGAAGGTGAAGAAGATTGCAGATGCACTTGCTTCCATTGGGTCACCAGTGGAAGATGATGATTTAGTTTCTGTGACCTTGAATGGTCTAGGAAAGGATTATGCACAGTTTCGGACATCCATTTCAGTTCGTGAAAGATTTCTTGATTTTGAGGAGTTGATTGCTCTTCTAATTTCTGAGGAACAGAGAAATGGTGGTGCATCTTCTTCAGGAGGAACTTCAAAAGAAGCTGTCTTCTACTAAAATGCTGGAAGAGGTAGAGGCAGAGGTAGAGGAGGCCGATTTGGAGGCCGTGGTAGAA
The DNA here is from genome assembly GCF_053477565.2 of Lygodium microphyllum. NCBI lineage: Eukaryota > Viridiplantae > Streptophyta > Polypodiopsida > Schizaeales > Lygodiaceae > Lygodium > Lygodium microphyllum. Next base: position 6,116,887 of record NC_141144.1, on the reverse strand, counting down.
ATCAGAATATGCAGCAAACTCAAGAAAACCAGTCCTATGGAGGAGGACGTGGTAACTCTAGAGGCAGGGGGAGCCAAAGATGTCGTGGTGGATGGCAAAGAGGTCAAAATGCAAACAGTAATGTTGAATGCTACTACTGTGGTAAAATGGGTCATATGGCTAAAGACTGCTATAAAAAGTAGAATGACATCATGAATGGAAAACTGCAACAAGGGAATTATGCATCTTCTAGCAGACAGGGTGATGACAGAAATGAGCATTTGTTCATGGTGCAGCACATGAACAATTCTGTGACAAGTGTAGAAGAAAGCAAATATGTATGGTATGTTGACTCAGGTGCATCAAACCACATGACAGGTCATGCAGAATGGATGGAGGATGCAAGGAAAATGGAAAAACCAGGATTTGTGGAGACTGGTGATGATACTGCACATCCTATTGTGCAGATTGGAAAAATTCCATTGTCTATGCAGGATGGGACAAAGAAATACCTGTCCGATGTATTTCATGTCCCGAATATCACCAAGAATCTGGTTTCTGTTGGTCAAATGGTTGAGCAGGGCTTGCAGGTCAGATTTAATCCTCATGGATGCTTTGTTGAGGATATGAAAAATAAAGGTCGCTTGATAGCAAAAGGAAAGAAGAAGGGCAGACTGTTTACGTTGGATGCAGACATGTCTGAATTGAGTGCAGCAATGTTTGCACATGGGACCGGTGTAGTTGCAGATATTGATATCTGGCATAAACGCATTGGTCATGTTAATGTACAGTGACTTAAATCAATGCAGGCCCAAAATATTGTTGCAGGATTGCCAAAATTCAAGGTTGCAGAAATGCATAAGGTATGTGAAGCCTGTCAGTTTGGAAAACAGGCAAGGAAACCATTTCCTAGACATGTTCAAGAGAGTGAAAAGCCATTGGAATTAATCCACTCTGATGTATGGACTACTAAAGCTGCATCTCTTGGAGGTTGTCATTATTTTGTCAGTTTTATTGATGACTATAGCAGAAAAGTTTGGGTGTATTTTATGAAAAGGAAAAGTGAAGTTTTTGGGCATTTCAAAACTCTTAAAGCTATGGTTGAAAAAGAAACAGGCCTGCAAATAAAATGCCTAAGGTCAGATGGAGGGGAAGAGTACCTCTCAAATGAGTTTGCAAGGTTCTTGCAGGAGCATGGCATAAAGCAGCAATATTCATGCAGTCATACCCCACAGCAAAATGGAATTGCAGAAAGAAAAAACAGACATATTGGAGAGGTGTCTCGTGCCATGCTCAATGAAAAAGACTTGCCAGATTTTTATTGGGCTGAAGCAGTTGCTACAGCAGTCTACATAATGAACAGGACTCCCACTGCAGCAATACATGGAATGACTCCAGAGGAGAGGTATACTGGTAGGAAACCAGATATTTCTCATTTGAAAATTTTTGGTTGCATTGCCTATGTACATGTGCCAGATGAGTTGAGATCCAAGTTGGATCCAAAAGCTGAGAAGTGCATCTTTATTGGTTACTCTCTGCAGCAAAAAGGGTATAGATGCTATAACCCTTCTACTCATAAGTTTACAGTGAGCAGAGATGTTGTTTTTGATGAGATGAGTAGCTGGTATAAACCAGTAAATGTGATTGATGATGTAGATGCACAAAATGGTAATGCTGCACTGAATTCACAGCAGCAGTCACAAAATATTAGTGGACCTGGAGTGTCCTCTAGTAGTGGTTCACATTCTTCACCATGGATAGGCAGATTGAGATCAGGAGAATCTTCTCAAAGTAATGCAGATAGTGGTATGCAGGTATCACGAAAAGGAAAAGAGAAGGTTGATCAGTCCATGTTTGATGTGAATGCAGGTCACTCTTATGTGGATGGTGAATCCAGTGGCTCAGAACAGAGCATTGATGATGAGTTGGGTATTCCTTCTATTGTTACACCTGGAGTAAGGAAGACCAGGGATGTTTTGAGAGCACCTGGGAGTGAACCTACTTTGCGCAGGTCTACGAGAGCTATGTATCCTGTGGATAGGCTGAAATATGATGGATTTACAGCCATTCACTATGCATATATGGTCAAAGTGATACAGGAACCAGAACCCACATCTTTTGAGCAAGCCATGGGAAAAGAAAAATGGGAGAAAGCCATGGATGAAGAAATGGATGCCTTGGAAGCAAATGCTACATGGGAGTTAGTACCTTTGCCTAAAGGTAAGAATGCAATTGGCTGTAAGTGGGTTTATAAGGTGAAGCACAATGCAGATGGTTCTGTGAACAGATACAAGGCAAGATTAGTAGTCAAGGGGTATGCACAAACATATGGCATTGACTATGAAGAAACATTCAGTCCAGTTGCAAGGATGGCAACTGTAAGAGCAGTCATTGCTATGGCTGCATCAAAGGGATGGTCTTTACATCAGATGGATGTAAAGAATGCCTTCTTGCATGGTGATTTGCAAGAAGAGGTCTATATGGAGTAGCCACCAGGTTATGTGCATGCTGTTCATCCTGAGTTTGTTTGCAGGTTGAAGAAAGCCTTGTATGGCTTGAAGCAAGCACCTAGAGCATGGTCTGACAAGATAGGACAATATCTTGTCACTATTGGCTTTCAGATTTCCAAGGCAGATTTCTCACTTTATGTGAGAAAAACAGAGAAAGGTATTATGCTACTTGTCATTTATGTTGATGATTTGATTATGACAGGTGACAGTGATGAAGATATCCTTCATGTGAAAATGCTATTGAAGCAGAAGTTTGAGATGAAGGATTTGGAAGAGCTGCGTTATTTCTTGGGCATTGAGGTGATTAGATCACCAAGTGGGATACAGCTCTTGCAGAGGCAGTATGGATTGGACATGCTGTCCAAATATGGGATGACAGGCTGTAAGCCTATTTCAGTTCCTTTGGAGCAAAATGTGAAGCTGAGCACAGATGCAGGTGAGCTTCTAGAAGACCCTACTATGTACAGACGCATAGTAGGAAGTTTGATTTATATGACTATTACCAGGCCAGATTTGAGCTATGCTGTTGGATTGGTAAGTCAGTTTATGCAGGCTCCAAGGAAACCACATTTGGATGCGGCTAGACGCATACTCAGATATGTGAAGTCCACATTGCAGTATGGACTATTTTATGAGACTGGGGTTCAGATACAGTTGCATGGATACACTGATGCTGATTGGGCTGGTAGTATTTCTGATAGACGATCTACCAGTGGATATGTGTTCTCTTTTGGGAGTGCTGCAGTCACTTGGAGCAGCAAGAAACAGCCTACAGTTGCCTTGTCGAGCACAGAGGCTGAGTACAGGGGTGCAGCAATGGCTGCATGTGAGGTAGCTTGGTTGCATAAGCTGCTTTATGATATGCATCAGTCTACAGATGGACCAGTTGTCATTTATTGTGACAACATGAGTAGTATACACTTGGCAAATAACCCAGTCTATCATGCTAGAACAAAGCACATTGAGGTGCATTATCACTATGTGCGAGAGAGGGTTTTACTAGGTCTTATTGATCTAGTTTATGTCAGCACAGAGGATCAGGTAGCTGACATATTCACGAAGGCATTGGGCGCAGAGAAGCTGCGCAAGTTCAGAGACCTGCTTGGTGTGCAGGACTTGGGATTGAGCTCGAGGGGGAGTGTTGAGATATCGAGCTCCACTCGTGATATGCCAGGGTGACCGTTGTGCATTTATGTCACCGACGTGTCAGTTGCAGATGCGGTTGGTACACCGCCCATGAATAATAGCTACATGATAGCTATCCTTATCTACTCTAGTTCGTGGCTCAGTTAGTATGCCACCTTAGTTAGTTGAGTTTGGTTTGAGACCCATATCTAGGGTTCTTCTATTTTCTTTGTACTTGAGTTCTTTTGGCTTACACAACTAAGAAGAGGAAAACTATTTTCAGCCTCCACCCTTGTGTGTCTTCCCCCATTGTGCAAGCAAGAAAGCTTCAAGCGAGACTCCTTCCTTCTCTCCCACAATCTTGACAGACATAGGTTCTTTGATCTATGATAATAACTCTGCAAGTCAACTTGCAACTCAAAATATCTTTTTTTTATAAATTCATTGTATGTAGTAGAAAGCTAGAGATTGTAACATGTCCCATTGCCGCCACTATCTAGTCGTGAATGGTTGATTGGTAGCTTGGAGTTGTCAAGAGCATGTAAGTCCAAGATAAAATCTAACATCAATGGTGCTATGAAACCCACCACACGCTTCAAATATATGCATGTTAGTTGGTTTATTCCATTCTCATAGTTTACACATTTTTTTGGTCCATATGATATTCTGAAGAAAACAAAGATTACTTATCAATGCAAGTGTCCTCTAGAATGGATGAGTCACATATTGGGTGAGTCTTGGCAAGTCAAAAGAATACCTTTTGATGAGACTTTGAGTGTAGGGTCAACCAATTTGATCTCACATTCAGGTAAGTCTTTTTTACTACTTTGAATGCCTTGATTTAATTGACATAGGTCTTGCTTAGATGAATTGTAGTGTTATTTGCATTTACTTACCTTTTTTTTAAAAAGGTATTTCATCACTAGAAAAACTCTGTGCATTCACTTTCGATATAGAAGGTGGTGACTTTTGCGAGGGGAGTGGATCAGATTGGATCAAGATACCCGATATGAGATACATACAGCTCTCATAGATGTGGTTATCTTGTGGAATGGTCATAGTCCTTTTGTGGTCAGCGCAGAGAGCCATTGGCCCATTTATTGTCTGAGATAAGAAATCCAATTAATATCCAATGAGCCCCTTTGCAACTTCTATTTTAAGTTAGATAATAGAAAGTCAAGATTCGTAGTGAGCAATCCATGATATATAAACAATTGCTTCTCCACATATCCTTGAGATAGTGGAATCCTTGTAAATTTTTTAAATAAAGTATGAATATTAAAAAAATTTAAACTTCTAAGTACTTTCAATTTAGATAATCTTAGTTTACTATGATCCAAGCGTGTGATAATACATACTGTAATTAGTCAATTGTGTTGGTTAAAACCATAATTAAATTGCATGCTGGAGTTCTATAATCTATGCAATATTGTCTTTGCATAATGATATATTGTAGCTCATCTCTTTTACTTATTTCTTAAAATTAAATATTAAATTGGATCCAAGGGATTTTGAAGGTCTTTTAGATTTCTTTTCTTAAAAATTTTCTATAGTTAGACTTGAATATACTCAGCGATCCAAGTATATTCGAGGATATAATAATGTAGAACGAAGCATTTGTATGTATGAGTAATTTTAATGGTTACTTTAAAGTATTGAAATAGAGAAACTAAGGTAAGAGCTTTAATTGAAACTTTAGGGTTAAAAAATAAACTTTATTTAAAACCCTAGATACATAAAAGCTATAACTCCAAACTCATTTTCACTTTCATTCTCTACTTCCCTACACTTGTGCTCTCCTTCCTTCTCTCCTTGTGTGCCATGGCTACCTACCACTCCCGCCTTCGCCGCATGAATTAGCTCCACACACCACACATAATAGCTACAGGAGAGAGAACTACCAAACGCAGCCAACAAAGGCTAGGCGATAGCTAGAGGAGAGAGAAAACTGTGTAAGCAACAGCTCCAACAGCAAATGCTGGCAAATTGATGATGAGGCAAGCTAGAGAAAGTAGGGAAAACTAGCAACTCTCTCTAAGATCAGCTCGGAACAATGCGTGAAAGGCTAGAAACAGGTGCCTAACTATTGTAGATAGCAATAAGCAGACCGAAAATACCCTAGGTTTGTGTAACCTTGAGTCTAGAGAGCTCGCTTTTCACCGTAGACCCTAGCTCTAGTATACCGGCATCGTTTTGTGATGTGGCAAACCCTCTCACCTGCTCTATTCCGGACTCTGCTCTCAGGTGGGTCCCCATAGATTTCTTACATAGTTTACGTGCTGGATCAAGCCATGAAAAGGTAATTAATCGAGCCCTTGTGCATGTGGGGCAGCATCTCCGCGCCAGAGTAGTGCCCACCTCATCCCAGGACTATGACACACGATGGATCTCATCAAGCATGATGCAGCATTTGCCATATATGTTTTGTGCATTGAGGTGCAAGAGGATAGTGAGGAAGACATTGACACACCCTCTTGGCCATAGCTAGAGTATTTCGAGAGGGAGCCTAAGGAGATCACACTCGATTCAAGAGTAGAGGCAACACAAAGCTTAGCCATTGTGCACCCACCTCCTTGCCCTGTTGAGACACCAACAAGTGATGAGCCACCCCTCCCTTCTCTCCATTCTATCATAATCGAGGGGGTGGAATATTTACTTATGCAGGATGTACTAGAAATTTTGGAGCTAAGGAAAGAAGAGCTATATTATGTCATGGTGCGCGATGCACCTGATGATTTTATAGATTTTGATATAAAGATGCACCAGCACATGTTGATGAGGTGGCTCGATATGATGGCACGAGTGTCGATGACATCTCTGTCGTTGTGAATATCCAAGAGCAGATTGAGGATGCGGCGCCACAGTATGAGATCTCAGATGAGGAGTTCAAGTGGTTGCAAGAAAGTGTTTTTGAACCTCAACTCGACTACACAGTACCTTCCCAAGAGAGAGACGAGGGTGGCCCAGTTGCAGGAGCAGACTTGGATGCTCCATTGCAACAGCAAATAGATGATGCAGAGAAGGTAGTGTTATCGGATGCGCATAAAAATTTATGAGTAAGGCCTCTAGGGCATCGGGAGTGTACACATAAAATTTTATCGAGATCAGGACCCTAGAGCTACCTTGGAGGCTCACATCTAGGGGGGCTGAATGAGTAAGCGGCTCATGTCTAGGGGCCTGAATGATGCTCATTCAGGTCCCCCAGACGTGAGCCGCATCATTCAAGCCCCCAGGCGTGAGCCTCCGGCCAGGGCAACTCTAGGGTCCTGATCCAGCAAAATTTTACCACACTCGAGATGCCCTAGAGGCCCTATTGGTAAAATTTTATGCGAATCCAATGTATATATCTTTAGCACACTTCATGCATAGTGAGTCTGACTCTGAACTTGTGTGATGTAGGACATTGTCTATATAGATGAATTTTCATCTAGACAAGGTGACCGATTTGGTAGCTAAGGAAGGGTGCATGACTCGGCATTGAAGGAGTATATTGGCCAGCTTGTGAGTGACATTATTGTATTCCATAAGACATGCTCTCCAAATTTTGCTAAGAACTTCTGAAGTTGAGGGCACTAATGAAGCAGTGGTGGGCCCTTCAAGACCATCCCAACGAACTCTAGCTTGGAGAAAGTAGTGTTGCTTTGACATTCAAAGCTCCTCTACTTATTCTCTAGTACTAGGTTTGGGCCACTTTTTTCCATGGTGGCTTGTGGCATGGTTGCTAGTATTGAAGACCCTAATATCATTAAGCAGAAACTACTAAGGCAAAATATGTTGCTGCCTATGATCAAAACCATGGGGAGTCTAGCTCAAAGAAGCCTAGGAGAGAGTAGATGTGCTTAGTGCCAAATGATATCTCATCACTAATGTAATGTAATTTGTAATATTGTCTTTAAGTAATGAAAACCGATATTTGTTGGATTTGCATGCAATGTAGTTTGTCATATGCGTAATTTATTATTATTATTTACTTGAATGTTACGTTTATTTATCAGATTTATATGCAACACGATTCATACCCTAAATTTAATACCTAGTGCTTTATCGAGTTCGTGCACAATGTGTATTCATTTGAATGCATGTAACGATAACTCATAGACATAAATAAAACTAATAGTAAACGAATTAAAAAAAATAAGACATACCAAAAAATTTGTATTCATATTCATAGCATTTTACATGGGATCCATTACAACCAGGGTTTTACAAAATCTCTTTGGAAACTACATTCCATATATGTTTTGGTAGTATATCCCTATCGTTGTTGATCTCCATGAGGACTATCCTTCCATCACTGGAAGAACCTTACTATCTGCAAATCCCTATTAATGATGGTGACTCTCCTTGTATGTACTGCTACATAGACTGAGTCTCTGAACAAGTCAATGACGTATGCTTCGATAGCTTCCTGTAGTGCAAGGAGGGCTTGGGCAGTCTAAGGATTGGGTTGTTGCAATCGTGTTCCATCTAGGAAGTGCCTCCTGCTGTTCTTAATGAGTATGCCATCCATAATCTCATGCACTAGCTTCGGGAATGGAGCCTTTGGTATCAGGAGGTGCGCGGTCTTCTGGTAATGGCGGATCTCACGAAGAGCCACGGTGCTTGGCTTTCATCAATGCTTGCGATGCTAGCATGGTGGTGGTGGTGGTCGAGCTGGGGGAGGTGGCCTCTACATAGGATTTCTAGGGGGATGTCTTTGGGCTGCTTGCTTGGTGTGTGCCATGTCTTCTACGAGAGAAAACTCAAAACTCAAAAGTGAAATGTGTAAAATAAGGTGAAACTTTAAACTTATAAAAAAACTTTCAAAAAACCCTTAAACCTAAATTAATATATCTAGGATTTAGAAAAATATAACCAGTGATCCAATTGACGTGAAATTTTACCTATGGACTGCTCTAGGGTACATCAACTACCCAAAAAAAAAGTGACCTCATCAAAAGTCTCTGGGCCACCTGTCCGGAGGCTAGCATCTAGGGCCTCGAATCCCTAGAGACTTCTGATGGGGCCAATTTTTAAATATCCATGAGTTTTTATGATGCCTGACATGTGGGTGAAGTTTCACCATATTTTGATTTATAAAATTAACGGTTCAATCATTTTCTGAAAGTGCATTAATTGGATTATACTTCAATGATAATAGAAAAACTCACCACCACACTGAGTATACGCAACTGCATATTAAAAGTGTTGTCAACCAAACTATGTGAAATATCGAAAACTTAAAAATTCACAAAAAAGAAGTCATGGGTCAAATGGAATATCGCATATCGGATATAGTGTTGCCAAACCACTAAATACACTAAAGATATAGTGCATCGGTCCATGTACAATTGGTCACTGATGTGTGTGTGATTGTGCATTAAATTTATCCTCAACAAAACTACTTTCAAAATTAGAAACTTGAAAATATGCACAATGCAAATCATGGAAAAATAGAATATCAAATATCAAATTTGGTATTATGAAACCATGAAATACACGGTAGATAGTGCATTGCACTAAGTACAACTAGAGCTAGGAAAATTTTAGCTCCATCTTGTAGACCACTACTATCAAATGCTTGAAGGTCTACTGGAAAGATAAACCAAGACTAAACTCCTTACAATCTACAACCAAGCCTGAGCTAAAAACATAGATCCAATTTCAATGTAGCTTCTCAAAGCATATTATTGACATTAAGATTAAATGCATCCTTGTTGTCGCGGATCCTACGAACAAGAACCATATCTATGGACTTAATAGTGATACGTCAAGCATGAATGTCTAAAAATTGAGAATCACCCATTAGATCAATCAAGTAACTTTCAGCTGCTTCTTCTAAAGCAAGCAAGTCTTGGCTTGACCATCACCCCACATTCCTTGCCTGGTTCCTTGAAAAGAACTTGTGATGATGCCCTAATTGCAGATCTTGCAGTATTTCTCACACCAACCAAGAGAATGGTGCCTTAGGAATAATCAAATTGGCAGTCTTTTGGAATTTCCTTATCTCACGTAGCACAGTTGTGCCTAGTCTCCACCTTCACTTCTTATGTGTTGGAGGACGTGAATTACTAGCTGGAGCACTAGTGGAAGGTGGAGCAACTGGAGTATGTGGACCACCATTTCTAGACAATGGAAAACCATCATTATTGACTACACTAGGGCCACCATTGTTGGACACAGTAGCACCACCATTATTAGTTGCAGTAGGGCCACCATTATCGGCCACCAAGGGACCTTCGTCACTCACAGTACGCTCACTAAATTTGGAAGAGTGTTGAGCTCTTGCTCTTGTAGGCACCTTCTTGATAGGAAGCTTAGAACGTGCCATGGTTGTGATGATGAAGGATAGAAAGGTGGAGGGTAGAGTGAAGATTATGGGAAAAAATGAAAGGAGAGACTTGACTTAAGTACGAAACTTTTAAACTTATTGTGGTGTAAATGAACTTTAAAATTAAAAAACATAGCTCAAAATCGACTTTGAAAAACATAGTGACAAAGCTTCAAAATTTTACACAAAATTTACAAGACATCTCATGTTAAATATAGGAGTATTGATGTGTCATATCCTAGGTACCTATGCTCTCTCGTAGACTCTAAATGCATCAAAATTATTATCTTTATCTACATCTCCATTTCTTGCCATCTCTCTCTTGGGTTGCCAACCATTCTGTGTGGCATTGTCTAGCTGTGTTGTTTTCATATCTTGCTTTTCTCACTTCATATGTTGCCCTACTTATAAATTATTCTTGAGAGGTTTTGGAATTCTTTTCTTTTTTCTCGTATCATATCTCTAATCTCCTGTACCACCATTGTAATAATTGCCTCATAGAATTGGAATCATTGATGTCACCTCCATGATTAGTTGCCTTTTGAAAAGCACAACAAGCTTGCCAATGAGATCTTTCCATGCCTTGAGTTGACCATACTGCCAAACTTTGTTGATCTGCAAAGTATGAACCATGTGCTTCAAGTATATGCTGCACAAGAAGAGAGATTAGAAACACAAACTAATTCGAAATGATGAAATTTTTTTGTAATGGTGACAATAATGACCATGTAGTGTGTTATATTGTTTGTAGTCCATACCTCCACCATGGACTTATGAAATTTAGCAACTGTCTCTTTAAATGCATTGGCATCACCATCCCTAAACCTCAACCTTTGTAAGAGAGCTGCTAATCTATCTAGGTGTATCCACACTTCTGCCTTTGAAATCCTCGTCCCCCATTGCTCCAATTAGAAACAACAAGGTGTAACTTTTTCCATGCGTCATACTTATTTGGTTGTTTTACAAGTATATTGCCTTCCTCATCTCGAGGTGGAGATATAAACTTCCTAGCCTTGGGTCCACCAAAGCATGGTTTACAAGGGATATTTCCACTCTTTTTTTATTTTTTCTCATCCTTTTCTATTTCTACTTGGCCCCCATGCAATCCAACTTCAGAGAGGACTTATTCTACCTTCTTGCATGTAGCATTAGCTTCTGACACAGGCTGCATCTTGTATGCAAAGCATATATATTCATATACTCGCTTCTCAATTATTCTAACCAAACAATGCAATTTGCAAAAGTGAACCCTTGTTAGTGGTATTTCCAAAATAGGGCACCAGTGTGGATCCACTGGAACTAGCATTCCATTTCTCATGACTTTTTGATCACGTATTGGAGCACCTTGTTGTCCTGCCTTGGCAAGCCATTCTTTCTTTCCATATTTCCCTTTCTTCCTAGTTTGCATGCAATATATGCACGAAAATTTTGCATTCGTTACATTTGATAAACCAAACATACACTTCAATGTTTTTAAATCACCTGCAAGATGCCATTCAACTTGATAGTTCCCAAACATCTCGATGTGTAAAATTGATCCATTATTTTGCTGTTGAATAACACTAGATATATTAGTGAGGTTTAAAAAAACTTTAAGTACTTCATGGTCCTCCTTTGGTACTTCAAATGCTGCAAGCCACCATATTTCATTCTCTGACTATACATTGAAGTATAAAGGATGGTTTTCATTGATGTTGGGATCCAACGCTCGATTCATAAGTGTTATGCTCACACATTCAAGTTTTTGCCCCTTAATAATCTCACTCTCATCAACCTCTACATTCTTCCATAGACATATTGTAGAACTTGACCATAGCAATCTGAACCCTACATATATCCAATACAAAGTTGTTGGATGCATTCAATACAAATGCAACTTCTTTGGAACCATACTTCAACATATGTGTATTTTCCAAATGTATTGGCTCACCATTTAGTTCTAAAACTTTCTCATTTAGTTGTTTTTGAGCCTTCTTCATGTGAAATGGTTTCGGCAGAGGCATTGCTCGCTTAGTTTTGAAGACTTGCTTAAATCCTATATCCAATTGTTGATAGAGCATACTATGTGAATCAAAACTCATTCCCACCTTGTCACATAATCCATGAGCATCTGTAGCAATAAACAAGTTGCTCACATCCCTAAGATGTTCACTTGTGACACCATCTACAATGTCCTTGAATTTACGATTTTTCAATGCATTTTTGACCATATCCTTGCTTAGGACTTTGGCGATAGTATCATTCTCTACATGAGGGAACATATTTCTCATTGTAGTAGATTGAGCATATACCTATCTATGATATTGTCCACTTCCTTTGGTTAATTGGTGAATTGGTTTAACTATTCGGATGCGCCAACGTGCTTCTTTGGTTTTTAAAGTGGGCCTAATCTCCAAAGTTTTTGTGAGCTTCCTCTTTATGTTTCGATTCTCCTTCTCCAAGTCCATAACTTTAGACTGTAACTCCATATTTTGCACGTGTGTAGCATGCATAGTATCTTCAATGACAAACATTGCTTGTTGTAGGCTCTGGTTCTCCCTATCCTTCTCAACCAATAATCTATCCTTTTCCATCAAAGACTACATATTCCCTTGTAATATTGTCTGCATATTTGTCAAGGCTTGATGAACCCCTGCTAATCCTTGTGTGACAATCTTGCATGGGTATGCATACAATCCTTCATTGCCTTCACAAAAAAACTTTAAAAATGATGTAAGCCCTTCAAATTGTGGTGGCCTTTGAGTGACTGGATCGGGTGGATAAATGCACCCATCAACCCAAAGGTCCACATTTTTTTTTCCTGCATTTCTTTCTTATTGCATCTTGTATCTTGTTGCATCATCCCTTTCTACAGTTCTTTTGAAGATTGGTGCATATTCATCCTCCAATTGAAAGTGAATATCTCTATTTCTCTTAGTACGTCTTTCACCTGCATCTTGTAACGAAAAATATATGCCAATTTTGACATTACACAATTACACCCATTTGATTAATAGTAACCTAAGGAGCCGATGCCAATTTTCTTATCAATAGCAAGAACGTCTAAATATCTGAAAGTTGTAGGTCAGCATCAATCCAGCAGCATGCAGCTAATTTTGGACTAGATCAAATCACACAATTACACCCCTTTGATTCACTATATCTGTGTTCTTTTTTATTCGATTGGATCTTGTCCCTTTCTCTTGATTCTAGTCATGACAGATCCTAATCAACCCCTAATCTGCTTGTAATCTTAGCTTTTAATCTACCCCTAATCAGCATCCAATCTTATCTTCTATTCTATCCTAAATATTCTCTCCCCTCTCTCTCTCTCTCTCTCTCTCTCTCTCTCTCTCTCTCTCTCAGAATTGATCAAAGATATTTAAACACATTTATACATAATCTTGGCTAGTGGAGAACAATAACATCATCTTATCTTCTACCCTAATTTACTCTCTGTCACTCTATCCCTTATTTTCTTAGTTCATCTCACACAATCCTCTCTCTTCCTTCCCTCTCTCTCTCTCTCTCTCTCTCTCTCTCTCTCTCTCTCTCTCTCTCTCTCTCTCTCTCTCTCTCTCTCTCTCTCTCTCTCTCTCTCTCTCTCTCTCTCTCTCTATGAATTGATACTTAAGGATGAAAAAACTATGAAGAATAATAACATCACAGAGATTTTAAAAATAAAGATACCTTCATTATCACTTGATTGCTTGTAGTATAAAGTATTGAAGAGGAAGATATCTTATAGCACAGTACTGAAGAGGGAGATTGCTTGTAGTAGGGTAGAGAGCATTATAGATAGAGATTATTTGATTTTAGCAAATGCTATCAAAACCACTCCTGAGATTGCTTGTAGCAAGGTAGAGAGTGTTATAGATAGTATTGAGTGTTGTTTCAAAAGAATTCGTATGCAAGAAACCATATTCTGGAGGGAAGGAGAAGAGTACACAAAATTTCGGACAAAACTAGGGCTTTGAGAGGGAATGAAGAAATGCCCAGAAATAGACATATACTTGTCCAAAAACAGTAAAAATTTACAAGGAAACTCTCGAGTCAAAAAGGTGTCTCTAGGTAAAAAATAATCTTAAAATATGATGTGTACATCATTTTATATCACTTTTTAACTTCCGCCCTTTTAAGAAGCAAGAATGAGAATGATTCTAACATATTTTCATGTTGAAAAGTCATGAGGGCATTAAAGAGTCATATATTAATGATTGGCTTCGTTTTTAGAGAAAACAGAAGTGTAGTTTTTTAGTTATGAGGATTTAGAGAAAAAGTGACCTTATCCTATAGTTTGAGAATAAAATAATAGGTGAAATCTATTAAAAATACAAATACGAGATTTGCTTGATTGTAGAAGATCTCTTATTCTAATATTATTTTGGAATCTCTTTTTAAGGGGTTTCTAATATTATTTTGGAATCTCTTTTTAATGGTTTAGATCTCTATAATCAGTAATATATATCCTAAAGGATCCATATTTCTTGTCCACTAACAAGATCAGAGATGCACAAGGTAAAAAAGTAAGCTCAATGAACCCCATCTCTAGAAGCTCCTTGATTTGCTTGGCCACTTCTTCACGCTTACATTTAGATAATCTATAAGGTAGCTTATCGACTGGCTTTGAATGTGGCTCTAAATCTAGATGGTAATCCACTACTCTCTTTAAAGGTAATGTAGTAGACACTTCAATTAAATCCCTATACTCGTCAAGTAGAGCTTTCAAAGCTAAATGCTCAATTGAATTCTTAGATTGACCTTAATCTTTTTATTTAGGTGTAAAATAAATATCTAAGAGCACCTCTTATATTCCTTATTGAGTTGCTTTATGGTGAATAAGCTGAAAATTAGATAAGTTGTCCTTCAATTACAAACTCTATGTATAACTATGAGAAATCCATAGTAATCTTTCCTACGGTAACCATCAACTAATCACACCTAAGTACAATATCTACGGGTCCCATTTCCAAAGTAAATAGGTTTATCTTTGCTTCATAATTTTCAATCAATTGTATGTGAATCTATGGATACATTTGAGTGTTAATCTCCTCTTCACCATTAGCTACTTATACTCTTATGGGTTGTTGTAAATTAGTGAATAAATAGTGCAACTTGTTCACAAACTGACTTATTCACAAAACTATAGGTACTTCCATTGTCTATCAAGATAAACATATCCTTTATAAATGGTACCCTTCATATGAAGTGTATTAGGCTTCTTAGAACCTATCCAAGCATCGATGGAAATAGAACGAAGGGTAGTAGTAGCAATAGATAAATCTGCGTACCTAGGTCAAATGGAAATTCATTAGTAACCTCATAAGAATGATTTGGATCAAGATCCTCACCATGCTCTTGAAATTTAACTTGTGCACTCACTATTGGTTCTTCAATGACCTCTTTATTCACAACCTCAAGCACTATCATATTGTAGTTCTTGGCTTTGGCATTCTTGTAAGTGTACTTAGATACATGATCAACCATATATTTTTCTCCACATTCAAAACATAGGCCCTTCTCTTTGTGCTCTCTAAAAATATTCATAAGTATGAACTTATTATTGTTTGCTAAATTGTCAGAGAGAGAACTAGGGAGAGAGAAAGAGGAGAGAGAAAGACTGCAGGGAGAGAGAGAAATAGAGTGACGAGGAGAGAGAAAGACTAGAATTGGAGAGAGAAAGACAGGAAAGATGAAGAAGCCATGGAAGCTTGGAGCAAGATGGGAGAGAAAGATTGTAAATGTATTGATTTGTCAAAAGATGTGAAAAATTACAACTTCTCTCCTTATATACCAGTGTCAATGTGACATGGCATATTATTAGCATTCTAAGTATTCCCAACTTCTTACAATCCATCCCTTCCCAAAAGTTTTTGTCCTCAAAAACAAACCTAGAAAGAACTAAAGAAGAGATGGATAGAACAGAGTACTACCCTGTTTTACAGCTTTACAAATGGGAATGAGTGAAGAATTATCATTACAAGGACTGAATTTGAAGAACAGAAAGAGGACCCCGCTATATACATGATTTGAAGAACTTTAGAAGCCATTGGAGCCATAGAATCTTCAACAAATAGTTCCAGAAGAAAATAGACAGCTTGCTGAAATAACAGTCCCTGCTGGACCAAATTTGCCATAACTTTTGATAGAAGTGTCCAAATGAGATGTACCACATATCAAAACGAAGCTCTTGAAGAGTACTTTAAGCTCATGTAGATAGCTCAATTCTGAAAATGAAGTATGACAAAAAATGTTCTAAAACAGCGTGCTGTCCTGAACCAGTCTGCACCAATACTAGCTCCATAAGCAATAGGCTTCAGCCACCAATGTATCCTTCAAGTATGGATACTCATCCAATATTGAATCAAGTCTCCAAGAAGCCTCTTCAGAGGGTAAACCTCTCCATTTAATCAAATATTCCACAATAGAACGTGATCAAAGCTTCTTTTCACGCTGACCTATAACAGCCTCTGGGATGTACTGAACGATACCATCTTCATCAATAGGTGGCAGCTCATCAACTAAATTCACTAGATCACCATAATAGGGCTTGAGCTGACTAACATGGAAGACGTTCTGAATCTTTGTAGAAGAGGGAAGCTCTAGTCTGTATGCCAAATCTCCAATCCGCTTAAGGATCCTGTAAGGGCCATAGAATCTGTGGGCAAGCTTATTACTGGATCCATCTTTCAATGTAGAGTACCTGGATTTGGGCACCTTCAACAATACCAGCTCTCCTTCCTGGAACTCTAAAGGCCTCCTCTTCTCATCAGCATACATCTTCATCTGATCTTGAGCCTTCCTTAGATTCACCTTGCATTGCTGAAGAAGGTTCTGCATTCTTTCCAACTCTTCCTTCCCATGAGGGTTGATCTTTTCGTTAAAAATGACTGTGGGTAGGGGCACCTTGTAACCATACAAAGCCTCAAAGGGTGAAACTCCTATGCTCGCATGAGTGGAATTATTATAAGCAAACTCAGCCATGTGTAACCAAGAATCCCATGAGGTTTAGACATCATAGCAAAAATGGCGAAGATAAGTCTCCAACCAATTATTAACTCTCTCTGTTTGTCCATCGGTTTGGGGATGATAAGCCGTAGATGGAGCCAACTTGGTACCCATAGATGTAAATACCGCTTGCCAAAAGTTACTCATAAACTTTGAGTCCCTATCATGGACAATCACCTGTGGTAATCCATGTAATCTGAAAATATGCTCCATAAACTGGTTGGCCACCTGAGAAGCAGTAAACTGAATTTTTGTTGGGATAAAATGAGCTGCTTTGGTGAGTCTGTCAACCACCACATAAATACTATTCCACCCCTTCTTGGTAGTAGGTAAGCCAGTGATAAAGTCCATAGTAATATGAGTCCATTTACCCGTAGGAATAGGCAATGGCTGCAACAAACCTCCTGGCTTATGGGTGCTATCCTTATTTTGCTGACAAGGCATACACTTCATAACGAAGTCCTTGACATCTTTCCACAGTCCTTTCCAATAAAAGCTCTTGCTGATCCTGTCATAAGTCTTGAAAACTCCCAAGTGTCCAGCTAAAAGCGAAGAATGCAACTCCTCCATAATTTTTCGCTTAAAAGAAGAAGTAGAGGGAATAACAATCTTGCCCTTCCACCAAATAAGACCATTTTTAAGCTGGTAATGTGAGTTTTGTTCCATAAGACCTTGCTGTAATTTCTAAAAGATTTGGCTGAATTCCTCATCTAAGAGATATGCCTCTTGTAACTCTTCAATCCAATCACTATGTAATTCCGTCATGGCTGATACTTTGCAGGCCCACATACGAGAGAGAGAATCAGCCACTATGTTATCTTTGCCCCTTGTATGAGTGATGTCAAAGTCATAATTTTGTAATGTTGCTACCCATCGTCGTTGCTTTGGAGTAAGATTTGACTGAGTAAGGAAATACTTGAGTACCCGATGATCACTATGTACTCTGAATCGGCTGCCATATAAGTAATGGTGCCATTTCTTGATTGCATGCAGAATAGCCAACATTTCCTGGTCATAAACATTCATGGCCATCTCCTTATCAGTAAGCTTACGGCTTTCAAATGCAATTACTCCATGCTCCTGAAGCAAAACAGCCCCAATGCCACGGCCACTAGCATCACACTGTATAGTAAACTCTTTAGAGAAATCCGGGCATACAAGAATAGGAGCAGAGGTAAGTAATTCCTTTAACTGGTTGAAGCTGCTATCTGCAAGAGCATCCCAAAAGAAAGCCTCTTTCTTCAACCTGTCAATTAAAGGGGTTGCGATTGCCGCATAATGCTTTATAAATCTGCGATAGAATGAAGATAGACCAAGAAATCCTCTAAGAGATGTAGTAGTAGTAGGCGTTGGCCAATCTTTTATGCATTGCACCTTCTTGGGATCAGCCTGTATTCCTTTTTCACTGACTATATGTCCCAAGTATTCCACTTCAGTCTGCATGAAAGAACACTTCTTCTCCTTAGCAAAAAGCCTATGATGTCTCAACACATCAAAAACCTTCCTCATATGCGACAAATGATCCTGTAAAGTCTTACTATAGATCAAAATGTCGTCAAAGAACACCAAGACAAACTGAAAGAGGAAAGGTTGCAGAATCTTATTCATCAGGCTTTGAAAGGTAGCTGGAGCGTTTGTAAGGCCGAATGTCATCACCAAGAAATGGTAGAGCCCACGATCAATCCTAAAAGCAGTCTTGACCTCATCACCCTCTCTCATGCGAATCTGATGATACCCTGATCTCAAATCAATCTTCGTGAAGAATAGAGCCCCCTTAAGCTCATCAAGCAAATCATCTATCCTGGGTATAGGATACATGTTCTTCACTGTTATCTTATTAAGATCCCTGTAGTCAATGCACATTCTGAAAGATCCATCTTTCTTTTTGACTAACAGGACTGGGGATGCATAAGGTGAAGAACTTGGTTCAATGAATCCCATTTCAAGAAGCTCTTTGATTTGCTTGGCTACTTCCTCTCGTTCACATTTTGATAGTCTGTAAGGTGGCTTATTGATTGTCTTTGAGTTGGGTTCCAAATCAATGGGGTGATCCACCGCTCTCTTAGGAGGCAATGAAGTAGGTACTTCAAATAAATCTCTATACTCCTCAAGAAGAGCTATCAAGGCTGGATGGTTTGTTGAATTATTGGGCTGATCCTGTGTTTCTTTGTTCAAATGCAATACAAATATCTGTGAGCGCTTTTTGTACACTTTCTTGAGTTGTTGAATGGTGATAAGCTGAAAATCAGATCTACTAGGGATTCCCTGTAAACGGATGAGCTGTCCATTGGAGAAAAACTCCATATATAACTGTGAGAAATCCAGAGTAATCCTGCCTAGGGTCATCAACCAATCACAACCAAGTACAATATCTATGGGCCCCATTTCCAAAGTGATCAGGTTTACTTTGACTTCAAAATTTTCAGCCATCTGCAAAGAAACCTGTGGGCAAATCTGTGTGTTGGTTTCCTCTTCACCATTAGCCACTTGTACTCGAATGGGCTGCTGTAAGTCGGTGGGAACACAATTCAACTTGTACATAATGGATTTATTGACAAAACTGTGGGTACTGCCACTATCTATCAGGATGAACACTGGCTTTCCACAAATGCTTCCCCTCATACGAAGTGTATTAGGGTTCTTAGATCCTGTCCAAGCATCCATAAAGATAGAACAATTAGTGGCAGCAGGCAACTCATTACAAAATCCACCCGGATCAAATGGGATATCACCGCCTGGATCAAAAGGAAAAGAGTTAGATGGATCATAGAAGTACTCCTGTCCACCATCATCCTCGAAATCTTCATTTTCAGAATTGATTGGGATTGTATTAACTTCATCTATGTCATTTTCAAGGTCCTCAAGAACTAGCATACTCTGAATTTTTGGCTTGGCATTTTTGTATACACACTTTGAAGCATGGTCAGGAGTATACTTTTCTCCATACTTGAAGCATAAGCCTTTGTCCTTTCTTTCCTTGTAAAGATCCATGGGAATATTTCTGGAATTTGTATTGGTTGAAGTAGACTTAGGCTTATTGTCACCTTGCTTAAATTCAACTTTTGGACTGTCTGCTGTCCTGAAATTGCTTTGAAGCCTAGAAGCATTAAATGGAGGATAAGTTGGTATCCGTAAGCTCCCACTAGGCATATGATTGCTGCCATAATTGTTACCAACTTGCCCTTGTTTTAAAACAGTCCTTGGCTGTCCATAACTTGGCTGAAATGAAGACTCTTTCCTATACTTCCTTCCATAGCGCTCTGCGAGCTCAATAGCATTGAAAAGTGAAGTAGGATTCTGCGCCATAACATCAGTTGACAAGGATGGTTCTAAACCATACATGAACTTGTGTAACTTGGCCTCATCACTGATGTTTTCCACATGCATGGTCAAGTTGAGGAATTGGTTTGTATATTCTCTTACACTTAGGCTCCTTTGTTCCAAGCCATACCATCTTCGTTCTAACTTCTCTTTTTCAAGAGGTGAAACAAAGACTTCAGCCATAAGTGCCTTGAAAGCTTCCCAATTCTCAATAAGTACATTCTCTTTCTTGATATACCTCCACCAAGTGTGAGCAAATCCTTCTAAGTGGAGGGAGGCAAAGTGTATCTTCATAATATCAGTTTTAGGAAATATATCAAAATAAGACTCCATCTTAGAGGTCCATTCCTCTAATTCTGATGGTGAAGATGACTGGCCATTGAATTTGGATAAAACAATTTTGTCCTTGAATTCTTTATCATGGAAGGGTTGATGTCCCAAAACTGGTTGATCAGAATTTCCAAGTACAGAACCTCCAAATTGAGACTGATATCTTCCAACAGGTGGCTGAGAATTACCATGTAATCTTCCTGTTGGTAAAGCACCCCTAGAATGTTGAGTATGCAATCCAAAAGCTTGAGTATTGGCTCCGTTCAAGCTGCCCAAATAGTCATCATGCCTTTGTAAAGCTTCTCCCACTTCATACTGACTATTTGGAATACCTCTTCTTCCAATGATTCCATCTCCATGACCATTTTGGTTGGATGGCTGAAGTGGGACTGAAGGGTCAGTATTTGAACAGGCCTTCTCATTAGCTTCTTTTGATGCCACTTGTAATTGTAAAAGTTTAGAGATTTGTGCCATGAGTAGGTCGTTGGACATTACTAATCTATCAATAGAAGCCTTGGTTTGATCAGTAGATTGAACCATCTGATCCATTCTAGCATGGCCTCATGTCGCTCTCTATGCCTTAGTTCATGGGCACACAAAGTATCATTGAGTATACTAATTTCTCCTTGTTGAGGCTCTTCAGGGTTCTCTTGAAGTGTGCTTTCTATCATGGAATCCCTGATTTGTTGTGCATAATCCTCCTGGACCTTATTTTTGCCTTTATGTCCTGCCATACTAGTGCAGTCCTGCAGTACCCCCTGTCAGTAAAACGGCTATAACTTTGGCTAGAATACTCCGATTGCAAATTTTTTTTGTGTAAATCGAAGCTTAAAATGCCCTCTTCGAGATGAGCTATAGCACGCTATAACAGGTTTAGGATAGAAAATTCTGTAACTGAATTTCAGAGTCTAAACTGTCCAGTCCTGCACCCTGTTTAGACCTGTAAGTGCTCTATTTTGACCCTGTAATGCAAGAAAGTAACCTCAAATGGCTACCAAACCCTGCAAAGGGGTATATAGGATCTGTGGGTACCCTGTAGTACCTGCACCTGTGCTTCAGTATCAAAGGGTGTACCTGTATCCACCTGTAAATACCCTGTGGGTAACCTGAAAATGCCCTATTTTACCCTGTTTTAATCCAGTAGGTACTTGAGTCGTTGGAAAGTCTTCAATCTTCAATTCTCCACTCGTTGTACCTGTGTGAGGGATAAAACGGCAGGACGGGCTCCCTACACGGGCTCCGAATCACCGGGAGGTGGGCAAAGTTCCCCCCGGGTCGGTTGGTTGCACCCCTTCGGGATCTTCGATAGTGAGGGAGGGTCACCTCTCTTTTGTCCCACTATCTCCCCCGGCATCCACCTTTTTCCTCGGTGGGAATATCAACATGGCAGAGGCTAGTGTGCTAAGCAATCAGCATGATATGCAATTGAAAAATATCCATTCAGCCTTCATGAGATGCAATTGATTGATAAGAAAACTTGAGATGGGAGAAGGGTTTTACCTATGCAATTCAGTGACTCACTAATTGCTAGTACTTACCCTTTTACAATATTTCAGCTTGGGTGAGAAAATTTCAACAAAACAGATCAAGGTTATGCATCAAGCTGATCAAATGTTACCTAATGATGAGTAATGGTTTTGAATCAAAAGGAATTCAATGAAATAGGCTAAGATTGAAGAAAATTAATACTATTCTCTAATCTATTGATCAATCTAGTGAATTAATTGATCAATAACCTCTCATCAACAAGTGGAAAAGCCATTAGCAATAGGATTATTGAGAGATTTCAGAGATTAGCAAAAGAAAATACCTCCATTAAGCTTGAAAATGATGATGGATATCAACTTTAACCCGGTTGATGCAAGAGTCCTTCATAATCCACCATAAATCCAACATAAAGCTTGAAATCTCCATGAAATCAGTCCATACATGCTTCAATATGATGAAATCCTTGAAAGATCAATACTCCAGCCTTGCTTGAATACTTGAACCTCAAAGATTTAAGCTCCCTGATGAAAAGCCCCAAAATAATCCTTCCATTTGAGCTTCACTAACATGCACGGGCTGAAATCTCTTCAATGTCTTCAATCTTGAAGTCTATCCAACTTGTATTCAGCTTTAGAGAAGCCTTGAAGGTCGGGGAAGTCCAAAATTTTGAGAAATTTGAGCTTCCATGTCTGTGGCTATGGCTGCCCTACTGTGTATTAGGGTTTTGAGCAGAGGAATGGCTAATAAGAGTTCTCCTGGAGCTGAAAGTTAATGGAATGAAGTGTTTGATGAAGCCTTTGAAAGCATTGATTAGTGAGCTGAAGATTTAGAGCAACTGAGCAGGGAGATGGAGCAGGAAAATCAGCGCATTTTTCGGCGCATTTTTCGGGCTGCTTCCTGGCCAATACTCCTCAGCAATGATCAAGCCTGGTAATCCTCCTGTAGCTTAGAACACAAAGAATCTTTGCCCCATGGTTTGGCAGTGAGATGTTCAGCGTAGAGAGATATATTTGTGAAAATCTTGACATCCACCATGAAAGCTTCAGCCAAAAGCTTGAAGGAGAGAGAAGAGAAGCTCTCTTTTGAAAAGTAACTGTAGTTTAGTCTGTAACTAAACCCGGTTAACCATCCTTTCCCCTAGTTACCTTCAATTTTACATAAAATTTGGTGACGTCCAACCATTTAAGCCCTTATCCGCCATATCTGACCTTGGATATCTCCAGATGTAGTCATTTGCTAACTGTAGTTGTCCTGCAGCACTCCACTAGTCACTGTCTTGTACCATTTTTGTCTGAAATTGGTTTTGAAATAGGAAAATAGGAGTGAAAATGGAAGAGAATAATGGATCAAAGACATTAGCTCTGATACCACTTGTCAGAGAGAGAACTAGGGAGAGAGAAAGAGGAGAGAGAAATACTGTAGAGGAGAGAGAAAGACTGCAGGGAGAGAGAAATAGAGTGACGAGGAGAGAGAAAGACTAGAATTGGAGAGAGAAAGACAGGAAAGATGAAGAAGCCATGGAAGCTTGGAGCAAGATGGGAGAGAAAGATTGTAAATGTATTGATTTGTCAAAAGATGTGAAAAATTATAACTTCTCTCCTTATATACCAGTGTCAATGTGACATGGCATATTATTAGCATTCCAAGTATTCCCAGCTTCTTACATAAATTATTTTTAGGTCTATTATCATCTTGCTTAGACTTTGCTTTATGGATGATTGTTGATTTGAAGCACTTCGCTATCTTGAAGTATTAAAAGTAGGATGTATAAGGACTTTGGGACTACTAAATAAAGTACTACATGCACCATAATTGCCATCAAAGTTACTCTGTTTACTAATAGTCCTTTGTTATCTTGCATGAAAATGTCATTCCTGTACTTATGATCATACCTCTCCACTAGTTCAATAGCCTGAAATAGTGTGGTGGATTTCTAGGCCATAACATCAACTGACAAATTAAGCTCCAAACCATAGATATATATTTATGTAACTTTGCATCATCACTCATACTCTCCGCATACACAGTAATATTTAGGAACTAGTTTAGTATACTCTCTAACTAATAGGCTTCTTTGGTCCAACTGATACTATCATCTAGCAAACTTTTCTTTCTCAACGAGAGAGATAAATACTTGAGTTATCTTAGCTTTAAATTCCTCCTAACTATCAACTTGTTGATTTTCCCTCTTTATGTACCTCTACCACTTATAAGCAAAGCCCTCAATGTGAAGTGTAGCAAAATGAATCTTTAGGTCATCTGACTTAGGAAAAAGATCAAAATAAGATTCTAACTTTGAATTTCACTCCTCTAAATCAGTTAGTGATGATGAATGGGAGAGACAAATGCTTGAGTTATCCTAGCTTTGAATTCCTCCTAACTATCAACTTACTAATTTTTCATCTTTATGTATGTACCTACACCACATATGAGAAAAGCCCTCAAGGTGAAATGTAGCAAAATGAATATTTTGGTCATTTGACCTATGAAAAATATCAAAATAGTGTTCCAACTTTGAAGTCCACTCCTCCAAATCAATTGGTGATGATGAATGGACATTATATTTAGTCAACACAATATTATCACAGAGTTCTCTCTCAACAAAACCTTGCAATCCATTAGTTACTTGAGGCTACATATCCATGTAATTACTCAAGGGATTTGAAAGATTAGAGGTACTCTTATGATAATTGATTTGAAACCTACTTGGAAAAATAGGTCGTTGAATTCTAGCTACTTCAGAAGGATTTGACCCACATATGCTCAAAATAGGCTCATCAATTCTAAAAGAAGTCTCCCTAATCTTATAACTAATATGTAATATATCATTCTTTCTAATAATACCTAGCTAAGGATTATTATTTGATGGCTGAAAAGACTCTTTGTCTCTACTCTCTTTATCTACCATTTATGCTGCCACAAGCATGGAGATTTAAGAACTAAGTTTTTTCAATTATTCTCTAGTAGAAGAGGCAAACTTCTCCAAAGAATCCTTCATAGAGTGGGCCATCTTCTCCATGACTTCCTTGGTTTGAATGTTGGCTTGAACCATTTATTTGACCACTTGATCCAATTTAGAGATTAACTCCATATGTCTGATAGAATGCCTAGTCTCATGGTTACAAAGAGTAGCATTGAGAGTATTATATATGCTATATTTTTTAGATTCTTCCCCATCATGACGCGCCTCAGATATTGCCTCATGTGTATTCTTGATTTGTTGTTGTACATCATCATTAGACTTGTTCTTTCTTTTGGTCCTAGCTGTTTTTGCTCATTGTTACTGTGCGGTCCTAGTAGATCTCATGTCACTAAAATGGCTATAACTTTTTACTCCAATATTGGAATCAATATTTTTTAAACGAAAAATAAAGCTAACAAATAGCTCTTTAGGATGAGCTATAGCACTCTATTTTAAAATTAAATTTTTTTTTTGAAAATATTCTTTTTCTACAATACAACATTGTCCTATAAACTATAAAAGCACTATTTTGGTCTATCCACCCCTCTTAGGTCCAAACTAAGGTCTCCAAACCCTGTGGTAGGGGGTATATGTTAAATTTTTTTTAATTACTCTATAATACTTATAACCAATTAGGTACTACCCCCTAGAATACATTCCAATTTAGTATTTGAGTGAAATATCCTATGGAAAATTTATAATCAACTTGGAATAACTTGTATCACTTGTAGATGGTTAAATATCAATCCCAATCACAACCCAAGTGCCATGTTACTCTTGTATAAACATGTGCCCTACTAATGAAGGGTGAAATACATTAAAATACCTAATACCAAACCTATAATAAACTTGTATAATCCCTATAATTGATCAGTGCAGCCCTGATCAATGCTCTTCAGTTGAAATCTTTGGATCTTCAATGACTCCACTTGTGGTAAGAGATATAACGGCATGGCGAGTTCCTTATATGAGCTTTGAATCACCGAGAGGTGGGAAAAGTTTCCTCAAGTAGATTAGTTACACCCCTTCAAGATCTTTAATAGTGGGGGAGGGTCATCTCTCTATTATCCTATTATCTCTCCTAACATCCATATTTTTCTTCAGTGGGAATATTTAAGCAAACAAGGATGAAATGCATAACTAAAAAATTCTTTCAGTCTTCAATGATATACAAGATTTACTTGATGAAAAATACAATTAAAAAATAGAGATTGACTGAGGGTCTTACCACTATAATTCAGTGACTCACTAATTGTAAGTACTTACCCTTTACAATATTTCTTTCTTGGGTATAAGAGAATCACACAATCAAATTAGGATTATGCATCGAGATAATATAAATGGTAATTGTTATGAAAGAGAATTGAAATGAATGTTGAAATCCAATTGATAAGCTCTCATTAATTTAAAAAAAGTACTAATATCTGATCTACTAATCAATGTAGAGGCTTAATTAATCAAAATTTTCTTATCAAGTGAAAAAGCTTGAAGCAAGTGGATGTTGAGAGATTTTAAAGATTAAGCAAGTGAAATATATCTTATTAACTTGAAGAAGATGGTTGATTCACTTACAATCAGACCTTAGTCCAATGCTTGAAGAGATTGAACCAAATCCATTCATAAAGATTCATGCCCAAAGAATCCATTGAATTTAGTCCACACACACTTAAAGATCATGAAAAAATCCTTGAAGCATCATTACCTTGAGTTCTCTTGAACACTTGAATACCAAATATTTCAAGCTCTTTAAGCAAAAGCCCCAAAATATAGCTTCGTTAGATACTCCAAGAAGCTTGAAGTGCTAAAATAGTTCTAATTGTCTTCAAACTTGAAGCCAATCTTGCTTGATAATGGTAGTAGAGAAGCCTTATAAGTCAAGAAGAGTCAAATATTGAAGAAATTGAAGCTTTCAAACTTGTGGCTATGGCTACCCTAGTGGTTTTTAGGATTTTCAGAGGTAAGAATGAAGATTAGAGACTCAAATAGGTCAATCCCTATTTAGAAGGTTACCAAGCATAGAAAAGAGGAGAGAAAGAGAAAGGAAGCCATGGAATCTCAAGAAGAAGGTGAAGAGTTAAATCTTGATTATACATGGATGTCCTAAACTGGGTCCCTTACACCTTTTATATCTTGGTCAATGTGACAAGATATCGAACCCCTAGTTCTTGTGTATCCCACTTGTTACAAGTATATTACATATTTTGAAACATGGGAGCATACAAATGCACATAATTAAATTATATGACTTTAAATATCTAGAATGGTACTATTGTAACACCTATTATTAGTCTTCAAACTTTGGCTCATTTGGAAAAAGTTGAGGTAGACATAAAATATAACATCACTCTTAAAAAGGTCAACATTGTTTAACTCTCTGTTCTCTTTCCAACATTATACATATATATAGAAAATACTTTACAAGTGATTGAAAATCTAACATTTTCAAAGGTTCATGGTACAATATATGAGAAAGTTTTTTCTAATTATAAAAGCAACCAATATCTAGAAAATTTGTCAGAGAGAGAACTAGGGAGAGAGAAAGAGGAGAGAGAAAGACTGCAGAGGAGAGAGAAAGACTGCAGGAAGAGAGAGAAATAGAGTGACGAGGAGAGAGAAAGACTAGAATTGGAGAGAGAAAGACAGGAAAGATGAAGAAGCCATGGAAGCTTGGAGCAAGAAGGGAGAGAAAGTTTGTAATTGTATTGATATGTCAAAAAGATGTGAAAAATTACAACTTCTCTCCTTATATACCAGTGTCAGTGTGACATGGCATATTATTAACATTCTAAGTATTCCCAGCTTCTTACAATCCATCCCTTCCCAAAAGTTTTTGTCCCCAAAAACAAAACTAGAAAGAGCTAAAGAAAAGATGGATAGAACAGAGTACTACTCTGTTTTACAGCTTAACAAATAGGGAATGAGTGAAGAATTTATCATTACAAGGGCTGAATTTGAAGTACGAAAAGTGGACCCTGCTATATACATGATTTGAAGAACCTTAGAAGCCATTGGAGCCATAGAATCTTCAACAAATAGTTCCAGAAGAAAGTAGACAGCTTGCTGGAATAACAGTCCCTGCTGGACCAAATCAGCCATAACTTTTGATAGAAGTGTCCAAATGAAGTGTACCACATATCAAAACGAAGCTCTTGAAGAGTACTTTAAGCTCATGCAGATAGCTCAATTCTGAAAATGAAGTACGACAAAAACTGTTCTAAAACAGCGTGCTGTCCTGAACCAGTCTGCACCAATACTAGCTCCATAAGCAATAGGCTTCAGCCACTAATTTATCCTTCAAGTATGGATACTCATCCAATATTGAATCAGGTCTCCAAGAAGCCTCTTCAGAGGGTAAACCTCTCCATTTAATCAAATATTCCACAATAGAACGTGATCGAAGCTTCTTTTCACGCTGACCTATAACAGCCTCTGGGATGTACTGAACAATACCATCTTCATCAATAGGTGGCAGCTCATCAACTAAATCCACTGGATCACCATAATAGGGCTTGAGCTGACTAACATGGAAGACGTTATGAATCTTTGTAGAAGAGGGAAGCTCTAGTCTGTAAGCCAAATCTCCAATCCGCTTAAGGATCCTGTAAGGGCCATAGAATCTGTGGGCAAGCTTATTACTGGATCCATCTTTCAATGTAGAATACTTGGATTTGGGCACCTTCAACAAAACCAGCTCTCCTTCCTGGAACTCTAAAGGCCTCCTCTTCTCATCAGCATACATCTTCATCTGATCTTGAGCCTTCCTTAGATTCACCTTGCATTGCTGAAGAAGGGTCTGCATTCTATCCAACTCTTCCTTCCCATGAGGGTTGATCTTTTCGTTAAAAATGACTGTGGGTAGGGGCACCCTGTATCCATACAAAGCCTCAAAGGGTGAAACTCCTATGCTCGCATGAGTGGAATTATTATAAGCAAACTCAGCCAGGTGTAACCAAGAATCCCATGAGGTTTGGACATCATAGCAAAAATGGCGAAGATAAGTCTCCAACCATTTATTAACTCTCTCTGTCTGTCCATCAGTTTGGGGATGATAAGCCGTAGATGGAGCCAACTTGGTACCCATAGATGTAAATACCGCTTGCCAAAAGTTACTCATAAACTTTGAGTCCCTATCATGGACAATCACCTGCGGTAATCCATGCAATCTGAAAATATGCTCCATAAACTGGTTGGCCACCTGAGAAGCAGTAAACTGAATGTTTGTCGGGATAAAATGAGCTGCTTTGGTGAGTCTGTCAACCACCACATAAATACTATTCCACCCCTTCTTGGTAGTAGGTAAGCCAGTGATAAAGTCCATAGTAATATGAGTCCATTTACCCGTAGGAATAGGCAATGGCTGCAATAAACCTCCTGGCTTATGGGTGCTATCCTTATTTTGCTGACAAGGCATACACTTCATAACGAAGTCCTTGACATCTTTCCACAGTCCTTTCCAATAAAAGCTCTTGCTGATCCTGTCATAAGTCTTGAAAACTCCCAAGTGTCCAGCTAAAGGCGAAGAATGCATCTCCTCCATAATTTTTCGCTTGAAGGAAGAAGTAGAGGGAATAACAATCTTGCCCTTCCACCAAATAAGACCATTTTTAAGCTGGTAGTGTGAGTTTTCTTCCATGAGACCTTGCTGTAATTTCTGAAAGATTTGGCTGAATTCCTCATCTAAGAGATATGCCTCTTGTAGCTCTTCAATCCAATCACTATGTAATTCCGTCATGGCTGATACTTTGCAGGCCCACATACGAGAGAGAGAATCAGCCACTATGTTATCTTTGCCCCTTGTATGAGTGATGTCAAAGTCATAATTTTGTAATGTTGCTACCCATCGTCGTTGCTTTGGAGTAAGATTTGACTGAGTAAGGAAATACTTGAGTACGCGATGATCACTATGCACTCTGAATCGGCTGCCATATAAGTAATGGTGCCATTTCTTGATTGCATGCAGAATAGCCAACATTTCCTGATCATAAACATTCATGGCCATCTCCTTATCAGTAAGCTTACGGCTTTCAAATGCAATTACTCCATGCTCCTGAAGCAAAACAGCCCCAATGCCACGGCCACTAGCATCACATTGTATAGTAAACTCTTTAGAGAAATCCGGGCATACAAGAATAGGAGCGGAGGTAAGTAATTCCTTTAACTGGTTGAAGCTGCTATCTGCAAGAGAATCCCAAAAGAAAGCTTCTTTCTTCAACCTGTCAGTTAAAGGGGCTGCAATTGCCGCATAATGCTTTATAAATCTGCGATAGAATGAAGATAGACCAAGAAATCCTCTAAGAGAGGTAGTAGTAGTAGGTGTTGGCCAATCTTTTATGCATTGCACCTTCTTGGGATCAGCCTGTATTCCTTTTTCACTGACTATATGTCCCAAGTATTCCACTTCAGTCTGCATGAAAGAACACTTCTTCTCCTTAGCAAAAAGCCTATGATGTCTCAACACATCAAAAACCCTCCTCATATGCGACAAATGATCCTGAAAAGTCTTGCTGTAGATCAAAATGTCGTCGAAGAATACCAAGACAAACTGAAAGAGGAAAGGTTGTAGAATCTTATTCATCAAGCTTTGAAAGGTAGCTGGAGCGTTTGTAAGGCCGAATGGCATCACCAAGAAATGGTAAAGCCCACGATCAGTCCTAAAAGCAGTCTTGACCTCATCACCCTCTCTCATGCGAATCTGATGATACCCTGATCTCAAATCAATCTTCGTGAAGAATCGAGCCCCCTTAAGCTCATCAAGCAAATCATCTATCCTGGGTATAGGATACCTGTTCTTCACTGTTATCTTGTTAAGATCCCTGTAGTCAATGCACATTCTGAAAGATCCATCTTTCTTTTTGACTAACAGGACTGGGGATGCATACGGTGAAGAACTTGGTTCAATGAATCCCATTTCAAGAAGCTCTTTGATTTGCTTGGCTACTTCCTCTCGTTCACATTTTGATAGTCTGTAAGGTGGCTTATTGATCGTCTTTGAGTTGGGTTCCAAATCAATGGGGTGATCCACCGCTCTCTTAGGAGGCAATGAAGTAGGTACTTCAAATAGATCTCTGTACTCCTCAAGAAGAGCTGTCAAGGCTGGATGGTTTGCTGAATTTTTGGGCTGATCATGTGTTTCTTTGTTCAAATGCAATACAAATATCTGTGAGCGCTTCTTGTACTCTTTCTTGAGTTGTTGAATGGTGATAAGCTGAAAATCAGATTTACTAGGGATCCCCTGTAAACGGATGAGCTGTCCATTGGAGAAAAACTCCATATATAACTGTGAGAAATCCATAGTAATCCTGCCTAAGGTCATCAACCAGTCACAACCAAGTACAATATCTATGGGCCCCATTTCCAAAGTGATCAGGTTTACTTTGACTTCAAAATTTTCAGCCATCTGCAAAGAAACCTGTGGACAGATTTGTGTGCTGATTTCCTCTTCACCATTAGCCACTTGTACTCTAATGGGCTGCTGTAAGTCGGTGGGAACACAATTCAACTTGTACAAAATGGATTTATTGACAAAACTGTGGGTACTGCCACTATCTATCAGGATGAACACTGGCTTTCCACATATGCTTCCCTTCATACGAAGTGTATTAGGGTTCTTAGATCCCGTCCAAGCATCCATAGAGATAGAACAATTAGTGGCAGCAGGCAACTCATTACAAAATCCACCAGGATCAAATGGGATATCACCGCCTGGATCAAAAGGAAAAGAGTCAGATGGATCATAGAAGTACTCATGTCCACCATCATCCTCGAAATCTTCATTTTCAGCATTGATTGGGACTGCATTAACTTCATCTATGTCATTTTCAAGGTCCTCAAGAACTAGCATACTCTGAATTTTTGGCTTGGCATTTTTGTATACACACTTTGAAGCATGGTCAGGAGTATACTTTTCTCCACACTTGAAGCATAAGCCTTTGTCCTTTCTTTCCTTGTAAAGATCCATGGGAATATTTCTAGAATTTGTATTGGCTGAAGTAGACTTAGGCTTATTATCACCTTGCTTAAATTCAACCTTTGGACTGTTTGCTGTCCTGAAATTGCCTTGAAGCCTAGAAGCATTAAACGGGGGATAAGTTGGTATCCGTAAGCTCCCACTAGGCATATGGTTGCTGCCATAATTGTTACCAACTTGCCCTTGCTTTAAAACAGTCCTTGGCTGTCCATAACTTGGCTGAAATGAAGACTCTTTCCTATACTTCCTTCCAAAGCGCTCTGCAAGCTCAATAGCCTTGAA
The DNA here is from genome assembly GCF_053477565.2 of Lygodium microphyllum. Lineage (NCBI taxonomy): Eukaryota > Viridiplantae > Streptophyta > Polypodiopsida > Schizaeales > Lygodiaceae > Lygodium > Lygodium microphyllum. The sequence continues at coordinate 6,084,626 of NC_141144.1, read as the reverse complement.
AAGTGAAGTAGGATTTTGCGCCATAACATCAGCTGACAAGGATGGTTCCAAACCATACATGAACTTGTGTAACTTGGCCTCATCACTGATGTTTTCCACATACATGGTCAAGTTGAGGAATTGGTTTGTATATTCCCTTACACTTAGGCTCCTTTGTTCCAAGTTGTACCATCTTCGTTCTAACTTCTCTTTCTCAAGAGGTGAAACAAAGACTTCAGCCATAAGTGCCTTGAAAGCTTCCCAATTCTCAATAAGTACATTCTCTTTCTTGATATACCTCCACCAAGTGTGAGCAAATCCTTCTAAGTGGAGGGAGGCAAAATGTATCTTCATATCATCAGTTTTAGGAAATATGTCGAAATAAGACTCCATCTTAGAAGTCCATTCCTCTAATTCTGATGGTGAAGATGACTGGCCATTGAATTTGGATAAAACAATTTTATCCTTGAATTCTCTATCATGGAAAGGTTGCTGTCCCAAAACTGGCTGATCGGAATTTCTAAGTACAGAACCCCCAAAATGAGATTGAAATCTTCCAACAGGTGGCTGAGAATTACCCTGTAATCTTCCTGTTGGTAAAGCACCCCTAGAATGCTGAGTATGCAGTCCAAAAGCTTGAGTATTGGCGCCGTTCAAACTGCCCAAATAGTCATCATGCCTTTGTGAAGCTTCTCCCACTTCATATTGACTATTGGGTATGCCTCTTCTTCCTATTATCCCATCCCCATAACCATTTTGGTTGGATGGCTGAAGTGGAACTGAGGGGTCACTATTTGAACAAGCCTTCTCATTTGCTTCTTTTGATCCCTTTTGTGACTGCATGAGTTGAGAAAATTGTGCCATAAGTTGGGCATTAGATTCTACCAACTTATCAATGGAAGCATTGGTTCTGTTAGTTGATTCCATCATCTTCTCAACAGTAGACTTCGTTTGATCAAATGATAAAATCATATGCTCCATTGTTGACAAAATAGTCTCATGACGTTCCTTATGTCTTAGTTCATGGGCACACAAAGCGTCATTGAGAATACTAATCTCTCCTTGTTGAGGCTCTTCAGGGTTCTCTTGAAGTGTGCTTTCCATCATAGAATCCCTGATTTGCTGTGCATAGTCCTCCTGGACCTTATTTTTGCCTTTATGCCCTGCCATACTAGTGCAGTCCTGCAGTACCCCTTGTCAGTAAAACGGCTATAACTTTGGCTAGAAAACTCCGATTGCAAAACTTTTTTGTGCGAATCGAAGCTTACAATTCCCTCTTCGAGATGAGCTATAGCACGCTATAACAGGTTTAGGACAGAAAATTCTGTAACTGACTTTCAGAGTCTGAACTGTCCAGTCCTGCACCCTGTTTAGACCTGTAAGTGCCCTGTTTTGACCCTGTAATGCAAGAAAGTAACCTCCAAAGGCTACCAAACCCTGCAAAGGGGTATATAGGACCTGTGGGTACCCTGTAGTACCTGCACCTGTACTTCAGTATCAAAAGGTGTACCTGTATCCACCTGTAAATACCCTGTGGGTAACCTGAAAATGCCCTGTTTTACCCTGTTTTACTCCAATAGGTACTTGAGTCGTTGGAAAGTCTTCAATCTTCAATTCTCCACTCGCTGTACCTGTGTGAGGGATAAAACGGCAGGACGGGCTCCCTACACGGGCTCCGAATCACCGGGAGGTGGGCAAAGTTCCCCCCGGGTCGGTTGGTTGCACCCCTTCGGGATCTTCGATAGTGAGGGAGGGTCACCTCTCTTTTGTCCCACTATCTCCCCCGGCATCCACCTTTTTCCTCGGTGGGAATATCAACATGGCAGAGGCTAGTGTACTAAGCAATCAGCATGATATGCATTTGGAAAATATTCATTCAGCCTTTCATGAGATGCAATTGATTGAGATAAAAGAACTTGAGATGGAAGAAGGGTTTTACCTATGCAATTCAGTGACTCACTGATTGCTAGTACTTACCCTTTACAATTTTCCAATTTAGGCAAAAGAGAATCAACCAATCAATTGGATTAGAGTAAGCAAAGGAATCAATGAATGTATTCAGTCCATAGGATTCAAATGTTATGCTGAAATCTCAGATTAAGGCCCTTCATTCACTGATTGAAGCTAATATGCATTAGACAAGCATTGCATTCATGAATAGATGAATTCAAGCAAAGGTTGGCTGAGAATTTGATGAAAATGTTCAATTCTTTAATCTCTCAGTCAAATGGCTTAAGCTCAGCAATTGGATTGATGAGAGAGATTAAAAATTGAAGAGAAATACCTTGACATGGCTGAAAATAACTTGCCAAAATGCTTGATAGGGCTCCCGGTTGTCCAATGTTAGCAAAATAATCCAAGAAGCTTGCTTATCTGATGGTAGAGACCAATCTTGAGGCTTCAAATGCTTGAAATTGAAGCATTAAACCCGTTTCCCCCAAATTTTTGCTCCATTGAAGCTCTTGATCTTCAATCTTAAGCCATCCCGTGCTTAATCCTTGCAATTTGTTGAAGAATCCTTGCTGAAATGATTCCACGGGCCAAAAGGATGAAGAATCTTCAAGAAATTGTCAAGAAATGGAAGCTTGGGCTGAAGCTTTCATGGCTGCCCATGGACTGTTCATGTAAAGTTCAAGAGATGCTGAAGAATCATGAAAGGGAGCTGAATCCTCCCTTGTTTGCTGAAGATTTTACTTGCCAAGGGATCAGGGAGAGTGCCAAGGGCTGATGAGGAAGCAACCTGAGCAGGATGCAGGCTGGAATCAGCCCGAAAATTGCGCCGCAATTTTCGGGGCTGTTTCCTGCTCCATGGCTGAGGCAACACTGAGCAACCTTGTGCTCATTCTGAAGGTCTTGATCTGGGGAAACTATTCCAAGTAATGGTTGGCCAAGAAACTCAGGGGTTTGAGAGAGATGAAGTGATCTTTAGGGCTGATCTTCCATGAAACCTGCAGGAAACTCCAGGAAAGGGGAAAGAGAAACCCCTCTTTTGAAAGTAACCACAGTTTGTTCTCAAACTAAGCCCGGTTAACCATCCTTTACCCTAGTTACCTCCATTTTTGCATAAAATTTGATGACGTCCAGCCATTTAAGCCTTTACCCGCCATATCTGACCTTGAATAACTCCAGATGTAGTCATTGCTAACTGTAGTTGTCCTGCAGCACTCCACTAGTCACTGTCTTGTACCATTTTTGTCTGAAATTGGTTTTGAAATAGGAAAATAGGAGTGAAAATGGAAGAAAATAATGGATCAAAGACTGAAGCTCTGATACCACTTGTCAGAGAGAGAACTAGGGAGAGAGAAAGAGGAGAGAGAAAGACTGCAGAGGAGAGAGAAAGACTGCAGGAAGAGAGAGAAATAGAGTGACGAGGAGAGAGAAAGACTAGAATTGGAGAGAGAAAGACAGGAAAGATGAAGAAGCCATGGAAGCTTGGAGCAAGAAGGGAGAGAAAGTTTGTAATTGTATTGATATGTCAAAAAGATGTGAAAAATTACAACTTCTCTCCTTATATACCAGTGTCAGTGTGACATGGCATATTATTAACATTCTAAGTATTCCCAGCTTCTTACAAAATTAATATTTTATGATATGTTTACAATTTTATTTGAAAATAACATTAAGCTTATGAATGAAACTCAAAAGAATTGTTAAAGATGAAAAAACAATCATACAAATATCATAGTGATTGAAACACTGGTAGATGAACTAGTTGACTTCAAAGTTATGAATTGAGTTTAAGTAAATCTTCTACAAAAAAGAGAAAAGTTGTATGAGTTTTATATTCTTGGCTCCTTCAAAGTTAGATATGGGAAACCAATAGTGTTTTCAAAAAATGAATGGTATACCAAAAAACCAGAAAAAAATCTACCAAAATACTACACCACTCAAACTCACATATATGTATAAAACATGAGATTATATATATAACAACCCTTATGCTTACATAAACATAGCATGTTTTAAAAAAACATTGTACATGTATAAAACGAAATATAATACAACTTATAGTTTATTATTTCATATGTTTAAAATTTAAATTTCTTTTAAAAATTCAATTATTAGATTACAAAATATTATACTTATTATTACAATGATATTTGATTGTATATCTTACACATTAGAAAATCATATAACTTTGTTTTGTTTGAGAAAATCACTTGTTGTAGGTTTTTTTTTAAATATTTTACATCAAAATGATGAAATTACAAGCATGTACACTTTTCAAAAAACATATTTTTACAAATAAAATGATGATAAAAATTTATATTCTTTAAAGGCACATTGATGGAATGCAAGTAGATTCGAACATAAAATACTACCATATGATTTTATATTGTATTATCAATCTAAAATTTATACATTATATATAACTTTAATAAAACTTCAAAATAAAAAATATCAATTATAAATCTTGGATGTTGTAAAGAGTATAAAATTATTATTATTATATTTTATGATAAAGGTAAAAAATAAATGCAACTATTAATATATGATATTAAAATAAAAAATAATTCATAAATAAATCTTGAAATTATTATTTTTAAAATATTACAATAGTATCATACATATATAAAGATATATACATTGAATGTGCATATGTATTCTTTAAATCTAATAGGACTAATAATGACAATATTGTCAAGAAGAGAACAGAAGAGAGAGAAGAAAAGAGAGAGTGTGTGCAGAAGAGAGAGAAAGGCTGCAAGAAGAGAGAGAAAGAGAGTGACAAGGAGAGAGAAAGACAGAAAGAGAGAGGAAGAAGCCATGAAAGCTTGGAGAGACAGATGAAGATGAAAGGAGACTTGTATTGTAATCTGACGGTCCAAAAATCAAGTCCATAACACCTTATATACCAGCCAGTGTAGCTAGTATTTCCCCATTATTAAATCCCCCTCTCTTACATTCTATCCCAACCCGAAGGTTTTTGCCCTCAAAAATAATTTGAGCACTTATGATAATTGGACAGGAGCAAATCAGAGTACTACTTTGCTGTATTATTACAGGGGTATACTAATGAATGAAGAGGTATTATTACGTATGATGGGTCATTGGGGTATATACGATACATGGGCCTTATTGGGGAATTATAAAAAATGAAATTTGACCCAAATATCTTGAGTAAATGCGAGCTGTAGACAATGGACAGCAAGTTGTTTACTACACGGCCCTGCTGTAGTAAATCTGCCATAACTTTCTGTAGGAGACTCCGATCGAGGCATGCTACACCTCAAAATGGAGCTCTTGGTAAGTGCTTTCAGCCCTTATAGGTTGGGTTTGGCTATTCAAAGTTCAGAGTAAAATCTGGTGTAAAACAGTGAGCTATCTACAATCTTCCCTACACTAAAATATGGCCATAAATAACCAATCTCGGCCAAAAGAGTCTACCAAAAAGATGGATGCTAGTCTAAATGAGATCCCAAGCAATCCATTAACCTCCTAGATCAAAAGGTATTCCATCATAATGATTGTCCAAGAGAAGAGAATGCCCATCAACCACAAACTCCAATCCACCCGGATCAAATGGATACAATGAAATATCCCCATAATCAAGTCCATAATCACATTCATAATTTTCCGGATCATAGGGAAGCACAATGTCATCTTCATATTCATGTATGCCCAAATAATGTATTATATCATCATCGAATATATGCCAATCATTATAACCATGATCAAGATACTCATTATCAAATGCGTTCAATGGTTGTTGTAAACCTTCACTAAGTGTAAAACTTATGCTGAATAATATTATCATGAGGTTTCTCCAAGAGTCTAAAACCTTCAACATAATTGTCTACATCTGTGAGTGCCTCATGTGATTCATCAGCTAAGATGTCATCAGCTTATACATCTTGCTCTTTACTGTTCCCTTCTTGTACATCTTCTTGGTCTTCTTGCTCATCTTCTTGTTGATCATGTTGCTCATTATCCCAGTCTTGTTGTTCAGCTTGCTCATTGCTCTCTTCTTCATCATCAACACTTTGAAAATAACTCATCATTACATTTGGGTAATCATGAGGTATGAACTGATTGGGATATAGGATACCATGATTTGGGTAATCATGAGGTATGAACTGATAGGGATATAGGATACCATGGTAGTTATGAGGGTGTTAGTGAGCGTGCTCAAGCTCCCCACGTCATGAGAGTAATCTTCATTTTCCACCTCAGGGTTAGTTTCATCCCTCAAGATGCATGCATCCCTTATTTGTTGCTGGAGGTCATCATTTGCCTTAGTTTTTCCCTTATTCCCTGCCATGGTTAGGTGCAGTCCTATTAGACCACCTGTCACCGTTTTACCCGTAACTTGAGCTAGGAAGCTCCAATTGACCTAATTTTTTGTTCAAGTCGGAGTCAAGGATGCCTTCTTCAAACTGAGCATAAGCATACACTCCCAAGTTTTATATAGAAAATTCTGTAATAGGAAAAGTACTGCTGTACTATGCAGTCCAGCACCCTGTCTACACCTGTAGGAGGCCTGTTTTGATCTGTAATATCTTGTAGAGTCCAAATAGAGCTCCAAAACTAATCAAAGCCCTTGTTAGGACATGTGGACGCTCTGCAAGACTTGCACCTCAATTCTTGGGAGTAGGTATACTTCTGTAAAAGCAAGCAAATTGCTTACAGCACCTTGTGGAGGTAAAAAAAGGAGTTGCAATGGATCAACTTGTCAATGCATGACTGAAGGGTCATCCCACATGGCATAATACATTGCCCAATCATCCAAATTCACTGTTTGCAGTCTTATTCTAGAACTAAGCATGTCATAAGCATCTCTTAACACAATTCCCCATGCATAGGCATCTCCCATACATTCCAAGCATCGTATTCACTGCAATTGACTACATATGTATTCTCATGTTTGCAAATACATCCTCAGCCAATAATACATCCATACATCAGCAAATACATCTACATCAGTGCCAAGTCAATATCTTGGATCTTCAAGAGGGTACCTGCACCTGCAAGCAACTTCGGGCTCTGGATCACCGAGAGGTGGGCAAATTTTCCCCCCGGGCCGGGTTGTGCACCCCTTCAGAGTCTTTGATGGTAAGGGGGGGTCGCCCCTCTTTTTTCTTTCCACCTCGCTTGGCATCAGGCTTTTCCTCACCTGGAATATACATGGCAAACATTTATTATTAAGCAACCAGAATGGTGTGCATTTACAAATTGAGGATTGGGCCTTTCATGATATGCGTGATCAATAAGGAAAATGGGATGGGGAAAGGGGTCACCTCTGCAAATCAGTGACTCGCTGATTGCATCACTTACCCTTTCTTACAATTTTTTGCTTAATGATCAAGAATCAAAACCAAGCATAGTTATGGGTTAGGAGTTAAAAGTACTTTGCTTGTCCTAGCATACCCACCATCTTTCTCATGGTTCACAAATAGATACTATGCACCTACTTTGGGATTCTTGATGTTTGATGTTGGCATCAATCTAAACTATTCAGACTTTGTTAATGCCTTCAAATGCCTTTTCGTTATAGCAGTTGGATACATTGGCGGGTATACTGTTCAAGGATCCAGTTGAGACGGCCAGGCGCTCAAACCTCTGTCATAGACCAATTGGCATTGGTGTTCATGGTCTTGCTAATACTTTCATTATCAGTGAAAACAGTGTGTTGTATCTTATTCAAAATATGAATGTTGCAGCAATTGAGATCACATTGGGGTAATGGGGAGTTGCAGAGTTGGTGAACAATCCACACATCCAAAAGAAGATAAGAGATGAACTGAGTACAGTGTGTGGTCAAGTGTAGAGAGCCCCCCACCACCACACCCAACCCTTGCCCTGAGTCTAAATCCAACCCATGAGTCGAGTGTAGAGAACCCCCCCCCTCCCCCCCCAAAAAAAAACATGCCCTCAGGTATGCGACAACGTGATGATGTATGGTCTTAATCTTTGTCCTTAGATATGTACCAAGAGAAAACGGTCTAAACAAGTGCTCCACACATCATGGTTGGTGTGAGTAATGTGTCAAATAACTACCTCTCTGTGTGGGGATCATGCAGGTATGTCTAATGGCATGGTCTTTCTAGCACGACTAATTGTATATATGCTCATGTAAGTTGATCTTTGGTTGCTTGTGCCATGGTAAAACTTCCCTGACACCAAGGCCCCAATCCTGGGTGAGAAAACAACTCTTCCTCCAATTCTCACTTGCTAGTTTTGGTTCATCACCGAAGCACCGTTGATTAGAATGCCCACCATTTCTATCAAACTAGACATAGCTTGTTTGTTTAAATGCTGTAACCATTTTCTTTACCAGTCATCACTGTTATTCAGTTGGAGCAGAAAAGCGTAATAAAGAAGGAATGTGTCAAGCTCTTTAAATTCCTTGCGTTACTCCATGGAGATCTGCTCATTCCTTACTCAACATGGATCAGCAGCAGCAAACGTGGATGCCCCGCCTTATCCTCTCTTTCCACTCGGCCTTATTCCAGGTAGGGTGCGGAAGATGTAGATTGGAAGTGGCGTTCAATTGTGGCTCTCACTGGAGCCACTCATCATGGATCAACAACAGCAACATGGATGCTCCTCCTTATCCTCTCTCTCCACCTGGCCTTATTCCAGGTATGATGCGAAAGATGCAGATTGGAAGTGGCGTTCCTTATTCGCCTCTGAGTCCACTGGACATACCCGACCGGCTGATTTTTCTACCAACAGTACAAGAGCAATAAAGATTGTATTTGTGAAGTCAGAGCCGCAAGAGATGCTTGGCACCAAAAGAGAGATTCAGAATGATTGTAAATTTAGAAGTACTGAGCTTGAAGATGCACTAATCCTCTAGCTGAACGGTGGCCCAAGCCTCACCCCAACCAGGTGCTCAAATGCCCTCGATGTGAGTCTTTGGACACAAAGTTTTACTACTACAACAACTACATCACAACACATCCACGATACTTCTGCAAGAACTATAAGCGGTACTGGATCGAGGGGGGGGGCATACGGAATGTTCCTATTGGAGGAGGCCTCAGGAAGAATAAGAGATCCCAGCAAAGAACATCATCTATGCCCTTATCATCATCATCACCAGGCCAACATGCAAGGTCTAGCCCATTTGCATTTGAAGGCCTTCACTTGCATGCATCACATGCAGAAGACTTGGCCTCCTCCTTCCCCATTTGCATTTTTGCAGAAGTCAAAGTCCTATGCCCCTGCTCATTTAGGTTTGCTATCCATGGAAATTGAAAACAGTTATGCTCTCAACAAAAGGCATCACATCAGGTGATGTGCTGCTCATTTTGCTTCTTGATAGCTTCGTGAAGCACTTCTTGGAGGCGGGCTTTCGCACACTTGACTCCTGAAGATTCAGTCAATAAGAACAGTCTCACTGGAGCTTCAAGAAATGATGTAAAAGCTTCCTTATGATGGTCTTCATCCACCACTAAAATGGTATATGACCTATAGCTCTTGATGCTTAGCCGTTTACTCTTGAAGAGCAGATGGATTCATGGAGTAGAGTGGAGGTAAGGGTTGATCTCCTCCATGGAAGCTTGAGAGAGGAGCTTGAAAAGAAAGAAAGAGAAAGACTCACCCTAAAAAAGTAACAGTAACTATTCCCTCCTCTACTCCTATTACCACTATTTTTAGAAAAATACATTCAAAAAATGGTCTAAAATGACCAACGAATTGCTAACTTAAGCCTTCCTACCACCAAACTTGATCCAAGACTCCATTAATGCTCTTGACTGCTGTCCTCCTAGTCCTTAACCTCAAGGTCCTTCAGTGCTCCTCCATTTTAGTGCATGTCCATGTGTACCTGAAGCTTCTTGGATTTTTAATTGAAAAGAATGGTAAGTGAGCATGTAAGGTAACTAAAATGGATCAAAACTAGAGCTCTGATACCACTTGTCAAGAAGAGGATAAGAGAGAGAGAAGAAAAGAGAGAGAAAGAGAGTGACGAGGAGAGAGAAATACTAGAAAAGGAGAGAGAAAGACAAAAAGAGAGAGGAAGAAGCCATGAAAGCTTGAGGAGAGAGAGGTGAAGATGAAAGAAGACTTGTATTATAATCTGATGGTCCAAAAATCAAGTCCCTAACACCTTATATACCAGCCAGTGTAGCTAGTATTTCCCCATTATTAAATCCCCCTCTCTTACGGATATGTAAGAAAAAAAGTATCTTGTAGTATTAGAAAATAACATACTCGCTTGAAAAAACACAATTGAAGCAACTTATTATATCAAGAGTAATTTTTAAATAAAAATAATATGATAAATTAGCATTTTTAAAATAAAATATATTTATAATATAAAATACATAAGTTGTAATTCTATAAATGTTTTTAAAAATATTAATTATAATAAATAAATATACTGATAATTTCTTAAAATATTATAATAAAGAAATTATCAAGAATATAAAAAATTTATAATTATGCAATCAAAAAATAAATACCAATATTTTTTGTCTAACTTATATAAAAGTAGATAATGCTATTGAAAAAAGAGATAACCTAAATCAAATCAAGGAAAGATACTCCACGAATGGGATTTATGCAAAATTCATGGATTTGGCTATAATTAACAATATGGTATTCATGGCTTAATAATTAATATATTAGAAAAAACAAATAAAATACAAAATCTTTTGCCAAAATTTTTAGATAATAGATTAAGTTTATTAGTAGAAATAAAATGAAAAATGGAATATGGAATATAAAAGTGTATATTTAATAAGAAAAGTAATAACTAAACAAGTAATTAATACTTTTTAAAATTTTATACAAAGAAAATAAAATAATTATTAATAACAATTTTCTAAAATTTTATGTGTATAAAAGAAAATAATGTAAAATTAATTTATAATAATAATAATAATATTGAAGAATATGAAGATATTAGTAGTATTGAAATTGACAGTCTATTACATGTGATATTTAAATATATAATAAAATGATATATTATGAAACTAAATGTCAATTTCTAGCACCATGTGAAAATAATAACTCTTTGGGTATATTAAAAGATTTAGATTGTGAAGCATTAGAATTTTCAACATTATTTTTTGTTGAACAAATATTAAATCTGAAATCTAGTATTCATATCATGAACAAGCTCAATGGGAAATTTTACATTACAAACAATGATCGTACCTGTGTGTGTGTGTGTGTGTGTGTGTGTGTGTGTGTGTGTGTGTGTGAACTTTTCCTTACTCCTATTCATTTACATATATCTACACACATTCACATTGATACATATACACATGCTCACATACACATACATACACACACACACACACACAATCAGTATGCCACCCTCTTCTTTATACTTCCACCACCTATCTATCGTTGTATTATATTTTTACCCTTGGGAGACATTACACACTTATTACTTTCCAACCACACAAACACACAACTTTTTGACTTATGATAATAAAAAGACCTACCTTGAACCTTTTGTGGTAGTGATATAGTGATACACATACTCACATATCCATGTGTGCGCGCGCATATACACACACACACACACACATGACCATACCCTTTATCAACAAACATACACATCCATGAAACATGCATGCACACATAGACTCTCTCTCTCTCTCTCTCTCTCTCTCTCTCTCTCTCTCTCTCTCTCTCTCTCTCACACACACACATATGTTACACTACAAGATATAGGCCTTATACCGACGTTAAAAGCGACGAAAATGTAAATAAAGAAATTTGCCCCCGTCGTCGCAAAAAATGATGTTATTGGCGACGCCATAGAACAGTCGGTATTAGTGTCATTATCAGCGTCGCTATTTGTATTGGTATCAGTGTCACATTTGTGACACTGATAACAACACTTTGCGACGCTAATAACGACTCCAATAACGATGCGTGCAGTAAATTTGCGATGCTAATAGCGACGGTAACAGGGAAAAAAAAAATTTGTGGCAGGGTAGCTTCTGCACTGTGTACAATGCTTGTGTAAATAAAGACAAAGTGTACTTAAATCATAACACTGATATATGAAATAAATATATGATCGCATAATGAAAGTGACTGGTACAATCATGGCAAGATATCACTACTACATAAAAAATGTCTACACAGATCACGTGACCAAAAAAGAGGGTGTGTGAGCTCTAGGGATCCAAGGGCAAGCTATAGATCATCGCCATCCGAAAGCTCGTCCCGCCACAAAGGAGCATTGAACGGACTCTACAAAAAAAGAAACAACTACACATTAGTCCACCATACAATAATGCATTCTAATTAAACATGGTAACTACGGACAAGAAAGATGAGTGACTTACAGGGCCGCTGTGTCCATACAATCGGTCGATCAATGCAGTGAGATCGTACCTCTCTGCATATCGAGTCTCAAGGCTGGTTGGATCGCGATTTGTAATGGAGTGCTGCAAAGGAAACAAAATACTAACTGTTAGAAACATGATTGTCAATACAAAGGATATTGCAAAAAAATAAGCAAGCAAAACAAAAGAAAAACTTACAAAGTCCTCTAGATATGTCCTGTGGCCGTCACTCCCAAGATGATGGACCACTCCGGCCTCTAGTCGTGCCCTTGCCGCCTCGCGCTGCTGTCTCCAATGTCCTGGAGAATCTGTAGCCTCCTCCCTCAATTGGCACCAGTCGTCCACATCTAACCACTCCGGCTTTGCAGCGCCACTATTGAGTGCCTTGTGTGCGTCCGATTGTCTGTGTGACATATATGCACGCATGCACTCCATCATCCAGCCTGTAGAAAACTTATATGCTGCAGCTGGTACCGGAAACTCCTCATGCAAGAATGCTACTATGTAGTCCTTGCTCCCCTCCGATATGTTTTTCCAATGATCCAAGACGTTGTGCCGAAAAACTTGTTGGCACAACTCTCTCATGCGAGCCATCACCCTCCCCTCATAATTCATAATGATGGCTCCTGACCTATCATCTACAAGGTAGGCATACCCCTCTGGAATATGCCTAAGATGGGTTCTCTCCCACCTACGATCACACTCCTGGGCATATCCAAGAGACCCCTGTACATCTGGTGTACCAACCGAGGTAGTATCTATCGGAGTAGCACCCATAGGGGTGCCACTTGCTAACGGCTGAGCAAAAGTTGGAGTGACTAGAGTAGACGTCTCTACAGGTGTGACAAATCCCGGAGGTGACGCAACTCCAGCAGAACGACGAGACGGAGATACCGCGCTTGTGCCTCCACAGCAACCACCTGAGCCACGCTCTCTGAAACCGCTACGAGATTAAGGAGTAGCATCTGTATCCCGAGCCGACCACAGGCTCATTGCATCCATATCTCTGCAGCATCCCCCTGACCCTGAAGTACTCCTTGGCCCAAGTCTGGAGCGTCGACCTCGTCTGCTCGAAGCTGAAGCATCTAATTGCGCCGAAGTAGATCTAATAGAGCGGCTTGGCGATGTCCAAGACAACTCCTGGTCTGTCATGTTTTCGAATCTCACCATCTGATCTAGAGACATGTGCGTGAAGATATCCTGCAACTCCTCATTGCTCATCCCTCGACTCATCCTGTGATGATCTAAGTATCCACAAAGGTCACCTACACAAATAAAAAATGATGTTAGCATAATCAATTTAAATCATACAAAGCACGGTAATATAAATCTTTAAAAAATGATCTTACTTAAAATGCATATCTTATGTACCCTTATAAGTGATTAGTCAACGAATTGAGTAAGTGGATGCTCCAAGTATGAAAAATCCTATGGTCCCATGACAATCTCCTGACACAACTTGGCATAAACTAGAAGGTCGATAAACATGTCACCATAAAAGGATGAGTCCACCTCGTTCTCAATGCACTCCTATATTTCCATCATTGTTACCTGATGCTAGCTCCTCTACATGCTCCAAGCTTTCGATGGCCTCCACCCCTTACAATATCGAACCCTCTATTTGCATATTGTCCTCATCTATGCTCGGAATATCGCTTTGATCATATACTCTCGCACTTTGAGGAGCTGAAGGTATAGCATACCACCATCGAGGTTATCGGGGGTTTGGATAGAAGATTACCTATTCACAAACACGTACAAGAGAGATTTAACTATTATGACATGTACCATGTCGTATTACAATTAACAAACAAATGAGTTCATGCACATGTTCACAATGGGTCGACAACACAAAGGTGTCGTGCAAATCTATTCATTTTTTTTTCGGAATCTATTTTGAGAAATCCAGATGGACCTCGTCGAACTGTTGCTCTAGCTCCTTCAAGTACCACTTTGAAGCACTGCACATCGAATAGTATCATGGAGAAGCTATAGTAATCCACCGTAACAATACTTTGTAAGTTTCCAAAATAATCCATCTCATCTATAACCGTGTTTGGATCTGTTGCTCGTCATTGGCTCTCTTGCTCGAACCTTGCCATGATACCACAGTCTGTTGTGGAGTGCATTTTGTCAATACGCTCCATGCGAAAATGTCGTCCACGCGACCACACTGCACTATATATTTTGTACTGTACATTGAAACACTCAATTAGTTGTCACATATAAAATATAGATACAACAAACCCTAAACACGTCATCACCTTTGGACTACATCCCCTCGAGAATTCCCACTCCTCAGTTGAGACCTCAGCCCCTTTGCGAGACGTTGTGGTTAAAGCTCCATGCAACCATCGCATTGACATAAACTGCGGCATCTCCTCCATGCCTTCGGGATATCGAATCGGTCGATGGCACATACTACGTCAAAATTTAGATCACGCTTCCTCTCGATCTTGGCTAGCTTGCTAGTACCTGGTGAGCCACATCTCCATAGAGGCATGGTGCAACAAAGCGATTCACTTTCTCCTCCATTGTAGCATCCATTCTTTTTTTACCCCATTTCCAACCACCACATCTCCGGTCAGTCTATCTTCGTCCTTCAACGACCATAACATACTGTTGTCTGGATCCACTATTGGTAGCCATTGTGAAATATGCACTAGTGCCTCAGACACCAACCAACCTTCAGCCATGCTACCTTCTGGCCGAGCTCGTTGTCGCACAAAACCTTTTAGGGTTTTCATAAAGTGCTCCAAGAAGAACATCCATCGCGTATGGACATGTCCAGCAATCTCCACTTCATCTATAAGATGCACAAGAAGGTGGATTTGTATCGTGAGCATGCTGGTAGGCAGGTATTTCTCAAAGAGACAAACCGTCTCCACTGCTCCTCGCCTCGCGGATTCAATAGAGGATGCCTTAATCTCCTTCTGTGAGATCCATTGCACTAAAGTCGACAACCTGTAAATGGCCCCGCGTATTTTTGGAGTAAGGTATCCTGCAATCGCGATCGGTAGTACAAACTGCCACAAATGAGAAAGCATTATAAACAATGACTACACTCCAAATAGCAAAATGCGCAGGCCACTTACAATCCATTTGTAGTATAAACCTGATATATCTTATGCCAATCATGGGATTTTAGCCCTGATAATTGGTCGTCTTTAGAAAACAGAGACTTGAGAGAACGCATCATACCTGTCGGAGTACAGATAGACTTGACTATTTGCTTCACAATGTGCTCTTCTTTAGTGGACAAAACCCAAGGAGCGTGAGGTAGCTGTACGCGACCATCAGCACTCGACTGCGGCCAAAAGCGCCTCCATCTTGCCTATCTCCTTCAAATCCATTCATGCCCCTATAGTGTCTCTCTTTCCTGTGATGTGGTCCCATAGCAAGCTGCCCACGTTCTTGAAAATATGCATGGGATCCAACAAGTGGTTGATCTGTAAGTGGGTCCAATATGGCAACTCGTAGAAAACTGAGAATCGTCGCATTCCGTTTGGATGTGATTCCGCATGGACCATTTTCAACTCGTATCAGCTTTGGGCATTCATACGCGTTGGAGGTTGTCCAAGAAAACCTTCCCTGAGTTCAAGACCCTTGGCAAGAAAGCGGCGTGTCCTTGATATACCATCTTCTTTATGGTTCGTGACCTTCGGGAGTCTAACTGTGGCCCGCACAATGGACATGCATGATAACTTGAGGTAACCAGACCTGTCCCAACACCTCTATCTAGTGAATACAAACTTGAATGAGCTATGATAGATATTACCAACGAGAATAGAAGCCTATTTACTTGAGCACTCTTCAAATCCCGAAAAGTCATGCATCGTCCACATGAGAATGGCTCGAATATTGGCGGACCGTCGACCATCGCGCTTGCTCATATCTTGCATGGTGACCCCCTCCTCCCACAAAATCTTAAGCTCATCGACCAATGGATGAAGATACACGTCCATATTTTTGACTTTGTAGTGGCCGGGGATGAGTAAGCTAAGGATGAGATGTCCTTTCTTCGTAGAAAGCCATGGAGGGATATTGTAGTTGACAAGGACTATAGGCCACACACTGTAAGAAGTTGAGTGCAGACCAAATGGGTTCGCGCCATCCATTGCAAGATCGAGCCGAAGATTCCTTGGCTCTCGGGCAAATCCTGGGAAGGTAGAGTCAATGTGGCTCCATGTGCGTGAATCCACTGATATTCGTTGAACTCCATCTGTGGACCTATTCTATGCATGCCACGTTGTCAAGCTCGCTATGCCAGACGTATGAAACATGTGGTTTATGCGGGGGATAAGCGGAAAGTATCTACAAACTTTTTGAGGGATGGTTTGCCCTTGCAAGTCCTGTCGATACCTGTGAGAACCACACTTTGGACATGTCTCCATAGTCTTGTATCCTCCTCGAAACAATATGCAATCGTTGATACATGCATGGATGATGTTATAGTCCATGCCAAGCTTTCGTAAAACATGTCGTGCATCATCACGAGACTCAGACATGGTGTTTGCAAGTGGTAATATATGATACTTCAGTAACCTGAAAAAAATCATAAAACACCTTGAAAAAGCACAAATTTTTTTAATGATAGTGCCGAAAAGAAATCAACGAAGCGTAAGTACAAGGTACCTGATCAACTCAGTCACACTCGCATCGCTCCACCCATATTTTTCTTGCACACTTGGGTGCAAGCAATGTCTTCAAGCGAGATACTCGGCACCCATCATATAATGGTATGGATGCTTTCTCTCTAAGCGGATCAGAAGTCTCGACATCCATGGGAATCAATGTATCGATCATTGCCTCCATCACAGGCTCCAAGATTGTAGATAAGTCTCGAAGGCTATCTGTCTCCTTTGGTATTGACGGTATAGATTGGGTAGTACCTTCCAAGTGGTGGATTGGCTCAAGCATTCCATCCATCGCATACCCACGAACTTTTCTAATTGGCTGCAAAGGGTGCACTCCTCCTTGGGACGAGACGTCACCTCCCTGGATAGAAAATTTGCCAGCCACACCCAATCTTTTTGTATATGGTATCCAATTAGCTTGCGAGTACAATGCATGATTGATATTAACTTTTCTTACCGTTTTTTGAAAATCCAAGTTCGCCTGATCAATGATCTCATATTGAAACTCGTCGAAGCGTCGTACATGTTCTATAGACAATCAATGTTTTCGTCTAATTGCCAGCTTATATTGAGAGCAAGGACATGGGACACACTGATTAAGATACGCCTCGTGATCTTGAACATCAAGACCTTCATCCTTTTCCATTTTGTCTACGTTATGACAAACAATTTATTTTTGTTATCATTCTTTTTTTCTTTCTTAAATTGTTTGAGAAGGGATTTCTTCTATTGTAACAGCAAAAATTAACGTATGTAAAGTCTCCACCCACCCACCCACAAATTAATGTATGTTGAAGTGTTTCTCGTCTTGTGGTGTTGCATCGGACCTCACCACCACTCTCTCTTTGTTTTTGGTGCGCAGATCGGATGCTATACGCTCGCGTAGTGAATGCCAGAAGGTCCCCAAGAACAATAGAACTCTACTTTTTGCACAAATTACAAGGTAAAAAGCATGAACGACAAGAGCAAGAGACCAATTGGGTGCAATCTCCCCCCATGCCTTATGTGAGCGCTCCACAAAGCATGTATTTTATGTATTATTCATCTTCAAGCTCAAAAAATAGCCCAAATTACAAAATAGCAAGCTTTTAGCTTTTGAGTTTGCTTTAACACAAAATAGGAATAAAGCTAATGGGCGGTGCCCAAATAGTCTGGCATGCCCAATACAATGTCCAAGTAGAAATAACATAATCGTGTGCCCATGCGCATACAAAATAATAATAAATATCCAACGCCTCAATAAATAGGTGTGACAAAATATAGGCGCCATGTCTAAGGTATGCGCCCATCAAAATATAATCCATAAATCGAATACTCTCTATCCTCCAATGCTTTCCTCCGCCACTACTGCTATCTCTACACATCAACTGAAGCATTCACAATCGTTAGTAAAATAATATAATTAAACCGACAAAAGTGAATACCTAGCAGTCTTCAGCTACATAAATAAATCAACTGGTTAGAAATAAATCCTAACCTTAATTTATTACGAGTGCGCACTCTAAACTCATAAACGTTTATTAATTTAATATGCATTTTGCGGAATCACCCGCTATGGAATCACCCATGTACATACTAAATTAATGAAACGCCCGAAAAGGACAGGCGTCCCCATTAACTTCTCGCACAAAGAATCCACTTTGTGTATGAGCCCCGGTCATCAAAGTTTATGGAATCCACCGTAAAACCTCACGGAATCCACCGTGGCACGTAATCCACCGTGAAATATGCCTCCTGGCATCATACCCCCGGGGTGGGATAGCAATTGACCTCAATTGCTATTAGCTCAATGTGGAGCTAACAGAGTGGGGAAAGCATTTAAGTCTCTAGCGTGCATCCATTGTGCTTCCTCTACAGGATGGTTCTTAAACTTAACTAGATATCTAGAATATCTTCGGCCAGTTCTAGTAGTCATAAAATCAGTATCTATGATAGCTTCAGGTTCAAGTATTTCAGTCTCTTCCTCTAATAAAGGTGGGTTTTCATAAACAGGGTGTACAGGTAATTGGCCTCTAAAGGGTCTTAATAAACTAATGTGAAATGTGTTGTGAATTTTCCAGTGAGGTGGTAATTCTAACTTGAATGCATTGTCATTAATTTTGTGAATGATTCTAAATGGTCCATAGAATCTAGGGGCTAATTTGACAACTGGATGTCTATCTACACTTTGTAGTCTACGTTTTTCTATTCTCAACCAAACATAGTCATCAACTTTAAAATTCATTGCTTGTCTTTTCTTATTGGCTTGTTTGGTATATGATTGCTGGGCTTTGGCAATCATGTCTTTAACCTCATAAAAAATAGTATTATGAATACTAGCAATATCATCAGCACTCTGAATTCTATTTGACAAAGATGCAACATGTGTAGATAATCTATATCCATAAATCACTTCAAACGGTGCTTTCTTTGTAGATGTGTGTGGTGTATTGTTATATGAAAATTGTAATAAATGCAAATGTGTGTCCCATGTCTGAGGTTTAGAAATAGTATATGCACGTAAGAGATCTAGAATAGTGCTATTAGTGGCTTCTGTTTATCCATTAGTTTCAGGATGAAATGCAGATGAAAAATCAATCTTTGTGCCAAGGTTAGCAAACAAAGTAATCCAAAAGTTGTTACAAAAACTAGAATCACGATCTGAAATAATAACTTTTGGCAATCCATGGTTAGTGAAAACAGTTTTCAAAAACAATTGTGCTGCCTGTGATGCTGTTAAAGTTTTTTTACATGGAATGAAATATGCTTGTTTACTAAACCTATCTACTATTGTCCAAATCATATCATGGTTAGATTTAGTACTAGATAAACCAGTAATAAAATCCATAGAAATTTGTTCCCATGGTCTAGATGGAATAGACAAAGGCATAAGTAATCCATACTGTTTACCATGATGTCTCTTAACTCTTTGACAAATCAAACATTCAGAAACAAAGTTAGATACATCAGTGTCCATATGCGGCCAATAAAAATCTTCAGTTAATGTACGTAAAGTAGATATGATACCTCTATGACCTTGATATGGGGGACAATGAATCTCATTCAAAACAAAAGATCGGAATGGAACTGTAACACATAATCTCTTTTCATAAAACATAAATCCATCATTATAAGATAATGAATCAATAGGAATCAAGTTATTTTGAACTAATTTATTCCAATCAGCATGAAAAGTAATATCTTGATGATAAGTATCTTTCATAGCAATCAAAGAATCAAAAGATATAACAGAAATATTATGAATGGCAAGTCTTCTACTTAATGCATCAACCACTACAATTTCTTTACCGGGTTGATATTGAATGATAGGATGAAAACTCTGGATAAAAGATGCCCATTTGATATGTCGGTCAGATATTTGGGGTTGGCTAAGTAAATGTCTTATACTTTGCTGATCGGTCTTAATCATAAACTCTGAACCCATTAAGTAGTGTTTCCAATGTCTTAATGCTTGTACAACAGCTAATAGTTCTTTGTCATATGTGGAATATTTCAGTTCAAAGGGTTTCAGCTTACAACTAGAATAGGCTATAGGATGATTATCCTGCATAAGTACAGCTCCTATTCCTGATCCACTAGCATCAGTTACTACTAGAAAGAATGGTCTATTAAAGTCAGGCAACTGTAGGACAGGGGCATGGGTTAATGCATGTTTCAATAAGTCAAAGGATTTCTGTTGATTTTCAGACCAATGATAAACAATACCTTTCTTCAGAAGTTTGGTTAATGGTAAAGAAAGTAATGAAAAATTACGTACAAACTTCCTATAGAAACTAGCAAGACCAAGGAATGACTGTAACTCATGCACATTTTTAGGTACAGGCCAATTTAATATTGCATCTATTTTCTTAGGATCAACTTTAATTCCATCAGATGATACAATATGACCTAAATACTCAATTTTTGTTTTAAAGAATTCACTCTTTTCAGGATTTGCATACAGTTGATTATCTTTTAATAATTGGAAAACCAATGACAAATGCTCATAATGTTTTTTCTTGACTAACAGAACAGGTGCACCAAATGGAGAACTACTAGGTCTAATCAATCCTCTATTTAGTAATTCCTCAACTTGACTCTGAATTTCTTTTTGCTCTATCTGGTTATGCCTATATGGTGCTTTGCAAGGTGGTTGTTGTTGAGATATCGAGCTCCACTCGTGATATGCCAGGGTGACCGTTATGCATTTATGTCACCGACTTGTTAGTTGCAGATGCGGTTGGTAC
Organism: Lygodium microphyllum; assembly: GCF_053477565.2. NCBI lineage: Eukaryota > Viridiplantae > Streptophyta > Polypodiopsida > Schizaeales > Lygodiaceae > Lygodium > Lygodium microphyllum. Next base: position 6,063,530 of record NC_141144.1, on the reverse strand, counting down.
ACCGCCCATGAATAATAGCTAGATGATAGCTATCCTTATCTACTCTAGTTCGTGGCTCAGTTAGTATGCCACCTTAGTTAGTTGAGTTTGGTTTGAGAACCATATATAGGGTTCTTCTATTTCTTTGTACTTGAGTTCTTTTGGCTTACACAACTAAGAAGAGGAAAACTGTTTTCAGCCTCCACCCTTGTGTGTATTCCCCCGTTGTGCAAGCAAGAAAGCTACAAGTGAGACTCCTTCCTTCTCTCCCACAATATTGACAGTTGTGTGCCAGGAATCAAATCTATCTTATGGTCTTCTGGACGTGAAGGAGGTAAACCAGGTGGTAGGTCTTCGTCAAAACAGTCTTTAAAATGTGCAAGAAATTCTTTATGCCTAGGGTGCATATGATTTTCTTTTACTTGTAGTTCATTCACCCAAATGAGATAAGATTTACTACTCTTGCATAATGCACGTTTAGCTTGAGTATGCGAAAGCAGTGGAAAAACATTAGATGCACGCATACCATATAATGTAATAGGTTTTCCTTGAAAACTAATATTCATTGAATGTGTGGAATAATCTATATCTGGGTTATGCTGATGATGCCAAGGCATACCTAGAATAATGTCACTCGACTGTAATGGAACAACTAGAAAATTTCTTCTTTCAGTGTATTGACCAATTTGAATTTCTAAATCATGCACTTCTTGTGTACCATTATACCTAGTGCCTAAGAATATTGCTTTAATGCGATAATGCGTAGGTACAGTCTGTAACTTCAATTCTTTTACTAGCTTTGCTGAAATAAAATCATGAGTGCTACCGTCATCATGCAAAATAATATTTTCCTTTCCATGCACCAAACATTTCATAGTCAATAAAGAATGTGGAGTTGGCATACCTGGTAAAGTATCCGAAAGAGTAGTAATGTCGTCCTCATCTTCCGTGAAATCAGGCATATCTTCATGTTCGTCATCTTCCATTTCTCCAAGGTAGTTGATATGGGCATGTGGCTTCTTCGAATGGCAATTTGCTGCTAGATGTCCAGGCTGGTGGCATTTATAGCATACTATAGGTTTGGCTTTGGTTACATTGTTTGCAATGGCAGGAAGTCTAGGGACATTAGGATTTGGCTGTAGAATAGGCTTGGGGTTTTGATTGACATTAGATGGTAAAGCAGGTGGTTTTGCCCAATTTTTACGGAAAGATGATGAAGTGAAACGACCTTGATTAAATCTTCTAAAATTTGAGTTGAATTGCTTAGATCCATAGTTACCATTGGCTTGGAATTGTTGTGGACGTCTGTCTCTACCTCGCAGCTTGTCTTCAGTGTCGTGAGCTAATGAAATTGCGTCTTCAAGAGTAGCAGGCTTGAACATGTTAACTTCAGCGTTGTAATGCCCAAGGAGTCCAGACATATACTTGCGCTTGTGTGTTGCTTCAGGTACGTCTTCAAGCATGCGTAACTGGAGTAGTGCATTCCAAAAACGCTCTATATACTGAGGAATAGGCTCACGATCCTGTTGCTGAAGAAGATCCCATTGCTTTATAGCTTTCTCATGAAATTGTGGAGGAAGGAAATTCTGCATGAACTTCTTCTTGAAATTCTCCCAGGTAGCGGGACAATCTATACTCTTGCGTACTACAGTCCACCAAAGAGATGCTCTGTCCACTAAATGATTAGTGACACACTTGATTTATCTTTTTCTGCATAGGTTTCCTCATGAAAGTAGTCGTCAAACTGACTAATGAATGTAAGAACAGTTTTTCCCTCTCGAGTGCCATTGAAAATACGGAATTTGAAATTTCTTTTACTTATCTTTGATTCCTTGCGGATAGTTTGAGCTTCGAGAGTCGCGTCAATGGTACGTCGGATAAGATCTTTAGATTGAGGTTCCTCTTTGTCGGTAGACGATCTTTGTAAATTTGCCAATTGAACTTGCAATGCTTGCCTAGCCCTTCATTCTTCATCCAATTGCATCATGATTAAATCCAGCTTTTGCTCCATCGTAGGTTTAGGTAGGTCACCTTCAGCCATTAAATCATCCATATGTGGTTCTGTCATCCTGCAAAACTCAAAAGACCTTTCTCACTCAAAATCAAGTTAGTGGGATGAGCGTAGCTCAAGTTCGGGAATACAAGGCTTATGTATTTTTGGGTGTGGCTTTCACAATCTTCAAAAAATCTACGTTTTATCCTTCTTCGTATGCTGAAAATGCTTCAGCAAACCTGCGTATGCGTAGAGTACCTTCCAATGAACAACTTTGCAGTTCGGAGTTTCTGTGCAGGAACAGCCCTTCTATGAGTTTTGAATACAATATAAGCTTGGAGCTTGATCTATCTGTCAACGGCGAAAATCGTTGGGCGGGGGGGGGGGGGGGGGGGGGGGGAGGGGCGTTTTTCAGCCGGTGCAAAAATCGGAGATCCCTTCTGTTACCATGTGATGAGGATTTGAAGCTTTTAAGCCTTTTAAAGCTTCCTAAGCTTTAATTTTTAAAGCTTGAAGATATGGAGTTTTTTTGACTTATCTCTGTTCTTGACGACTTGATGAAGAACATGTAGGAGTGGTCCTCCGCCTCTGCAAACCGGTCCTTCACGATCCGATGATGGAAACAAGGGTTCTTGATTGCCAGAAATCTTCCTGTATCGACCGTTCGTGACGAGATTGATCGTAGAGCCTATCGTTCCAGGAGCTCCGCCTTCGCACGAGATGGGTAGCGATTGGAAGATCTTGATCTTAGCTTCGCTGTGATACCACTGGTGTGCAGATCGGATGCTGTACGCTCGCGTAGTGAATGCCGGAAGGTCCCCAAGAACAATAGAACTCTACTTTTTGCACAAATTACAAGGTAAAAAGCATGAACGACAAGAGCAAGAGACTAATTGGGTGCAATCTCCCCCCATGCCTTGTGTGAGCGCTCCACAAAGCATGTATTTTATGTATTATTCATCTTCAAGATAAAAAAATAGCCCAAATTACAAAATAGCAAGCTTTTAGCTTTTGAGTTTGCTTTAATACAAAATAGGAATAAAGCTAATGGGCGGTGCCCAAATAGTCTGGCATGCCCAATACAATGTCCAAGTAGAAATAACATAATCGTGCGCCCATGCGCATACAAAATAATAATAAATATCCAACGCCTCAATAAATAGGCGTGACAAAATATAGGCGCCATGTCTAAGGTATGCGCCCATCAAAATATAATCTATAAATCGAATACTCGCTATCCTCCAATGCTGCTATCTCTACACATCAATTGAAGCATTCACAATCGTTAGTAAAATAATATAATTAAACCGACAAAAGTAAATACCTAGCAGTCTTCAGCTACATAAATAAATCAACTGGTTAGAAATAAATCCTAACCTTAATTTATTACGAGTGCGCACTCTAAACTCATAAACGTTTATTAATTTAATATGCATTTTGCGGAATCACCCGCTATGGAATCACCCATGTACACACTAAATTAATGAAACGCCCGAAAAGGACAGGCATCCCCACAACTTCTCGCACAAAGAATCCACTTTGTGTATGAGCCCCGGTCATCAAAGTGTACGGAATCCACCGTAAAACCTCACGGAATCCACCGTGGTATGGAATCCACCGTGAAATATGCCTCCTGGCATCAGTTTTTGATCCATTCTTTATCTCCTCTCCTTCCATCTCTCTCTCTTTTTCTCTTTATTTATTATGTTGTATGTTTATTCCCTCTCTCTCATTCCTTCTTCTTTTTTCTCTTCCTTCCCCTCTCTCATTTTCTTTAACAAAATATATATCTCTCTCTACAACAACAACAACTACTACTACTATTGCTGCTGCTGCTGCTACTGCTACTGCTACTGCTACTACTGATACTACAACAACAACAATAAATAAGAAAAGAAAAAAAAACTACTATTACTACCACTACTACAACAACAACAACAAATAAGAAAACTAGACAACAATAAACAAGAAAACAAAAAAAACCATTACTACAATAATAACAACAACAACAAACAAGAAAACCACTACTACTACTACAACCACAACTATGATGACTACGACTATGACCACGACTATGACTATGACCACGACCACGACTATGACTATGACCATGACCACGACTACGATTACGACTATGACTACGACTACGATGACGAGCATGACCATGATTACGACTATGACCACGACTACGACCACGACCACGACCACAACTACCACTACCACTACCACGACCAAGACCACTACCACTATCACTATAATAAACAAGAAAAGAAGAAAAAACAACAACAACAACTACTACTACTACTACTACTACTACTACTACAATAACAATAAACAAGAAAAGAAGAAACTACTACTACTACCAAAAAAAAAAAAACAAGAAAACTAAACAACAATAAACAAGAAAAGAAAAAAAACTACTACTACAATAAACAAGAAAACAACAACCTCTCCCTCCTCTCTCTCCCTCCCTCTCCCTCTCCCTCTCTTTCTCTCTTTCCCTATTATGTTTAATGTTTTCTCCCTCTCTCTCTCGTTCTTTCTTTCCTTTTCTCTTTTCCTCTCCCTCTCTCATTTCCTCTCCCTCCCTCACATTCTCCCTCTCTTTCTCTCTTTCCCTATTATGGTTAATGTTTTTCTCTTATCTCCTCTCCCTCTCTTTCTCTCTTTCCCTATTATGTTTAATGTTTTTTTCCTCTCTCTCTCGTTCCTTCTTTCCTTTTCTCTCTTCCTCTCCCTCTCTTTCCTCTCTCTCCCTCACCCTCACCCTCTCTTTCTCTTTCCCTATTATGTTTAATGTTTTTTATCTCTTCCTCTCCCTCTCTCATTTCCTCTCCCTCCCTCTCCCTCTCCCTCTCCCTCTCCCTCTCTTTCTCCCTTTCCCTATTATGTTTAATGTTTTTTCTCTATTTCTCTGCCTCCCTCTCCCTCTCCCTCTCTCATTTCCTCTCCCTCCCTCTCCCTCTCCCTCTCTTTCTCTCTTTCCCTATTATGTTTAATGTTTCCCTCTCTTTCCTCTCCCTCCCTCTCCCTCTCCCTCCCTTTCTCATTTCCTCTCCCTCCCTCTCCCTCTCCCTCTCTCAATACACATGAATTTTAACAAAAATAAGTAAAAAGAGAGAAAGAGAAAACACAAAAACAAATCAAGAAGGAACAATGCACTCACTGTAAAGGCTCAAAGAAGGGTTCGGCGGCTCCTCTTCGCGACGCGGCTCCTCTTCACCCTCCGTACACTTCCTCCTCTTCTTTGCGAATGGCGACGGCAGCGGTGAGAATATTTCCTTCTCTTTTTTTCTCTCCCTCTCCCTCTCAAATTCAAGATGTTCGCTCTCCCTTTCGGTCTCTCTTTCGTGTATACGTGCAAAATAACATGCTCGGGTTTCGACTCATATTTTTTTCATATGAGTACTGTCGCTATTTCTGTCGCATTTGCGACGCTAATAGCGGCGCCGCTATTTTGCGTCGAAAAGCGCCGTCGCTATACCTCCATATCCTTGTGGTGTTAGGATTAATAATTTCAAGAAAAATATAATGGATCCTCCTCAAGCTTAAGCTTGCATACTAGGGGCTAGTATGAGCTTCTACCTTGATTTCCATGACTCTAATTTTTGTATGAAATATACAAAACTAAGGATTTTCATTAGAGAATTTGTAATCCTACCTAACCCTCAAAGATTATTAGAGGGAATAAAAAATAAAAATAATAAAGTCGGTTGGCCATGCAAGTTATTAGAATGGAATCCACATTGATTGGCTTTCTATGGTTCTTCCTCCTTGATTGAGATTTAACTCAACCATGGCTCGATATAATAGACTAGTATTTATATTGTTCCACATTTTGGATTGCCATTTGTAGCTCATCATATTTACAGTTTAAAGCGACATGATTTCATAGGCTAACAAAGATTGCAAATACTTCATTCTAGCATGGCAGCCTTATAACCAGGTTTAAGCTCTTCCTCTTAATTTGCAAATGTAGTATGGCATGCTACATTCAAAATAGAATAGGAATTATCTTGAGTTCCTTGGAAAGGGTTCAATGATATTGGTGCTAAAGATAGCTAGAATAATGACTTGCAAAATGACCTTTGTAATCATACTCTGAATAAGTATCTTTGTAAGACAAGCAGCTAATATATGATTTCTTTATTAGTATTATAGTCTAGTGTGAAGCATACGTCCTCCTACTACAAATCTATAGTGCTCATGCTAGATATGTAGTTTGGTTTCATTTCTAGTTGACATGCATTGCCATGAATGTTCTTGCATTTAGAGTCCAGGAGCAATCATGGTGCTGCTTAATCACAAACTAGGTTAGGTGCTTTATGCTAGATTCTCTTGGTGCTTCACAACAATGTTAGTATTTGTTGCTACACTTACAAGGCAATATTCTAGAGATGAGATTAAGCATATACATGCCCAATAACATAATTAATAATGGCTTGTGTGTGTGTGTGTGTGTGTGTGTGACTAACATAGTTATAATAATATAAATGTAATATATTCTATATAATTGATATTATAATTATATAATATTACACACACACACACACACACACACACACACACACACACAAATATTACAGTCTATTTGTAGAAACCTTAGTATGCTTGGGCTATTTTTATGTGTATTCATTTAAGTACTCATTACATAATTCCAATTTTCAGTTGACAAAGAGTTCAAACTTTTGGGCAATTGCCCGCTCTTATTAGAACCATTGGCATCCTCCAAGCCCATAATTCATGCAAGGTGTCATCAAAATACCTAGGTGTAATAGCTTCCAACTTTAGTGTGTTAGTAGAGACATTATGATGCTTATCAAGCAAATGTAAAAGACAATCTATTTGGCTATGGAAAACCATTAGTCCAAGTTTGCATCTCAATCCTTTGACTCAAGTATCCAAACTTGAAAGAAAGGGAGAAAAATACCATTGCATATGGTGTGCATTCTTGGACTTCTTCTAATTAGACCCGAAGGATGAAAAAGAAATAGAAAATAAACACAGGTGAACCTATGGTATGTAGCTTGGTACAAAACATTGTCTCTAAGAAGTTGAAATAATCATTATTCTTATAGAGTGAGTTTGGATTGATTGTGCAATTAAAATGTGAAATGTTGGCTTGGTTTTGTGAAGCTATGCAAATAGAAGCATGAAAATGAAGAATGGATGAAAGTAAAAAGAATATTCCTTCAATCAAGGGAATGAATCATAGGCCTAACCTAAGGTCAAGGGGTGGGGATAGGCTTCTCACTCATACTTGATGATTATTGCAATCCCCTTTGTGTATCTTGCATGAAACATTAGAAATGAGACAATTTTGGCCCAATGATTGATATTGATGCTATTGGAAGGAGAACACATGTGTACACACAAAAATTAAGTGATTTTCATCACATAATCTATGTTGCAAGTAACTATGTAGATTTTATGGGTGTTAAATGCATGAAAACAATGCCACATCTAGCTAAGACCTAAGAAATGTAATGTAATGCTAAATTGTAGCAATGAAAATTGAACTATCTAACTACCATATATTTATTACTCTCATATTACACTGCCCCACCTCTCCCAAAAATTGTGTTTTTTTCTCATAGGTCATCTATTGCACCACTTTGCACCTAGTTGGTTAGGCTTCAAGTGTTGGCAGGGCCTCTTGCGCATGATGGATGGGAGTCATTATGAGGATAATGAGGATTAAAGCCTACCCTCTACTTGGATAGGCTTAATGTGTTGGTAAGGACTCTTGCACATGATGGATGGCAGTGATTATGAGGATCAGGAGGAGGATAGGGAGGGAGTGGGAGAAGGGAAAGAGAGATGATGGATGATAGAGGTAGGCTAGCCAGTATAAATTGAGATATAGCCATGGGAGGGGAGAGGGATGGTGCAATGAGGTGCCAAGAGTTATATATATATATAGAGAGAGAGAGAGAGAGGGGGGGAGGAGGGAGACAAGGATAGATTATATGTCTAGGAATCTCCAAAATTTCAAGAACATTAGTTCAAATCCCTCTTAATTGCCAAGAATCTTTGATATTATAATAGAGAAAATAGAAATCAATGTAAGTTTATAAGTAATGGCTAGCTCTAACCCACACATGTCTATTCAAGAATATAGCAATAAGTAGATGAAAATATCAATGGTACGACTATTTATGGAGTGTAATTGTCAAGAAGAGGACAGGAGAGAGAGAAGAAGAGGAGAGAGGAAGTGCAAAAGAGAGAGAAAGACTGCAAGAAGAGAGAGAAAGATAGGAAGAGAGAGAAAGAAGCCATGAAAGCTTGGAGAGAGAGGTGAAGATGAAAGGAGGCTTGTATTATTATCTAATGGTCAAAAATCAAGTCCCTAACACCTTATATACCAACCAGTGTAGCTAGTATTTTCCCATTATTAAGCCCCTCTCTCTTACATTCCATCCCCACCCAAAGGTTTTTGCCTTCAAAAACAATTTGGGCACTTATGATAACTGGGCATGAGCAGATTAGAGTACTACTTTGCTGCATTATTACAAGGGTATACTGATGAATGAAGAGGTATTATTACTTATGATGGATCATTGGGGTATGTACGATACATGGACCTGAGAGAGAGAAGAAGAGGAGAGAGGGAGTGCAGAAGAGAGAGAAAGAGAGTGATGAGGAGAGAGAAAGATAGGAAGAGAGAGGAAGAAGCCATGAAAGCTCGAAGAGAGAGGTGAAGATGAAAGGAGACTTGTATTATTATCTAATGGTCAAAAATCAAGTCCCTAACACCTTATATACTACCTAGTGTAGCTAGTATTTCCCCATTATTAAATCCCCCTCCCCCTCTCTTACATTCCATCCCCACTTGAAGGGTTTTTCCTTCAAAAACAATCTGGGCACTTATGATAACTGGGCACGAGCAGATCAGAGTACTACTTTGCTGCATTATTACAGGGGTATACTGATGAATGAAGAGGTATTATTGTGTATGATGGATCATTGGGGTATGTACGATACATGGACCTTATTGGGAAATTATAAAAATGAATTTTTGACCCAAATATCTTGAGTAAATGCGAGCTGCAAACAATGGACAGCAAGGTGTTTACTACAGGGCCATGTTGTAATAAATCAGTCATAAATTGCTATAGGAGACTCTGATGGGGGTGTGCCATATGTCAAAACATAGCTCTTGAGGAGTACTTTCAGCCCATGTATGATGTCCATTGTTGTCCATAGTATATAATAAAATTGGCTTTGAAACAGAGAGCTCTTTGCAGTCAATCTGAGAGAAAACAAGGCCATAGTTAGCTAGATTTCAGCCAAATCTACTTCTAGTAGGTACGGAAACTCTTCCAAAACTGAAGCTGGCCTCCAAGAAGCTTCCTAAAGTGGTAAGCCTTGCCACTTAATCAAGTATTCCTTGATGGAGCGAGAGTGAAGCTTCTTTTCCCTTTGTCCTATGACTTACTCGGGTATGTATTGAATGATGCCTTCTTCATCTATTGGTGGTAGCTCCTCAACATAATCCACTGATGATCCAATGAAGGGCTTCAATTGACTCAACATCCCTTATTTTTCCATCAACATAAAACTTCATTTGATCTTGATCTTTCTTCAATTTGACTTTGCATTGTTGAAGTAAGGCCTGTATTCTATCCAACTCCTCCTTGCTCTGTGGGTTTATCCTATCATTGAAGATAACCATGGAAAGGGGCACCTTAAAGCCGTACAATGTCTCAAAAGGTGAAACTCCAATGCTAGAGTGTGTAGAGTTATTATAAGGCAAACTCAACCAAATGCAACCATAAGTCCCAAGCATGTTGCATATCATGACAAAAATGCCTCAAGTAAGTTTCCAGCCACTTGTTAATAACCCTCTTTGTCTGGTCATTGGTCTGTGGATGATAAGCAATGGAAGGGGCTAACTAAGTGTCCATAGAGCTGAAAACTGCCCACCAAAAGTTACTCATGAACTTAGCATCATGGTCATGCATAATGACCTATGGTAAGCCATGTAATCTAAAAACATGTTCCATGAATTGGCCGGCTACTTGAGAAGGATTATATTAAGTCTTTGTAGGAATGAAATGGGCTGCCTTGTTGAGTCTGTGCACAACTACATAGATATTGTTCCATCCTTTTTTTAAACCTATAACACAGGGGAAGCATATGGTGAAGAACTAGGCTCAACAAATCCCATGTCTAGTAATTCTTTGACTTGTTTGGAAACTTCTTCTCTTTCACACCTAGATAATCTGTAAGGTGGCTTGTTCATAGGCTTTGACTGAGGCTCCAGATCTATGGGATGATCAACCACTCTACTAGGGGGTAGTGATGTAGGTACTTGGAAGAGGTCCTTGTACTCTTCTAAAAGAGCTCTCAATGCTGAATTCTTTACTGTTTTAGTGGATTGATCAGAATTTTCTTTATTTAACTGCAATATAAAGATTTGGGACCATCTCTTGAACTCTTTCTTGAGTTGTTTGCTGGTAATGAGTTGAAATTCACTGTTATTTTGAATTCCTTGCAAGTGAATGAGCTGCCCCCACACTAAAAAACTCCATATACAGCAAGGAAAAATCCATGGTTATAGTACCCAAAGTTTTCAGCCAATCACAACCCAAGACAACATCTATAGGCCCCATTTCCAATGTATTTAAATCCATTTGCTATCCAAAATTTTCAGAAAACTGAATATGAACAGCAAGGCATACTTGAATGCTAATTTCCTCATCCCCATTGGTAACTTGCACTTTTAATGGCTATTGTAAATTAGTGGAAAAACACTTTAGCCTGTCATGACTGCTCTATTAATGAAACTATGAGTGCTACCATTGTCTACAAGTATAAACACATCCTTCCCATGAGTTTTTCCCTTAATACGCAATGTATTAGGGCTTTTGGATCCTATTCAAGCATCCATAGATATGGTATAAACAGTGGCGGCCTATATTTCAGCATGTGATTCATTATTTTCACCCATATCCTATGATACACAACCACCAGGGTCAAAAGGAAAAGAGTCAGTAGGGTCAAAGAACTCTTCTTGACCAAACTCTTCATCAGCATCATCTGTTCCAGCAGTCATCATAAAAGCATGTGCATCCTTAGGGTCCTCCTCTGAGTCCTCAAATACCAACATGCTATGAATCCATGCCTTAGCATTTTCAAAATCACATTTTGAGGCATGATCAGATGTATACTTCTCGCCACACTTGAAACAAAGCACTTTTTCCTTTCTTTCTTTATACAAATCCATGGGAATGGACTTTGGATTGCCAAAGGTGAAAGCATTTTTATTCTTGTTGTCCGCTTGCCTATTATCCATTCTCGAGCTGTTTGCTATCCTGAAATTACTTTGTAGTCTTGAGGCATTAAAAGTGGGGTATGTGGAGATCTTAGGAGTGTTGAATGGCATGTTACCACCACCATAACTTACCCCAAAATGTCCCGACCTTACAGCACCTCTTTGCTGCCCAAAGTGTGACTGCACAGGTCCTCTTTGCTGCCCAAACACTGTTTGAGATACCCCTCTTTGCTGTCCATGCTGAAATGAAGCATCTCGACGATACTTACCAGAGTACCTCTCAACCAACTCAATATCTTTGAACAAATCTGATGGATTTTGAGCTGAAACATCAGTTGAGAGTTGGGGATCTAGCCCATACTCATACTTGTGTAACTTGGCATCATCACTAATCGACTCAACATACATGGTAAGGTTGAGGAACTGATTTGTGTATTCTCTAACAGCAATACCACGTTGTTCAAGGCCATACCATTGGCAGGAAAGCTTTACTTTCTCCATCGGCGAGACAAATACTTGCACCATGAGTTCCTTGAACGCTGCCCACAAGTCTATTTGCTGATTTTCTCTTTTAATGTACCTCTACCATGTATGTGCGAATCCTTCCAAGTGGATGGCTGCAAAATGGATCTTTTGGTCATCACTATGCACCAAGATGTCAAAATAATCCTCAAGCTTGGAAAGCTACTCTTTGAGTTCAGCTAGAGATGACGATTGACCATTAAATTTTGAGAAAATAATATTGTCTCTCAACTCTCTTTCATGATTAGGTGGTTGTCTCATATATCCAAACTGAGGCTAATCCATGTGGTTGCCCAAAAATGATCCATTGTTAGAGTAATTTTTGCCAAAAGATGGTTGAACTCGCATAGATGGCATAGTCCCTTGCGATGGCTAGAAATTACCCCTCATTGCATTGTTCATGGGCTCCTCTTGCCTATGTGAAGGCTCTCCTTGTTCAAAAGTGTTGTTAAGGATGCCCACTCTCCCCAAAATACCTTGGGAGCTCATATTTGCTGCATTCACTGATGGGCCAGTCACTCTTTCAATATGGATAGGTCGGGTATGCATTCACCGATGGGCCAGTCACTCTTTCAGCATGCATACCCAACCTATCCTTATGTTCCTTCCCTTTCATTTGGAATTCCATTCACTTAGTGAGCTGGGCAGCAAGGGTGTCCATAGTGGTCTTCATTTGACCGATGCCTTCCATCAATTCTCTATGCCTCTCAACATGCTTTGTCTCATGCGAATTGAGGGTGTTAGTGAGCATGTTGAGGCTCCCCACGTCATGATAGTAATCTTCATCTTCCACCTCAAGGTTAGTTTTAGCCCTTGGGGCATGTGCATCCCTTATTTGTTGTTGGAGGTCATCATTTGCCTTAGTTTTTCCCATGTTCCGTGCCATGGCTAAGTGTAGTCCCATTAAACCCATGCTCATTGTTTTGCTCGTAACTTGAGCTAGCTCTGATTGACCTACTTTTTTATTCAAGTCAAAGCCAAGGACGTCCTCTTAGAACTAAGTATAAGCATGCTACTATAGGCTTAGTACAAAAAATCTTGTAATAGCAAATTTGTAGTTGTTTTATGTAGTCATGCACCCTATTTAAGAGCATTAGGGGACTATTTTGGCCTGTAAGGGATGGGTAGTGCCTAACTAAAGTTCCAAATTGATAGGGGGTTTACTGAGGTCTGCAAACACTCTTCAGGATTTTCTCTTCAATGCTAGTACTCACTCTTTACCTCTGTAATTGATTGAAAATGTCTATGGCACCGTGTAGGAATTCAAGGGAGCTGAAATATGATCCCCCATCTATTGTATGTCTGCAACCACTTCTCCCATGGCACTATACATTGCTTCATCATATGTACACATGGTCTACACCATAACATCACTGCTGAGCATGAAAATGAGCATTCCCATGATCGTGTCACTCACATATGAGCATCATACATGCACTGCTTGTTGCATTCACTGTCATAACTGCATACATGATTGCATGTGTATCTAAAGATACATTTTAGCATTGATTCTTAGTCATAAATCATTGCAAGTACATCAATGGTACATCAATATGCCATATACATCACTAGCATAATCCCAAGTACATCAATGTCATAGACATCAATGGCATGATCATGACATGCCAATTCTCACTGTCCCCAAAATATCTCTGCACCTGCAACAAGTTCGGGCTCCGAATCATGGAGAGGTGGGCAAAGTTTCCCTCAGGCTGGGCTGTGCACTCCTTCAAGGTCTTTGATGGCAAGGGGGGGTCGCCCCTCTTTTGTCTTGCCACCTCGCATAGCATCGGGCTTTTCCTCACCCAAAATATACATGTTAGACATTTATTAATTAAACACCCAGCATGAGATGCATTCAGAAATAGGAATTGAACCTTTTCATGAAATGCATGGAATGGAAAATTGGGGTAAAGGTTAGGGCTTACCAAGGAATGACTCACTGCTATCTCACCTCATTTACCATGGATTTTAGATATTAGTTTATGTTCAAACAATCATCACAAGTCAAGAGATTAGGGTGAGGCAATCATAAACAGTAGTGAAAAATTTCAGCATAGAATGGACCATTTTCAATGCAAGAAAGCTTGAGAGAGGACCGAGATTAAATTGGTAGCATGTAAGCATTGGAACCTTCAATAAAGTGCATGATTGACTACTTGAATCTCTCCCAACAATAGGCTTTTTGGCTCAGCAATAGGATGGAAATAAAAGAGAGTTCAAAAGTCAATTATCTCTTTCATTAGTGAAGAAGGGCTGAGAATTAATGGCCAATGTCCCAAGGTTGCTCTACAATGCTGCAAATATGGGTTTCTTGATGCTTGCTTCTTCAAAGATTCTTGGAGGCACAAGCTCCTTAAGACAACATGCAGGACAGGAGTGGCAGATGGTTTTGTGGGACATGAAGCCACTAATAATTCACTTACAGATGAGAGAATTGCCAATGTGATTGCCAAAATGGCCAAATGTGGGTCCCCTTTAGGAAAGCAGGAAAGGCCAAGAAGTTCTCTTGAGACATGTACACAAGAGGGGAATATACAACATCCTAATGAAGCATCTGCTGATGGGATTAACTCCTTAGAAATAATGTCTACTGAGTCAAAGTCTTACAGTGAGTTTTCTGTTGAAGAACTTTAACAATGGATTGCAAAACTTGGTGAAGCCAATCCAATAAAACATGGGCAGAAAGAGGATCAGGATGTAACTGGGGCCAAAACAATGATGCATACCCTTTCATGTTTTGTGCATCCACGCCACACAAGGCTTCAACTCGTACTCTATGAATGGTGATTCCAATTTTGGGCCTGAACAATTTGTTCTTAGAGTTTCTCCTAGAGATGAAAGCACAAGTTTTATTTTTTCTTCAAAGATATGAGGAAGTTGTCTAGTTGTGTGAACAAAGTTTAATCTCTGCAGAAAGAAATCATGGTACTGCTATTATCGACCAATAAGATGCTATTTGAAATGAGGCATCTTCAAGCATTGAGAATGCATTGCTTAAACTTTGGCATTAGCAGATGATTGGCAAATCTTTGATAGAGTCTTTAGGGTAGAACTACTAACCCTCCATGAAAGAAGAAACAATGTGTCTACCTACTAACTGGTTACGATATAGAGAAACCTAATGCAAGGTCTAAGGAGACACTAAAAGTAATACAACCGGCATATCCAACATTATGCATTCGATGCAAAGGAGAAGGCCACATTGCAAAATACTATCCAAGCCCAACTCCAGTGAAAAACAACATTGCTGATAACCAGTCTAAGGTCCAAGAGCCTGCCTCCAATTTAGTGGAATTGGAGTTGCTGCCATCACGCGTGCCAAGAAGAAGGAACCACTTGTCTAGAAAGAAAATAATCCTCCTACCAAGACAGTGAAGTTTAGTCTTCAAACAGAAAACTAGAACACAACAGAACATAATAGTGTAGTACATAGCACTACAATGCCACAGAGAGTCCCAGAGACAGGACTAGAGGTCCAGGAGATAGAAGAGGAGGAAGTGCCACAAGTGACAAAAGAAGTTCCCATGATGCCTCCGTTAGAAGAAAAAGGGAAAATGAAAATGGATGCCACCCCATTCCCTAGCCGTTTGGAGAAGCCCTGGATCCTATCAAAGAATATGATCTAGTCAAAGACCTAGACACCTTTAAACCAAACCTAACATTCCGACAGTTACTGATGATGTCTCCTAGTTGACAAAAAAGATTCAAAAGCATCTTGACAAGAAGACGAGGCCTAAGGATTGCTCCCCCCCAACAACAACAAAGTCCAACAAAGCTCCAAAGCCTATAAAGGAAGTGGATGTGACTAATGCCTTCCTAGATCCTGGTACCCCAGAGACTGGCATGTGGATTGAAGGTTGCTTTATTGCAAATACATTGATTGATGGAGACTCATTAGTGAACATAATGACGGATGTGAAAATGAAGGATCTAGGCCTCCAAGGTATGCAACCAACTCAATGGCTCATCTGACTGGGAGATCATAGTAGAATCAAGCCTTTGGGCATTAACCCATATGTGAAGACTATAGTGGCTAGAAGAGATTACTAGCTCATGTACCTAATAGTAAAGCCAAACTATTATGGTATATCCTACCCTCTATTGCTAGGAAGACCATGGCTGTTTGAAGCCAGATCAAGGACGGATTGGTTCAAAGGAACCCTGACCTTGGGCAGGGGACCGAAAAAAGTGGTGCTGAAGCTATATGGTGCTCAAAAAGGACATGGATCCACCTCCCTGGAAATCTCCTCAGACTCCCCCAATGAGGCTACAGATGGAACATCAGCAAAAGAAGATGCTGTCAAATAGATCCTCCCCAAGAAAATAGAGGCACAGTCCCTAACAGTGGGCACTGTAAGCCAACTCCCAAAAGATGAAAAGTCCTTGTTAATGGATGAATACTTCCTACCTGAGCCAGGAACGACTTCTCAAATCACTACTGATAGTGAAATAGAAGCATGGATGTATTGCTCTCCCTCTTATATGGCCATACCAGAGCCAGAGACAAAGATAGAAAGCGAAGCAGAGAATCTGTTCTTCTCTTACCAGAGCTCCTACTACTTACAGAGGTAGAGTCAAAGCCTGAAAAGGATGATGATGAAGATGAAGAAGAAGATTATGAAAGAGAGACAAAATAATCTATTCCATCCAAAGAAGACATGGATGAAGAGGGAGTTCTAGAAGCCTCAAAAGCAAAAGACTTCATGCTGTTGGACAGAATGACGATGGTATCCTTTGGACTGGTAAATGAATCTTCTCATATGCAAAGCCTTTATAAGAAATGGATTAAGGAAAATAAGCCGTCTTTTATCAGTGATTCTTGCCACCCTCATCTACCCTTGCCAATAAAGGATGATGATGATGCCCCTTGTCAACAAGCACCAACCCCAAGGGCCCAACAAAATTTTGAGAGTCCCTATTATGTGATGTTCCTGGATGCATCCTCAGAAGAGGATTCCTCGAGCTCTGAGGTAATTAATACCCAAACCAAATCTGATACAGTCCTGATACCATTTCAGCATCCCAAGTGCAACCCAAGTCCTCACTAAAACAAGAAGTTGGGTCTAGTGGGACATCAAAAGAAGACACCACCCCCTTGAAGGAGTCAGATTTGTACCCATAAGCAGTCTGTGGGACCTTCATTCACGAAGTGGAAGGTGAAAGATAGTTAACCTTTGTGGATGCATATAGCACTGAATGCCACTTGATGGTGGGTAGCAGCCTGCCAGAAGGGGAGTTTTCGATCTTTTACAACTTATTGAAAGAGAATTTAGACATGTTTGCATGGTCCTATAAAGACCTGAAAGGGATTGATCCCACAATATGTCAGCATCACATTGACTTGGAGATTGATGCTAAGTCAACACGACAACGACAAAGGCGCATGAATCCAAATTACTCCACCTTGGTGAAAGCAGAGCCACTGAAGCTTTTGGAAGCCGAGTTCATCTATCCAATGGTTAATAGTGAATGGGTTTCACCCATCGTGGTCATACCCCAGAAGAATGGGAAGCTTCGCATATGTGTGGATTTTCACAAATTTAATTTCAAAACCAAGAAGGATCACTTTCATGTCCCTTTTACATACCAACTGTTAGACACAATTACAGGACACACGAGCTTTATTCCTTGTTAGATGGCTTCAGTGGATACAACCAAGTGCAGATAGTAGAAGAAGATCAATCCAAAACAACCTTCACCATTGAATGGGGGACCTATGCTTACAGGGTGATGTTGTTCGGGCTCTGTAACACCCCTACTACCTTCCAGAGAGTCGTGATGGCCGCATTCCAAAATCATCTGCATGACTTTATTGAGGTATATCTGGATGACTTCTGTGTTTACAGTTTGATCCTTAAACATTGGGGACATTTGGAGAAATGCTTTGATCGATGATGGGAGTATGGGATCTCCCTCAACCCCAAAAAATGCATATTTGGAGTCTCTTCTGGAGTTCTATTGGGCCACATTGTCTCTGCACAAGGGATATCAACACACCTTGCAAGGATTGAGAAGATCACAGCCTTAAAAGCACCAACCAACCTCAAACAATTGAGGGGATTTCTAGGCCATGCGGGCTACTATAGAAGGTTCATAGCCCATTTTGCAACAAAGGCATCCCCCGTGTATAAACTCTAAGGAAAGATGCGGATTTTATTTGGATAGAAGAATGTGACAAAGCCTTCAGCACTCTGAAGCAATGTCTGATTGAGGCACCCATCCTGCAACCTCTTGATTGGACGAAAAAGTTCCATGTACACACTGATGCATCAGTTGAAGGCTTAGGTGCAGTCCTATCCCAGAAGGGATCCTCAATGCTAGATCAACCCATTTATTATGCAAGCAAAAAGGTCACTGATAGAGAGCGGAAATATATAGTGAGTGACAGAGCTGGAGTGTTGTGCAATGGTGTTTGCCCTAGTAGAGAAGTTTCACCACTACTTGCTATCAACTCATTTTAAATTTTATTTGGATTATGAGGCCCTATCCTTCCTAATGAACAAAGCAAATGTGAAGGGAAGAATGATGAGATGGTTCCTTCTATTCCAGGAGTTTGACTTTGAGATGATCACCAAGCTTGGTTGCTCCCATGTTCTGGCTAATCATCTATCGCATATCCCACAGAGTGCAGATGAGGAGCAGGATGATCCATACCTCCCTAATGCTTCCTTGTTCCTAGTAGAAACTGTCACCCCCTAATATGTAGACATTGCTAACCTACTGGCAATCCAACAGTATCATCATGGCATCTCTAGTTGAGAAAGGAAGAAGCTTCTGTTAGAATCCGCCCCCTACACCCTATTAGGTGGCACGTTATAGAAGAAAGGCAAAGATGAAGTGCTTGGAAGATGTGTTGTAGGAGATGAGATTGGGATTGTTCTGAAGGCTTGCCATGACAAGCCATGTGGAGGCCACTTTGCAGGAGAAGCAACAGCCAGAAAGGCTCTGTTAGCAAGATATTGGTGGCCGACCCTCCATAAGGATGCCTATGATTACTGCAAGCGATGTGATGCATGTCAACAGATGGGGAAACCCACCAAGACCAGTGCCATTCCACTACAACCTATCCTTCCCTTGAAGCCATTCAAGAAGTGGGGAATCGACTTCATAGGTCCAATCGATCCCCCCACCAGACGGAAGCAGAATAGATACACCTTGGTATGTACAAATTATGTCACCAAGTGGTGTGAAGCTAAAGCTCTGAAGTAGAATGATGGAAATAGCATGGCCTTGTTCATGTACGAGAATATCATCACCCATTTTGGCAGTCCCCTAGAGCTAGTAAGTGACAGAGTTACTCATTTCATTAATAAGGTCATGGAAGAACTCGTAGAGCTGTATAAGATTCACCATCTCAAGTCCACCCCCTATTACCCTAGAGCCAATGGCCAAGTTGAAGTCACCAATCACATCCTCTGCTTGATCCTGATAAGACAATTGTCGCACATCGCCGTGATTGGGATGATTGACTTACAGAGGCCCTCTGGGCATACATAACCTCCCATAAGGCAGCTACATGATAGACACCCTTCTAGTTGGTGTATGCTACAGAAGTCGTTTTTCCTGTTGAACTGGAGTTGCCCTCTCTGCGAGTGGCTATCAAGAAGTGCTTGGGAGATGACAAGTCCCTGCAACACTGTCTCCTGCACTTGGAATGTCTAGATGAGACTCACAAGATGGCTCTACAATGCATGGAAGCCACTCAAGACCGACAAAAGGCCTATCATGACAGCTTCATCAAGCACAAGGAGTTTAAGGAAGGTGATCTTATCATGGCCTATAATTCATGATTTGGAAAGTTTTGTGGCAAGCTTCAATGATGATGGATGGGCCCCTATAAGGCACTTTCTTTCAACCATAATGGCTCTATCCAAGCGCAGGCCATTTATGCCTCTGATGATCCTTTCCTGATCAATGGCTATCACTTAAAGAAGTACTTCCCTCCCTGGGGACCCTAACAATCATAGTCGACCCACCCTTCCCCTTTTGGGCATCGCACTATCTTTCTCCTCATGCTCCTGATAACCCTTAAGATCTTCCTCATGAGGTGGCCTCGTTATACTAGCCCCTTACAAATACCTCCCACCCCTACCTTATTCTCTTCTTGTCTGATCCAACAATGGTGGTGAGGATGGTCCTAACACGTGGTATTTCTACCATTCTCTTTATTTTTTTAAAAAAAAGAGAAAAAAAGAGAAAAAAAGATATCGATCATGGGAGAAAATGACTTCGGTCCCTGTCATGCCAACCTATTCTTCAAGAAAAGGTGGAAACACCCTCAAGAGTAGGAAAGAAAGAAAGAAAAAAAAAACTGTAATGGGAGAAAAGGAAGCAATTCCCTGTCATAGTAGGTCTCATTTTGAGAAAAGGTGAAAACACCCTTGGACGGGAAGTTGGCTGTGGAAAATGTGGTAATACCCCGCAGTCTAGGATAGCCGAATCATCAACATACACTTTTCCAGAAGAAATTCCAAAGACACCTCCCTTGGTGTGTTGTTTCTGTATTCCTCGTAGGACATGTGATTCCCTAACACAGATGACATGATCTCTAGAAAATCTACATTACCAGATATATAGGCTGCCTCCCTGGGTACGCCTCATCATCAACTCCCTGATGCTAGCAAGAGACGAAGCTGATCTTCATCAACTAACCTCGAGTGTCGTGAGCTTTTATCTTAACCAGATGGCGATGTGAGTATGGATTTCCCTCTGTATTCATCAATAGAGTGTGAGATAGAGGGTGGGGTGAGTGACCAGTCCTTGCCCTTGATATTCAATAGAGATGTGAGATGTGTGAATGGAGCCTTGCAAGCATAGGAGATGGGCCTCTCAATGCACAACGCACAAAATTGCTCCTATGCACGGCACTATAAGGCCCCCTGGCCTTCCTTCTTGCATAGTATGTTGGCACTATAAGGCTCCATGGCCTTCCTTCTTGCATAGTATGCTGGCACTATAAGGCTCCCTAGCCTTCCTTCCTGCACAGTATGCCGGCACATGGAAGGATGAATGGCTGCACCATCAATTGCGCACAAGGCATACACCCTCTGCACAAATGACCGTGAGGATTACATCAATGGGCTTCAGGAACAGGCTGCCCTTATGTATCTATCAATAGAGCATGAGACAATGGGTGGGGTGAGTGCCCAATCCTTTCCCTTCAATTCAAATGAGGTGAGCTATGTGGAATGGAGGGTTGCATGGATGGGCTAGGCCTCTTAATGCACAATGCACGATCAGTTCCTGTGCACTGCATTATAAGGTTCCGTGGCCTTCCTTCTTGCACTGTATGCCAACACAGGGCAGGATACACTACTGCACCATCAAATGCACACAAGGCATACAACCTTTGCACAACCGTTTGTAAGAATAACAATAATGGGTGTAAGGATCGGGTTGCCCTCCTATATTCTCAAATAGAGTGTCAGTTAGAGGGGGGTCGAGTGTGACTGATGTGTCCTCAAAACAATCATCAAGAGTTGAGATTACAGGACGTTATGACACTTGGTGCAGGGTATGTTTTCCTTTCCCCATGCACCCATAGAATGGGTCTCTGCCATCATCACAGGACACATCACCCTGTTCCGTACACTGCACCATAAGGCTCCCTGGCCTTCCTACTTACACCTATGCCAGACGGGTTGGACACTCTTATGCACCATCAACTATGCACCCTAGCATACTCCTTCTATCGTCCCATTTCCCTTGTCGATCTCTAAACTAGGTGTACATTATGGGGTTCTCTGCGAGATTCATCGAGTGATGTACGTTATGGGGTGAGTGACCGTTCTTTCCTCCCCATTTGAGTGACTGTGCACTGAGTGCAATATCCTTTGTCATCACACAAATTCTTACACCTTCATCAACAAAGTTGCCTCCCTGGCTGCTGCTGTGTGGTCCTTGCTGCACTAGGCATATGCTATGAAGACATCTTGGTACCTCTTACAGCCGAATGCGCCATAGGACGCAACATCAATAGTCAACCGCAATGCTCAGCAAAAACAGGGCCAAGTTTTTCTAACCCTATATCTTCTGTTTGCAAGTGACAGTCACGTTTTAAGTGTGGGGACATTAACGTAAAATCCGGTGACATGTCTCGTGTTCATGTAGAGTCATTTCACCCTACCCAATAAGGTTTTAAGTGTGGGGATGCGTCCCTACGCATCTGTCGAGTATACATCTTACATATGTCATTCACAAAATCTACATATATCCCATGTCTTCACTTCATCTTAATGGGTCCCTTGCCCACCCATGAGCCCTCGCCTCCCTTACCTACGAGGCCGTTCCTATTGTTATTTTTCTTTACACAACTTTTTGATCGTTTTCCATGTGAACCCACCCTCAATTTACAAAAACCCAAATCCATTCTTATAGCTATGTGTATCCCTTTAAACGTACCTTTTTCCTTTTTACCACCCCCTGTTCCGAGCAACAGATTGAAAGTTATTACTTTTTGAAGTAATTCCTATACATTGGACGTTTTTCCATGTGAACGCTCCTTTATTATTTTGGAACATTGATCTAATGTGATAGCCCCATCCTACACATCCCTATGATATTTTTCCTTTTTCACCATGTCATTCCAATGTACGGTGTGTCCGTCATTAATTTTTGCGGGTTTTTGTATCTTTTTCGTGCGTATTTTCGTCATTTTTCCATGTCAACCTGCCCTGCTCTCCTCAAAATTCAATTCTAAGTGGATAGCCTTGACCGGCCCCCCTTCTTTCCCATTTCTCCTTTTTCCACTTCCCTGTTCCGACCTACGAAATTTTCATTATTAATTTTTATAGATGTTTTTGAGCTTTATTTTATTGTTTTTCCCATGTGAACTCCTCCTAACCCCATCGGAACTGAGTTCTAATGTGCCATCCCAGAAGGTCATTTATGTCTTGACATTTCTCCTTTTAACTACCTCTATTCCGATTGCCGATAGATAATTAAGTATTAATTTCTGAATCCCTTTTTAGGTACAAATGTTGGGTTTTTCCCATGTGAACGCATCTTATCTTGATTGGAATTGTGTTCTGATGTGATAGGATTGTTGGGTACATTCTTCGGCACATTTTTCATTCTTGCTAGACTTCGTTTTGAAGCATGGATTCTCCAATATTAATTATCATATGCATTTTTAAGCTCTATTTTCGCCTCTTTCCCATGTGAACACCCTGCATTCTCATCGAACCCCCTGTTGCATTTTTCCATCGTCTTCCCCTACCTTTCGGCACATTTTCTATTTTTACAACATTTCATTCTGATACACAATTTGAGTTTTATTTAAAAATTTTCATGTTTTTAAATGTGTATGCACCTCTCGCGTTGCACGTGAACATCCGCGGTTTTCAATTTACACGTCTTTTGGTGCGTCTGTGGCACCATTCACCCCCATGATGGTGTCCTAGCCATCTATGGGTCCCGCCACTGCAAATTTTTTTACCCTCGCCCTGCGCCTGTGCACCGGACGGGGGGTTACCTTTGATTTCGCGCGCTTCAGCACCATCCATTTTCGAGGCTAGTTGATTCAGCAGGTGAGTTGTTACACACTCCTTAGCGGATTTCAACTTCCATGACCACCGTCCTGCTGTCTTAATCAATCAACACCCTTTGTGGGATCTAGGTTAGCGTGCAGTTTGGCACCGTAACCCGGCTTTCGGTTCATCTACATCGCCAGTTCTACTTACCAAAAATGGCCCACTTGGAGCTCGCATTCCACACTGGGGTTCAACAGAGCAACCCCAGCCACTTACCTATTTAACGTTTGAGAATAGGTCGAGGGTGTTTCACCCCCGATGCCTCTAATCATTCACTTTACCTGATAAAACTGCGAGGAGCTCCAGCTATCCTGAGGGAAACTTCACAGGGAACTAGCTACTAGATGGTTCGATTAGTCTTTCGCCCCTATACCCAAGTTTGACGAATGATTTGCACGTTAGTATCACTACGAGCCTCCACCTTTTTTTAACACAAAAATCAAATACTAATTGTTTTTTATTTTAAAAAATTTAAAAACATAAGAATACCCTCCCCCCGACGGTTCCCTCCTCCTTCCCTCCTCTCTCCTCTCTCTTCCTTCTTTCTTTCTTTCTTTCTTTCTTTCTTTCTTTCTTTCTTTCTTTCTTTCTCTCTCCTCCCCTCCCTCTCTCTCCCTAACACCCCCTTCTCCGCTCCTTCCCTCTCTCTCTCTCTCTCTCTCTCTCTCTCTCTCTCTCTCTCTCTCTCTCTCTCTCTCTCTCTCTCTCTCTCTCTCTCTCTCTCTCTCTCTCTCTCTTCTTCTTCTTCTTCTCTACTCCTGCTTCTTCTTCTTCTTCCTCCCCTTCTCTCCATTCTCCTCCTCCTCCTCCTCCTCCTCCTCCCCCTTCCCCTTCCTGCACAGCGCAGCAGCAGCCGCCTCCCAACCATTGGGTCTCTTCCCTCACACCCACTCGCTGTGGTCCCTACCCAAGCCAACCGCTGCCCACGCCACTGACCACTCCCCCCTGCTAAATCCCATGCTGCCCGTGCCTCTAGCTCCTTGCCACCCTTCCCTGTACTTCCTATGCCCGTGTCACCCCGCAAAAGCCGTCACTTGGCCTTGTCGCACTCCTGTTGCCCCCCGCCAATTGCCGGCCTCTTCCACCTCCCCACCATCCACCGGTCTATATTCGCCATTCCCCCCCCCCCTCCCCCCCCCACCCCCATCACTCCCTTCTCCCACTCCCCCCCTTTCCCCCAACCCCTTCCTAAGCCCCCCTTCGCACCCTCTAATCCCGCAGCACTCCCCACTATTCCCCACCACTCTCCTTTAGCCCCCCCTTCACCCCCCACCTTCCCCACCACCCTCCCTTAGCCCCCCCTTCACCCCCCACCCTACCCTCCTCCCCCTTAGCCCCCCTGCACACCCACCCCTGCCACATGTCTTGTTGCGACTGTCTGTGTGCGGGATTGTCACTAGTGTTTCCTGTGGGTTTGTAGCTACCATTCCTATGCCATTTGTGTCTCCTAGATCTTGTCCATGACTTGCTTATGAGCTGTTTAGTGGCTGTTCACGCGCGCGGATGCGCGTGTCCCCTTGTTCGTGCGGTGGTGCGAACGTTTACGGTCCTTCACGCATCGTAGTCATTCCTACACACTTCTACGCAGTTCATATGTGCTAGCAGCTATTCACATGTAATTTTAAAACCTGAACCCATTAAAAAATCCATTAAAAACACCAAAAACCATAAAATAATAAAAAAGAAAGCATTTAAAAATCTATAAGAATAAAAAAATCACATAAAAATAGTTGAAAATTTCTAATCAATTGCTGTTTTTTGGAATCATTTTTCTTTGTTGAACACACATGAATAAATGACAAAAAATATTATAAATTTTTCAAAATCCTTTCACAATTCATAATTTTTCTTAAAAAAATAAAAAATCAATAAAAATTTGAAAAAAAATCAAAAATCCAAAAAATTTCCACACACGCTTTCACATGTTTTTTAATATTTCATGAACTTACATTGCCTATATAAATGCCGAACTCATTTAAAGAAAAACAAAACAAACCAAGAAAACACCACACAAACAAATAAACAAAAACAAAATCCCGAATCCAATACCTAATTCATTCACACTCATTTTGAAATTTCACACATCACTTGAAAAACAAAATGATCCGAACATAAACCCTCTAAGGCCTCCCTCCACACATAAACTTGAAAAAAAAAAACAAACAAACAAACAAAAAACAAATAACCACACACACCCCAACATCATTAAACCAACCAAAACTACATGAAACAAACCAAAAATAAAGCTCACAAAACCCATTTACATTTTGGAATCCTCACTTACCTTTAAAAAAAAAGAAAAAAAAGAACAAACAACAAACAAACAACCACAAACACACAACCTAAAAACCAATCTTATCTACATTTTTTACCCTTCCACCATCCATCTCCACAATTTTAAAAAATAAAAAACATAAACACCAAACTAAAACAAAACCAAACACACAACTTTAATGTTAAACAAAATACCCCAACCAAAATCCTATTAAATAGTCGATAAATCTTAAAACAGACCCATAAAATTTTTCCAATTCCCCTTCCCTAACGATGTGATCATCCACATTGCACAAGTTCTCCACCTTTTTCTTTGGTGTATAATGATATTCATCTTTTGGTTTGTATTTGACAGGAGGCAGACTGTTCCCTAGTCGCCTTGCTGTTACCACTTGTGGATTTTTTTCTATTTTGTGCAGATTCTTTGGACGTAGAGTACTTTTCAGACCTTGCGGGTGTCCACCCACCGCCAGGTTCCTTTCCTTTTTCCCTCTCCCACGTGCACCATAACACACCATTAATTGTAATTTAAAATCTATCGACCGTTGCAACCACCAAATGAACACATTACACATCATAAATTGTAATTAAAATGAACCCGACCATTAATTATAAAAGGAACCCCGCCGTTGCACAAGCAATGTTGCACCATAACCCACGTAATTTGTAAATTAAAATCCATTCATAATGCACACACACACGCACTACAAATACATTTAAATTGTACTTAAAATAAATCTCCTAGAGTCATGCATGCATGTGCTTTGCGCCAAACATCATATAATTGTAAAACTGAAGTGCATTTTTTAGAGACCCCCAGTCCAGACGGTTAGTTATTTTGTCCGAGTGGGATTGGGTTACGAAATCAATCCACCTTGCATTAAGGGTTTAATTAAAAATGAATTGCAAAATAAATTTTCATTGATTAAAATGAATGCGATAGTGATCACCCACTCACTTTACCGCATTTTGGGTGTATGCTCAACAATTACGAGGATTGGGATTCCTTAGTCCATAGACTGGTTGTATTTGTCCATGATGGCCTGAGTCGGTCATTTTGTTTTCGGTTGGGCTACGGTATGCTGGAACTTATATATTTCTTTTTGTGTGCTTGATTACAGTGAACATGGTGCTTGATTTTCATGCATATCACGAAGCTTTCGGTCACACGTGTGTGTAGGTCATGTTGAATTTTTTTCGTAGGCTCTGGTTTTTTTGGGGAAGTCTGGTCTAGTCTCCTTTTTTTTTTGTGACTTTTCCTTGATATCCTTCTTAGATGAGGTTTTGTTTGGGCTTTGCAGGAATTTTTCCTATTTTTCCTTGGTTGTGTGTGTGTGGACATCCTGTGTAGTCTGAATGGCATCGTCTTCCTCTACTCTCCCACTTGTGATCCAGCATGTGCCATTGCCGATACATGATTATTCCCTTCTTCTGGAGGCGGATTGTATTTGTCGTGCTGATCTTCGTCCTTTTGTGGCCTTGAAGTTTCCGCTAGTGGACAACACGATCTACTACTCCTTCGTAGTGTCATACAAGAACCAATCTAGCTTGGTTTATAACCGATGCTTCTGCTTATCCACATCCAACATCAATGATGCATTGTGTTTGCCTCTTTCAACTTCTTTTGTTCCTAGTGGAAACCAATTATTGACAACTCCAGAGATTCTTTCCCTTCTTCAGAATGAGACGTCTATCCCTTTGGTGTCCAGCAAGGTTATTACCAGTTCAGGGGGTTTCTGTTGCTCCTTTCGCTTCCCCGATATGGAATCAACTTTGCTAGTTTCTACAATACAGATTTATGTCCAGCTAAGCTTGCATCTAAATGTCTCTCCAAGGAGCTTTTCACCACTTTCGTTCAAAACCTAGAAGGGGCTAAATTTGGTCAGCCTTCATGTTAGCCAAGATGGATCAACATTTCCAAAGAGTCAGAAAAGGTCATGGAAGTAATGTGTCTTATGGTAGTTTCCTTCAGAAGATTATCACTCTTGCCCCTCCTCCTGGTGGTGTGCAGTGGGCTGATCCTACTCCTCTTCCGAAGCAGCCACCACCTCATGTTCCATCCCCTCCCCCATTACAGGTAAACTCAGATTCAGAGGATGATCCCCCTCCAAGATTTTCCCAAATTAAGCGCTGACATACTAAAGGGCCACCTAGTCCCTCTATAGTATCAGCTACAGATTCTCTGGTCAAGGATACTACTCCTCCTATTTCTAGTAGTTCCCTTCTTGTGTTCCTCTCATGTCCTAACCTATTTGTAGCTCAGAGGGATGGATAGCTAGATCAACAGATTCCTGCTTCCTTACAGACATTGATAGCTGGATCGTTGCTCTCTCAGATAGTTTCTGGTGTTCAGTCTACGTTGGAGACCTGCCTTACATTCTGTCTTCACTCTGTTTACACAAGAGTGTATACTTCCTTGTAAGATAAGGTGGATTCATTGACCATCCAGTTGAGTAAAGCCTTGGAGGATTTGGCATTAGAAAAAGATACCCTGAGTGACATTGATAAGCAAATGACTGAGGTGAATGTTTTGATGGATAACCAGAAAGCCAAAATTTAGGAGCTGGAAGCTAAAGTAGCTACATTAGAAGTTGGGAATCTGTCCTTAAATGACAGACAAAAATGCAACTCTTGAGGAGATGTTAGAGACTGCTCGTAAATTGGGAGCTTGTGAAGGTCATATTGAGGCCCAAAAGAAGCCTATTGAGGAGCTTAATCAAAAAGTTGCCACTCTTTCTATTCCTCCTCCAACCCCTGTATTTTTTCAATTGTATCTTCTAGAATAGCGCATGAATTGTGTGCAATAAGATTTTATTCGTTATACTAATTTGGTGTCACCACCTCCTTCCTTTTGGGTTAAATACCATTAGCACAGATTTGCCTTATACATATCCTTAAGCAATGCGGATTTGGAACATCTAGAGGATGGATGGTCAAATCTCTGGTTTGTAGATTTGTTGTGAGCTGTTTTTGATAGATTCATGGATGAGCTGGTTTCCCATGAAATTTAGTTATTATCTTTTTTGTATCTTACAAGCCATTTGTAGATCCCTGATGAGGAAGATCTCAAGCTATTATGTATGTGCACTCAATGGAGCTTTTGTTAACAGAGAGTTTCAAGACTTATCATGAGCAGACATCTTGGTGTAAAGGACATGACTGGCATCTACCTTTGGAGATTGCTGGTTTGGAACCTCGTTGTCTCAAGAGTGTATTCCATAAATCTGATATCCAGCCTTTACAATCTCAGTTATTGAGATATCTTGCTGATCATCCATTATTTACTGATTCCTTATCCCATGATCTTCATTTTCGTTGTTATTTCTATCCATGGATCATGTAGATGTTTTTTCTTATTCCCTCATATCTTATTGTTTTCCTTTATATGTTTCTCTTCTTTCATCTAAACCTGATACCATTCCTCTTTTATCTTTTACCCCTTCTGGGTCGCCTCACATTTTTGTGTTTACCATTTGTCTTTTTATTGATGATCCCATGATATCTCCTACCTCTTCTAAACCTCTTCCTACCATTCCTATTCATTTTGTTTTTTTGACAGATTCTTCAGAGCTTTAGCTTCACACCACTTTTGGTGACATAATACGCACATACCAGGATGTATCTATTCCACTTCCGCTTGGTGGGGGGATCGATTGGACCTACGAAATCGATGCCCCACTTCTCGAACGGCTTCAAGGGAAGGATAGGTTGCAGTGGCATGCACTGGTCTTGGTGGGTTTCCCCATCCGTGACATGCATCACATCACTTATAGTAGTCATAGGCATCCTTATGGAGGGTCGGCCACTAGTATCCTGCTAACAGAGCCTTTCTGACTATTGCTTCTCCTGCAAAGTGTCCTCCACATGGCTCGTCATGGCAAGCCTTCAAAACAATCCCAATCTTGTCTCCTGCAACACATCTTCTAAGCACTTCATCTTTTCCTTTCTTGTACAATGTGCCGCCTAACAAGGTGTAGGGGGTGGACTCTAACAAAAGCTTCTTTCTTTCTCTACTAGAGATGCCATGAGGATACTATTGGGTTGCCAGTAGGTTGGCGATGTCTACATACTAGGGGGTGACAATTTCTACCAGGAATAGGGAAGCATCAGGGAGGTCTGGATCATCCTGCTCCTCGTCTGCATTCTGTAGGATACGTGATAGATGATCAGTCAGAACATGGGAGCGACCAGGTTTGGTGATTACCTCAAAGTCAAACTCCTAGAATAAAAGGAGCCATCTCATCATTCTTCCCTTCACATCTGCTTCGTTCATTAGGAAGGAAAAGGCCTCATGATCCACATAAAATTTAAAATGAGTTGACAACAGGTAGTGGTGAAAATTCTCTAGGGCAAACACCATTGCCAGAGGGTTACAGAAGGTCAACAGAAGGCATCAAAACCTCATAACTCATACTAAAACCATTCCAAACTATCCAAAACCATTCAATGAGCTTGGGAAAGACCTCAACTTCCATCAATCATCAATCCATGCTTCATAAAAAGAGAAACATAACAAAACAAAAGCTAAACAGAACCAATCAGAACATCAACAGAGTCTCATATCTCGATTGAAAATCATCATGAGCTTCCAAAACATAATCAATCTCATCCAAAATATTCTCAAGCACTTCCAAAATAACTAATGGACTGGTCTCATGCAGTGTCCATTGTTGTCAACGAAGAATGTCATGATCATAGCTAGGTGTATCTGGGGAGGAACGTTAACCAGATGGAGAGGGCAATGGAATAAGAGGAGAAGATTGTAATGGGGGATAAGATAAGTCATAGAATGAGGGTAAATGAAGTGATAAGAAAGGTGGAAAAGCTGGAGAATGCATCAAAAAGATTTGAAGAAAATCTGTCAAAAAAACAGAAGGAATAGGAATGGTAGGAAGAGGTTCAAAAGAGGTAGGAGATATCGTGGGATTAGCCATAAAGGGAAAAATGGTAAACACAGGAATGTGAGGTGACCCAAAAGGGGTAAAAGATAATAGAGGAATGGTATTAGGTTTAGACAAAAGAAGAGAAACATATAAAGGAAAACGATAAGATATGAGGGAATAAGACAAAAGATCTACAGGATCCAATGGATAGAAACAACAATGACAATGAAGATCCTGGGAAAAGCAATCAATAAATAATGGATGATCAGCAAGACAGCTCAATAACTGAAATTGTAAAGGCTGGATATCATATTTATGGAATAGACTCTTGAGATGATGAGGTTCCAAAGTAGTAATTTCCAAAGGTGGATGCCAAGCATGTCCTTTACACCAAGATGTCTGTTCATGATAAGTCTTCAAACTCTCTACTAAAAAAAGCTCCATTGAGTGCACATACATAACGCTTGCAAGATCACATCCCCAACATAAACATTTAAATCTTCCTCATCAGGGATTTGCAAATGGGCTATAAGATACATAAAAGACAATAATTGAACTTCATGGGAAACCAACTCATCCACGAATCTATCAAAAACAGCTCTCAACAAATTTGATGATTGTAGGTATAAAAACCCTTGTAAATGACTAGGGCAATTGCATCACCCCTCCCACTTTTGATCTCTTGAATGGGAACAAAGACCCTCACTACCTCATTTGTGTGCTCTTGCCTAAGACTTCATGCAGTATACAAAGAGAAACCCCCTCAACAACCCCAATGATCGTGTATCTCCTTTGGTTTATAAATTTCAAAGATGGTGAATGAAATAT
The DNA here is from genome assembly GCF_053477565.2 of Lygodium microphyllum. Lineage (NCBI taxonomy): Eukaryota > Viridiplantae > Streptophyta > Polypodiopsida > Schizaeales > Lygodiaceae > Lygodium > Lygodium microphyllum. The sequence goes on along the minus strand of NC_141144.1, from coordinate 6,032,240 downwards.
ACTATGACCTTTGGATAGCCTAAAATATACTTTTTTGTGAATATAAACTCTTTACATATTTTCTCATGGCTACATGCCCTTTGAATTCTAAATATTTAGAATCACTTTGGTGATTCTACACTAGTTTTAGGTGGTGTGATGGCACTTTAAAATACATTAATATTTTTTACCATTTCAATGTGCAACACTACTATAGTGGCGCAACCTTAATTCTAGATGGTGTTATAGCACTAAAAAGTTGTACCATTATATCACTTTTGACCACTTTTTAATGGTGTAGAACAAATCATAGATGGTGCAATATCATTAGTTGTTGAATTGAACGTTTCAAAGTCAATTGTAGGTTTTGGGTTTTAAAGTTCATATTAAGTTTTACAAAGATGTGATCTATTGAACAATGTGTGCCATTTTAATGTGGCAATGTACCACTTTAAAGTGGTGCATCACTTTGAAGTGGTAAAACATGACAATAAGACATGATTGAGATAAATATGTCAAGTGATATGTTTAATCTTAAATTTTCACATAGTAGATTATTTCTTATCGCATCATGATTTAAAAAACACAAACTTAACTTACAATTCGAGTATGCATGCTATTATATATAGCCTCATGGTATTTGTTGGATAATTCAAACACTTTGTCTATGCCATCGACCATTACAAGTTCCTAAGTTCCATAGGGAACTTTATTGCCCATATCAAGTGGGAATATATAAAATTTGTTATCTTGTTATACCATATAGCTCATACAAGTTTGCTTGTAGAGATTTATACCAATGACCTATCACCATAAAAGTGTAGGCTTATATCTTATTGTCCCATATATCAATTTTCTCCTTATTTACAAGGTCCTTAGCTTCAATACACTTCAGAATTAGAAGTCACTAGTGTGCTCATTATTGTCATTAGAAGGAACAACAAAATTCAGGTGAGAGAGTATCATTTAAGGAATCATAATGACCTGCATAGGTAGCACTTGCACCTCATTGTTTGAGTCTCCACCTTCTTGGGAATCCTTAGTAAACTGGCACCACAGTATGGTGTAGCCACATCTTTGCATGTAATCTATTATTTCATCTTCTCCATTGGTTGGTCTTGTAAGGAAAAAAAAAGCATGATAAGTATTTTGTTCGCAATGCACAATCCTTGGTCTTAGAATACCCATTCGCCTAGTGCATTGCTCTTGATCCCTTCAATGGTTTACAATCCCACTATTGGGACTATTGGATATCACCTAGCTTGACCTCATAATTGTTGGTCTTAGAGTACCTATTCACATAGTGCATTGCTTTTGAGCCCTTCAATAGTTTACCATCCCATTGCTAGGACTATTGAATATCACCTAACTTGACCTCCCAAAAGACCATGCTAACTTTCCTCTTTTTTTCTTTTGTGTCATACATAGTAGTTTCTCCTATCTAAGGTGAATTCTCAAGAAATAAATAACTTCACTAGCACAAGTCAAGAAGACAATATTTTACTTCAATTGCTCATGAGTTCTAACTCTTGACTGCCATAGCCCCATTGTGTTCTCCCTTTCCATGTTTTGAGAAAAAAATGTTCCAATTCATTTCCATGCCAATAAGATTCCAATATCTGGCAACAAAATAAAGTAGTTCCTTTGTATAAATTGTGAAGCTACACCATTTGACCAAACCTAGTGTTTTCTAAAGCTCAGGCCTTGATTTCTTAGTCATTGAACATGTAAGAGAAAGGCATATTGCACAAATAAGGTATCACATTGTTTGTTGTTTGAGATTTAAAAAAGTAAATACTTTGCTTTATTGCACCAATGCGATGCCAAAATATATAATCATAATAAAAATAATGTCTTGCTTAGTATAGCAATGGATTGAGTAGATCTCATTTTTCTCATTGAATACCTTATCTAGAAAACAAAGAAACGTAGTCCTTGAATTGTTTTGCTTTTCACTTGAATACAAAATTGCAAATGACATTATTCTTCAAGTGGACTTGGTACATTTGTAGAAGTTCCAAGTAGTATTTTCTTTTGCTCTTCTTACCTTTATTTTTTTAATCTACTAAAATCCACTATTATGAACTACCTTGATATGAACTTGCTTCTTCTACTCAAGATCTTGTCTTGGACAAAACTAAATTTTACTTACACCACATGCATTACATGTTCCCACTAATAACTTATGGTGATGGGAACTATGATTTCAAAAGAATAGAGTAGTAGAGGATAGACTCCCAAAGTGAAGTGATACTATTACTTGTGTTCTTGGATGCAAGATATCCATAGCATACAACTCCATCATGACAATAACATGAAAAATAGTTGCATATGTAGCAAGAACCATGAAGATCAAAACTTTGAGTATACATTTCATATAGCCTCTTTAAGAAAAATCATTCATACATGCACAGTACAACAACACTATAGTAGTCCCTCAATTCCTAGATAGAATGGTATCGAAGACTTCAAAAAAACATTGAGAAAGTTGGATATCTATATACTTTTCCTTGAATATAATATAGATTTTGATCTATTTTAGTAATAAAATAGTGATAGTCAATTATAGACTACCAAATAAAAGAAGTCATGACCTCCAAGAACCAGATTCATTAGAAATGTTTTACTTGTAAATCAGCACAACATAAAAAAATGAGGCACCACTAAAAAAAATGTTGAAACATCACTATGAGTAGTTTAACATCATGAGAGTGTTGTGGTAGCATTAAACAAGTATCATAGTACTTGAAAGCGATGTTGATAAAACAAAGAGGTGGAAAATAGTTCAAAAAGGTTGAAAATGGTAGGGGATGATGTCTAAACATAGTAGTCTACGAGAATCTAAGAGTAATGGGGCACTTAAGAGTCATCACACTTCAATGCTGAATACCACTTTTCAATGTTTATCAACTAGTTAAACTACATAATGATCACTTCGAAATGTTCAAATACTAAGTGTCAATAAAGAGTACAAATTTTTATTTTGAAATGGTGATTTAACCATATGAAAGCACTCACCAATCAATGGAAAATGTGGCGATTAGTAAAATACTATGACAAAGTAATTGTAAGTGGTGGCAATCCACTCCTTACTAAAAAGAAAGGACTTTCAAGTGGTTGTTATCACTTGGAAATGGTGAGGAACCAATTGCTATAAAGAGGTGAATGATCACTAGAATAGTGTGACTTACCACTTACAAGTAGTGAAAAACCAATCATAAGTGAAAAGCAACCACTTGCAAATATTTTGCACTTGGATGCGGTGATCATCACTTGAAAGCATTAATTCACCACATTAAATGTGTAACTTACCCATTGTTGTTTCTTATTCATGGTAGCACAAAAAGAAAAAGTGATGGCTGCAAACAAGGGATTCACCTTCCACAAACTAGTGATGGGTATAAACATGTGATTTGGAACCACATCAATTTAGCCAATAAATATTTACAAGTGGCTTACTATTTGTTAGTCACGACAAACCTTTTATCAGTAGCAATAGACTTCTTAAAAGTGGTATGCACCACTTTGAAGTGGTGGAGGATCACTTCAAAGGAGGAAAACTACTTGGAAATGGTGGTGAATTAGTTCTAAGTGGTTGGGATCTAATTGCACATCATGTGTAAATGGCAAAGTCACTTGCACCTTAGGCATAGAGCTTTTGTAAGTGGGTACCAAAGCATTGAAAATGATGAGGGACCTTTTGTAAGTGGTATCACATTTCTTGAGAGTTATATGTAGCACTTTTTAAGTGGTAGGAGACCATCACTTGCAAGGAAAATCAAATTAGTTAGCAATGGTAGCTCACCACCTAGAAGTGGTTGTGGTGATCATCACTTGAAAGCACTAATTCACCACATTCAATGTGTAACTTACCCATTGTTGTTTCTTATTCATTGTAGAACAAAAAGAAAAAGTGATGGCTACAAACAAGGGATTCACCTCCACAAACTAGTGATGGGCATAAACATGTGATTTGGAACCACATCAATATAGCCAACAAATATTTACAAGTGGCTTACTATTTTCTAGTTGCAAGCCATAGAAGGGACAACTTACTAGTGGTAATGCACTACCTATAAGTGGTAAGTATAGTGTAGCATGCAATTTCCAATGGGAGGTGCATAGCTTGTAAGTGATTATAAGTAAAATACAAAACCCATGATTAGTAGTGTAATACTTGTAAGTGGCAAAGCATCACTTATAACTATCACATATCTCTTGTTAGTGATAGCATAACAGTGTCACTAGTGGCAAAAACCACTTATGAGCTATAATGGAGTTGTAATGCACCACTTGTACCTAGCTCTAAGAGAATTAGAAGGAAAAATATACCAACCAAACATGCCCTTTAAAGGTCTCCACCTTAACTAATAGCTTCACCATGGCACTAGGTATAATAGTATATATTGCAGCTAATAGCTTTATTATGGAATTTTGCAGCCTATCACTCCCTATCTTTTTACATATTTAAGTAGCAGCTTCACTATGACACTATATGTTATGGCATTGCATATAGGTACAAAATTAGAAATAAACTTTGATGATTGATAGCAAACCATGATCTCTACTAGTGTACACAAATTACTAGTATTGTACCTGATATATAGGCTAGATTTTATAAAAAGGTGGCAGTGTTCTTGCTCTTTGTCTAGTTAGTACTTGAAAGGTGAAAGGTGAGAAGGATCGAAGCTTGCACGCAAGAGCTATGGCGGGAGAGCAAGAACAAGAAAGACAAAGACAAGAAATGGAAACTCTAACAACCACAATGTGTGGCTAGGCCTTCCTTTATTCAAACTGTCACTAAAAGAATAAACAATAAGTGACTGTGACAGGGGCCTGCCACCTGCAGTGTGCAGTGGCGATGGGTATTGTCAGTGTAGTAATACACGAGCGGCTAGGCGGAGGCACCTTTACCCCCAACAACCTCCCACTTAAAGGCGAATCTGCCCCAGTGAGAGAGAGAAAAAAGAAAAGACAGTACAACATGTACAACAGGATGAGGAAAAAGACGTCATCTCATCCAATGCCCATCAATCTCCTGAGGAAGGCAAAGCGCTCAGTAGTGAGGCTCTTCATGAGCAATTCTGCAGGATTCTGCTCAGTCGAGGAATCTTGACAAGGTCAATAAACCTGTCCTCAATGACCTCGCAAATGAAGTGATACCTCACCTCAATATGCTTTGTCTTCGCATGGAAGACCGGATTCTTGGCCAACTGAATGGCACTCATAGAATCCGAATGCAATGTAGGCATAGCATCTGTCATACCAAGGTCTGCAATCAAACGGCCTAACCAGATAGCCTCTTTGCAAGCCTCTATGGCTGCAATATACTCGGCCTCTGTAGTAGAAAGGGCCATACACTGTGCGCCCTGGACATCCAAGAGATAGCCCCTCCAGCATAAGTGAACACATAGTCAAAAGTGGACTTCCTACTATCTGCATGTCCTGCATAATCAGAATCAGTGTACCCCATGACTCCTATATCCTGGCTGCCATAACAAAGACACATATCTGCTATGCCTTTTAGGTACCTCATGATACCCTTCACAGCATCCCAATGTTTCTTGCTAGGTGTAGACATATAATGTGCCACAACCCCAACTACAAAAGCAATATCTAGACAGGTGGCTATCATGGCATACATAGGACTACCCACGGCTGATGCATAGGGAATCTTGGCCATCTCGGCCCTCTGCTCATCTATCTGTGGACAATCAACCTGTGAAACCTTCACATGAGAAGGAAATGGACAACCAATAGGCTTAACATCCTATATGCGGAAGCACTCAAGGACATTATGAATGTACTCCCTCTGTGATAGATAGAGTAGTCCCTGACATTGATCGCGCGTAATGTGCATACAAAGTATATGAGAGGCCTATCCCAGATCTTTCATCTCAAAGCTCTTTTTGAGCTGAGCCTTAAGATCATCTAGCTCCTCATGAGCTGTCCTTGCTAAAAGCATGTCATCCACATAGAGTACCAAAATCAGTAAAGAACCAACACGGGCTTTCTTCGTGTACAAGCATGGATCCATAGCGCTGCGGTTGTAGCCTTGTGACTGCATGAACGCATCAAACTTATGGTACCATTCCCTAGGTACTTTCTTTAAGCCATATAGACTCTTCTTTAGCTTGCACACTAGTTGTTCCCTGCCAGGGTCTACAAAGCCCGTAGGCTGCTCCATGTAAATCTCGTCATGCAAGTCCCCATGTAGAAAAGTCGTCTTAACATCCATCTAGTACAAGTCCAGGTCAAGCTATGCAACCAAGGCCAAGACTAAGTGTAGGGTAGTCATCTTGACCATAGGAGAAAAGACTTCATCAAAGTTAACACCATGCTCCTGCTTAAAACCCTTAGCAACCAATCGAGCCTTGTATGCCAGCTTGGGATGTCCAGGGGTACTTCTCAGCTTACACACCCACTTGCATGGCAAAGCCTTCTTACCTTGAGGCAAGGAAACCAAATCCCAAGTCTGATTCTTATGCAATGAGTCAAGCTCAAACTATATAGCCCTCTCCCAAGAGTGACAATCACCTCGGCGCATAGCCTCATCATAAGTGAGAGGCTCTCCTGCATCTGTAACTAGTACAATGCATTTGACACTCTTAGGATCCAGCTTATTGCGTTTGTCCTTGGGCACAAAGAAGAATGCCTCACAGCCAAAGACATGTAAATTATCATAAGAGGGGAGTTTTCCTACCCATACCTCCTCTACAACCTGAAAGTCAATGCCACTGCTAGGCGACCTGTTAATGGGATGCACTACAATAGTAACTGCCTCAGTCCAAAAGTGCTACAGTAAGCCAGCTTGGTTAAGCATGCCACAGACCCTTTCCTGAATGGTCCTATTCATGCATTCAGCCATACCATTCTGGGGTGGGGTGTAAGGGGTGCTCAACTGATGCTTAATACCCCATTCATCACAAAACTACTCAAAAGCACATGATACATACTCACCCCCATTGTCTGATCTTAGGCATTTTAGCCTTTGCCCAGACTAGTTTTCTGCCAATGCAAGCCAACATTGAAATGTGTCTAAGACATCGGATTTTCCCTTTATGGGATAAGCCCAAACCTTACGTGAGTAATCATCTATGAAAGTAACAAAGTACTTTGCCCCACCAAGTGACTGACAGGGCATGGGCCCACATACATCTAAGTGCACAAGAGCCAAGGCACCTATGCATTTCTTACCAGAATTTTTATGCATATTTCTAGCTTGCCTGCCATACGAACAATGATCACAAGAATCAAAATGTGAAGAGTCAAAAGGCGGAAGATACTACACAGCACGGAGCATTTTCATTCCTTTAAGAGACATATGCCCCAAACGAGCATGCCAAAGGGATACATGGAGAATAGAACCCATAGACAAAACATGATCCAATGTAGCTCCTGATACAAGTAAGGGATAGAGGCTGCCAGACTTGGCACCTCTTGCAAGTACAAGCCTGCCACGACTAATATTCCATGCAGAGTCTCCAAAAGACACAAAATACCCTGCATCATCAAGTTGTCCAGCTGACATAAGGCTGCGAGTCAAAGCAGATGCAAGTTTTTGTAATTAGCAGAAAATGCACTAAAACCAGTGCTAAAACTAGTTGAAAGAGTGGATTTCACCAAGAGAAGCACACGTCCACCAAATATGACCAATATAACATCAAACAGAAAGCATTACCCTCATAGAAGTGCTCAAAATCTGCAGATTTCAACTTGATGTAATAAATGATAGATTTCAGTAAATGAGAGTTAACTGTGCCAAAAGCGGATCCCAAGTCAATCATATACTGCCAAGACCATAACCAGTGTCATGTGGGCATAACATAGGCATATGACAGTTGATAAGCATGAATCCAACACCCAAACATGTCATGAAATATCTGCTAGTGAGTAGGCACACCCCCAGTCAACGGAGCAAAATGTTCCTGCCACTGCCAATACTTGACACAATTAGGTGTCAGCTCACAAGAAAAGGGATCCAAGTCAAAGAGTCAGCTCATAAGCATTGGAAGGAACCAAGACATATGAACCATGCATCATCCCAAAGGGTAAGAAATCCCAAATAGTCTCAAAAGCTCAAATAGCATAAGATCCGCCTGCTCTATGTGTGTCAAGCATCTAAAGACGCTCCCACTAGCACAAAAGCTGTATGTATGAGCTCAAAAGCTCAACCAAGCCAAGTCAAAGTGCCAATGACAGAAGACCAATACAATACATCAATAGTACCCAATGAGCACATCGGCTAGAGAGCATCTGTATGTAGCATCCATAAGCATGTAAGACATCCCCAATGTAGATCTTTGGCAAACCAAGTAACATCCAAGACAAACCAAAGACAAGCTTGAAGTCGTATCTCAAAGCATCAATATCTCATTGGATAACCCAAGACATAAGGTCGGAAGCAATAGGCATAACCCAAAGCATGTAATGTAGCATCAGCCCACTATATTACAACATACAACTATAGTCCAAAACTGTGTATTTGCAGGCCCAAATGATCATCAAAGCAATGACAAATCAATAGCATTACAACCATCAAACATTTGGCATACATCCAATGCCATACGGGCATCAATGTATGCAAATAGGAGCTCCAAGTGATGAAGAAATGATTGTCACAGATATGTAATAAACTTGTTGCTGTATACATAGCCAACAGGAGCTCAAGATCAAGGTTCAAAGCCAAGTATAAGCATCAATACATTGCATTTGTCATTGCCAAGTGTGCCACAATGATGAGGAAGCTGAGCATAGCCATGATTGAATGGAGGAGCTGGTGAATAGACCTATGGAAAACCAAGTGCAAACATCACATATTTTGTTGTAGGACTAGTTTCTCAATGTGGTGATGAAGGGGCTGAATGGGGGGCCACAAGGGGTGCCACTCAAGCCCTAGAGCAAGGGCATAGGGGCCATAGAAGGCTCAAGCCAAGATATGGCACCTTCAAGCTTCAATGGGTCTTGGATATGGCTGCCCCTGCCCTGCCTAACTTATAACCAATAGTAAAGAATGAAAAAGAAGCTTAAATACCTCTAATACAATGCCCTGAGGGTGCCCAACAATGCCAGGAAGAAGCTCGAGAAGCCAGGGAGTGACAGGAGCTCGAGGGAGTCGGCTATGGCTACCAGGATGGAGACCCAATGCAAGTAGGGAGTCGATGGGAAGCTGAGAGTGCCAGGAGCCAAGCTCAAGAGTCAGGAAGTCGAGCTCTGATACCAATTGAAAGGTGAAAGGTGAGAAGGATTGAAGCTTGCACGCAAGAGCTATGGCGGGAGAGCAAGAGCAAGAAAGAGAGAGACAAGAAATGGGAACTCCAACAACCACAATGTGTGGCCGGGCCTTCCTTTATTCAAACTGTCACTAAAAGAATAAAGAATATGTGACTGTGACCAGGCGCCCGCCACTTGCAGTGTGCAGTGGCAGGTACTGTCAGTGTAGTAAAATGTGGGCGGCTAGGCGGAGGTGCCTTTACCCCCAACAGTACTCTTGGTCTAGTGGCAATAATCTTGTACCTCCTCTCCAAGTCCAATAACCTAGGAAAATCTAACATACATGTAGAGATCAAATAAAAATTTGATGAATATACAAAATATACCAATCAAACCATGCTCTTTAAAGGTCTCCTCCTTGACTCTACAAAAGCCTCACAAAAGCTAACAGTATGATAAGTAGCTTCATTATGGCAATAGGTATGATAGCAATATATTGTGCCTAGTAGCTTTATTATGACATTTGTAACATGTAGCTCCCCATCTATTTACATATTATAACTAGTAGCTTCACTATGGAACTATGCATGATACTAGATACTACAATAAGTATATTTGCTATGATATTACATAGCTTATAGCTCCCCATCTATTATGTGGCAATGCCCATGCTATCAATATTATGCATGTTGTTTTCAACTAGAGACCAAGAGGAGGGGATGTTCACATAGGAGGCCACATTGGAAGCCCTCACATGCATTAATTGGTAGTTATGGCTTTTAGCTTGCACATAGGCATTAAGCTATAGACCCTAATCTGCATGGAGCTCATGGAGCACTCCACCACCATCCATCACCTTGTGACCAACCCCAAGACCTCTAACCACCCCTCTAATAATGCCTACCACTTGACCCAATCTTGGGCTCCCACCTCCTCCATAATTTTTCCAATCACCTCCTAGGCCTCCCCCTAACTCAATGAAGTCATTGTCCACCCCTTAACCATTGTGTTCAAACCTAACAACCCTCATGAGAGTTGAGAAGTAAGCATGGGAACTCTCATTATACTAGAGAGGATAAGGGTAGCTAGGTGTAAATGGACTGGAGGACAAGGGGAGCAAGGGGAAACCCTAACCCTAACTTCTCCAGAGGCTATATAAACAATCTAAAGTACACACTCATAGTTGAGGAGAGTGCACTAGTTGTACCTTGAAAAAATGACCAAGCAAGATCTTATTCTTGTACTTAAGCTCTCTCTCTCTCTCTCTCTCTCTCTCTCTCTCTCTCTCTCTCTCTCTCTCTCTCTCTCTCTCTCTCTCTCTCTCTCTCTCTCTCTCTCTCTCTCTCTCTCTCTTGTGCACACTCTCTCATGCTTCCAACTTTGATTTGCAACATGGTATTAGAGCCATCTCTGATCCTTCAACTTCCCTCAGCTTCCCTACATCATTAAGTGCACATGAGCCTTCATTTTCTACCTCTTACCTCTTGGCCACCATATCCACAGACCCACCTCCGATGGAGGACTTGGGGAGAACAAAGGAGGAGGTTTCATCTCAAGGGTTATTCTAAGGAACTCTTCCCCAACTCAAGGCGTAGCAGCCCAGCACCATAAACCCCCACATTGACCATGTAGCAGGACAACATTGCTGAAAACACAAAAATCGACACAGATTTGCAGGCTGGGACCATGACCAGTAGAGGGCACAATTGAGGCAGCCACCATAGGGCTTTCAAAGCCCCCCTAGTGGGCCATCTCTCTCTAAGAGGGTTTGGAGAAATTCCTCTTGTGCTAGTTGCTATGAGCGAAACCCTAACTGTGGGTTTTTGGCAGCCATAGCTAGGGAGCTTCAAGCTCACTCATTTTCATTTTTTCTCAACCTAGGCATTATCAACAGTGATTTTAATCACTGAAAAACACTTGTCAAGATTTGTTACTGCCCTATGGAGCTTAAATGTAGAGTGCTTCTCATTCCATGGACAATATTAAGCTTGTAAAGATCAACCTACATTATGAGTACAAGAATGGATGTTGGTAAGAGTGCTTCTTAGCACTACTAATGCATTCAACTGATGCTCCTTGCTAGTTGTTGCTGGTAAATTAGAGAAATGAGTGTTACTGTGCTCTCCTCTAATTCATCCCATCGCATAAAGTTGATTGATAAGCCATGCTCCACCAAGAACTCCTCTAATAGGCCACATTATCAGGAGGAGCCTGAAGTCCACCTCATTGAAACCTAAGAAAATAGTAAAGCTTAAATTAAGGGTTGTTCGAAGAACATGACCTCCAAAATCCTATTTTGAGATATTACATATGTACGATTTCCAACCTTTTTCATCTCTACAGCTTTAAAGTTGGTTATCATTTGTAGGGCTATCAATTCTACTATTTGGTTTGTACTTGGCCACTTGTAAAGGACTAGGCACTACCATTGCTCAAGGCAATTGGTAAGACCTTCCTATAATAGCCATGGCCTATGCAGATATAAGGCCTCAAAATTGCAAGTTTAATGGAAAAGATTTCCATCCTTGGCAAGTCCTAGTAAAATATAAAATGATGGAATGAGGCTATTGGCCCTTCATAAAAGGGACCAAAGTTATTGATCCATCCAATCCTCTTGATGTAGAAGATGATGAAAGGGCTCAGGCCATCATCCCGCTTCATTTGGATAAATCTTTAATTCATCATATTGACCACACTGCCAAGGAGAAGTGGGATGAACTTGAAAGGCTCTACGGCACTACAGGGAAGAACTCCAAGATCTTTCTAAAGATTGAGTTTTATGGCACATATGAAGGGAAGAACTCCAATATCTTTCTAAAGAACTCCATATTGAAGGGATTTAGCATTTACTTCCCATGAGCAAGTGTTAGTCCATACAGCTTCTACTAAGTGCTCCTTATGTCACAAAAAAGAGCATACTGTAAGCAATTGCTAGAAGAAATATCTTGAAAAAGTGAAGTGCAATAAATGCAAAAAGATCAAGCATATCACTAGTAAAGTGTCCCAATGTTCCAGAAGTACCTAAGGAATTGGAGGCCAACTTTGCCTCCCAATCCATAGATGACCGATGCTTTTGAGTCTTGTAACACTCTCTACTTGTAACCTTCTTTTGTATCCTACTTTATAAAGGCATCTCATTGTGGATTAAAGGGGGGCATCCTATCATGCTTTATCCAATGCCACCTTGCATTGAGGGGGGTGCTGAGAAGTAAGCATGGGAACTCTCCTTATACTAGAGAGGATAAGGGTAGCTAGGTGTAAATGGACTAGAGGACAAGGGGAGCAAGGGGAAACCCTAACCCTAACTTCTCTAGAGGCTATATAAACAACCTAAAGTACACACTCATAGTTGAGGAGAGTGTACTAATTGTACCTTGAACAATTGACCAAGCAAGATTTTACTCTTGTACTCTCTCTCTCTCTCTCTCTCTCTCTCTCTCTCTCTCTCTCTCTCTCGTGCACACTCTCTTATGCTTCCAACTCTGATTTGCAACAATGAGAACATTTGTAAGCTTTCATTAATAAGAGGGTCAATATGATCCTCTTGCCTCATGTGCGAAAGCTATCCCATTACACCTTCAATAGTGACATCAAGCTTTATAAGATTAATCTAACTAGGGTCTTCCACCATACCTCTTGCTATATGGATATAGTGGTGCATGTAGTATTCCTGCCATAACACTTCATATCAAGAAACAAATGTAGACTTAAAATATTTTAAAATTTACTCGTTGAGTTATCACATAAGTGACCGCACTTAATTTTTTTAAATATTGAGTCTTACATTAAATCAATTCTACGATCTCACATGAGAAGACGCCTCAATGTTCCCAACCAATAAGAAGCAAAGACGCCTCATAAATAATATTATGATGGCTTGATCATAAATGTTTCCACATTATATTTGATTTAGCATTCCCGATTCTATTTAATGCATCAAAGATCGCATTAACCACAAGACAAATCGCAAAAGCCTTAATCGGTAGACAAAGAACGTGCAAGAATGAGCATGATATTGAGTAAGTTAAGTATCAAAGAGTATGTCATGACTTTATAAACTAGATAAGTCATAATGTAACTTGGAAAAAAACTACCAAATGAAGTTGTTTTGAAGAAAAAATTACGTTTTTAAAAAAATAGGCAAAAAAATCATAACCTTTTTTACGCTTGGAGGGAGAAAGCATTTTAAAATCATCCCCATGCCACCATCCAACAGATAGGTAATGAAAAAGTATTTTTTATAAAGATTACTTAGCTCTTGACAAGTAGCCAAAAGAATGAGTCGACTGCATACTCCCCCTCATGGCTATAAATATACCCCCCTCTCCTTCACAAATAAAGCAAGAAGGAAGACCTCTTGATGATGGAAAATTTTTTCCACTTCTCTTTTCCATTTTAGCTTGAGCCTTGAAAGAGGAAAATAGCCCTCTTCTACCTTATTTCCATTTTCTCTACCCTCTGTTACACATTCCTTCCACATAGCCATATCGCTAAGTAAAACATTGGTGAAATTTTTATGGATGACCACCAACTCTCCCTGAACTACCACGTCAATTTCACCTGACATCCATGGCTCCACGAGGTTGCAAAAATTCACGAAGGCAATTCGAATCAAAAGAAGCAAAGAATGCGGCTGATGGAGAAAATGACACGGTAAGAATTGACAAAATCCCCATTATAGCAAACCTGAGAGAGGTAACATCTCATCGATTTGAAAAAAAATAATGTTTTATAAGCTTATTGATATATTTGGCTTTAAACGATTACAAATGCATTATAAAAAAAATGCATATAAATTGTCACTTAGGAAAATAACCTAAGTAATATAATAATTAACTATTCAGTGAAAAAACTCTTTCACTTTAAAAATGATTATACACCTATCATTAAGAAAATATATTAATTATGGTTTATTTTGTGATATTTATTGTTATTTCATTAATGACACATGTGATTATAATATTAGAAAAAAAGTAAACGATGTTAGCAAAGGGGATATTTTATAATTTTTCACAGAAAGTGACTATCTCTATTTCATTTTGCTAATGATAAACATATGCATATGAGTTTTATAATAATTTATAGAAAATTATTCAAATAATATCATGAAATAATCAATGCATTAAATCAACAGAAATTTGCATAGAAAATATATACTAGATGCGCATAAATTAGGTATATGGAAATATAATTTGATGTATGAAAGATAAAATAAAAATTACACTTATGATTTTTGCATTGCTTAGAATAAGGTTTTTAGAAAAACAATCAACATTGCACTTAGGACATACCTAAATGAAAATTGATCTTTCTAGATAACGTTGAAAGTTCGACAAATGGTAAGACATTGTCGATTAAACCATGAAATATGAGTAGAATAAAATAAAAAATATTTTCTTGCTGAAAACACACACATTGTTAATAATAATAATAATGATTAGCGAGAGCGTCAATATCATGAGTTGATCCACATATGAGTCAGTGAGGAAATCTTACCTAAAATATCGAGAATGTTGAAGAAAAAACACCTATGAAATACTCAACAACCTTGAAACTATCAGTATCAGGAAATTAAATAAATATCAAAAGTTTGTAAGACTTATTGGACATTCATAAGAATTTTTCGATACAATTTCTAAAGTCTAAACAGACTTGAAAAAGCATTTGAAATCCTACTAAGCGCATGTAAGAGCAAGGTAGCGCATGAATTGTCTGCCATAGGTATAAATGCCCATATTATCTTGAAGGGTAAGATAACCAAATTTTTTCATAAGGATAAAGTAGACTTCAGATTCATGAAATAACTTGTAGATCTAGAAAAAGAGTTGCAAGTAGGAAGGGAAACCCAAAGAATAAGGTGGAACCTTAAAAGCGAAACCCTAGAATTGGGTGGGGCTGTTTCCTATGCTAAAAACACTTGCTGTTGTTTCTTTTTTTTTTTTTTGCATGCGTTGATGGTTGCATAGAAAAAATTGATTGTGCTTGTAGCAATTAGATCTGTTGTAAATATATAATCAGGATAATAAGAGGAAAGATCACGTTATGCCTTCCCCACGGCTAGATGTGGAGCCCTGCTCTAAGGGGAATTGTTTTGTACTGCTACGAGGAGCTTTGGACCGGTCTCGATGGCGAGAGGTTTCTCGGTGAGAAATCCATTAGGCAAGAGGAGGTAAGAGTGCCAAGGGGGACTGTGCCAGGGGGGACTGTGGTCATAAATCTCTTGATCGCTCCTAGGAACTGCCTGACCCTCACGCGAATTGGGATGGGAACTTGGAGTCCCTGGTACTAATGAAGGGATGATAATTTTGGAGGGTTTGTTTTCTTCTCCCTAGATAGAAGGGATTTTCCAATGGAGGTTTGTCTTCTGCGCAAGGAGAAGGGGAAAAGCATTATAAATAACTTTGCAAAATATGTTTTGCCAAAAGACTATTTTCTTTGTCCTTGTGTTGTGCCATAAAATTATGTGAAGGAACTTGTGACAATGGGTTAATTAACGAAGCTTCTTTCATATGTCATAACTTAATGTGATAGGTAATTAGAAAACTAAAGAAAACCATTTGTGGGAAGCGGGTGGGCAAGATCCTTGATGGATCCGTCCTACGGATGGGTGGTCCTGGTAAGCTGGGAGCTTCTCTCAAGAGATTGAGCGAAACATTAATTAGGAAAAATTAGGTAGAGCCGAGCTTTGAATTACTTAGGGTCAGGTCTTAAAACATTGATCAGTAATTATCCTAAGGGAAAGGAGCGGCAGCTGTGCCAAAACTCTGTTAAGGTTCCCTGAATCCTAACTAATTGCTGGAAAAAAGTGTTGTACTCCATGAACCAAGGGTAACTATGATTGCTCCAGTTAGACGAGAAGCCCTTGTGGGACACCTCTGATGGAGCTAATTGATGCATCGAGACCTCAGTTGTCAAATAAAGACCCCAAGCTTGCAGGTTGATCCTCGTGGGGACGGTCTGTAGCTTTCGTTATGGGGTGGACTTTGGGAAACCTAGACGATAGACCCCGTGCATTCTCATGAGTGCCAGGCGAAGCCATCTAGGATAGTTCCCCAATGGACCACTAAAACGTGTTGCGAGGGAATTGTTAGATAGGCACATGACACGTGGTATCAGAGCATAATTGAATTTAAAAATATCTATGGTTTTTAAGACCAATTGTTTTAAGTAATAATCAGCTTGTTAATTGTTAAGGGATAAACTTTGGTAGAATAATGAAGCCTAGAACTAGTTCCTTGTTTTTTGATAATGTACACATCTGTGTTGAACTCCATAGATGATGAATGGGGAATAGAAATGATGAGGATACTCGATCGCCTATATGATCCATCCCCTATGAATCGCAAAAGAATATGGTTCTAGGATGAGCGTTATTGTTACATCAAGGCTGATTGATTCTTCAACATGAAGACTAATCTAAAACACCTTGAATGGATGGAAAATTTAAAAGTAGTTGAGGCCTTTATCTTTTGTCCATCCAGAAAGAATCCACTTATGATTATCAGTGGTCGGCAGATACGTCTAGACCGTTATGTCTATGACAAGGTACTAAAGGTAATCCCAGTTGATAGGATTATAATCCAAGGACGTCGCAAGTATCAAGATTACCATATCCATGGTTTTCCAAATTTGCCATTTCTGGACATAGACAGCAATCGGCCTACCTTCTTCTACATAAATGTAACTAATATCCATCCTGAAAAAGAAAAATATAATGATATCCTGTTTTGGAAATTGTACATAGCATCCAGTCTATCCTATCAATGCTGACGTATCTCTACTTGTAAACATCTGCCATTTGTAAATATCCATTGTAAAAATCGTAGCATATAGCTATTGATAATAAAAGATAATAGTGGGTAAATTTTGTAAAATATTATACTCTTTGGCCCATCATTGTTTTAAAAATCTAGTAAGATATTTTAATGTGGAAACAAAGCTGAAAAGTTTAAAGTGCTAAACTAATTCGTGAAACTTATGATAACCTAGGGTATTATAACTATCGCTAGTTTGACTAAAATTCAAGAAAAGAAGTATCTTCTTAAGCAAGTTAAGCCATCAAAATTCGATGCCAAGGGAAAAGACGTTGAAGGCAAGGCAGAGATTTGGATTGAGATCATGGAGGACTACTTTACTGCCGTGGGAACTACCCCTGCTAATTAGGCTATGATCGGCAAGTTGAAATTGACCGGTGAGGCACACCTGTGCTGGAAACAATGGTGTAAAGACTAGGGACTTGGTGAGACAACTATTACCTAGGAAAAGCTGAAAGGAGTTGTGTGTGATTGATATTTGCCACTAGCTTATCACACACTAAAAATGAATGAGTTCTTTAACTTTAGATAGCTGGGAATGAACTTGGAGGCATATTACTCAAAGTTGATCTCACTGCTTGAATATGCACCTTCCATGACTATTGCTCAGCAAGTGTCTAAGTTTTGTCACGGATTGAATGCTCATCTGAACACACGCCTTGAATCTATGTATCCAACTGATTTGCAAGATGCTTTGATTCGTGCATCACCTCTTGTTCAAGAGATTTAGTCTCAAAGCTAAGGAATAGTAGGCTATGGAATCAAAACAAAGGGACATCACGAGGCTATGTTAAGCGAGCACAAGGTCAGTGTCCGCTTGGTCAAGGAAAGAGGGCAAAAAAAAAGCGGTCGGGAATTTCATACCTATGAGAAGTAATTCAGGAGTACCTAGGTATTTTCACTGTAATGAGCCAAGCCACTTTAAAAGACAGTGCCCAAAGCTTTGCCAAATTCCTTGCTAAGGATAATATAGAGGTTAGAACCAAGCTTCAATTGCAAAAGGAAAAGCATCTGTTGTTACAATTCTTAAAGAGCTTGAAGAAGAGGGAAACCCAACTATGGAAGCCGATATGGAGAGGGCATCAGTTCATGCCACCCTCCATAAGAAAGGCCCAAATTGCCAATTTTTCGTAATTCAAACACTAGTAGAATATCAGGGTAAGTCCTTTAAAATTTTGATTGACTGTGGAAGCACACACTCGTTCATATCACCAATGTGTGCCAAGAAATTAGGTATAGACACAATACCTACATCTAGGTTGCTTATGGAACTTGCTACAATGTCTATTGGGTATGGACTAGCTAATCCCCAATGACGTATATATTCAGTGCAAAAAAGGCCAAGTGACTTTTCAAAACCTAAAGGGGGAAAAAGTGATGACCCAAGGTGAGGCAGGAACACCCAAGGTTCAACTAGCCAAATCATCTCGCATAATAAAAGGGTTAAGAAAATGATTACCTGTGTATCTTATAAAATTAAATAAGGTTGAGCAGAATAAACAAGATGAGGGATAGTCATATTGGTTGAAGGAATATGATGACATCTTCCCAGAAGAGCTAATTGAATTATCACCTTGAAGAGAAGTCGATCACGAGATAAGACTTGAACCAAGAGCCGCTCCAATCACTAAGAGTCTGTATAAAATATTTATCCCTGAAGCAATTGAGCTGAAAGAGCAACTCAAGTAGTTACTAGATCAAGGATACATCAAACCCAGTAATTCGCCATGGGGAGCCCCAGTACTGTTTCAAAAGCAAAAGGACGGAACTCTCCGCCTTTGCATTGATTACTGAGGTCTAAACAAGATAACAATTAAGAATAAGTATCCAATCCCAAGAATAGACGAGCTACTTGGTAGACTACAAGGGGTGAAAATCTTTTCCAAAATTGATCTATGATCTGGTTATTACCAAATCAGGATCAATGAAGAAGATATTCCCAAAACTACCTTCAACACCAAATATGGTCATTTTGAATTCCTTGTAATGTCTTTTGGTCTAACTAATGCCCCTACTACATTTAACAAATTAATGCATGAAATTTTTCGACCTTATCTTGATGAGTTTGTTCTAGTCTTCTTTGATGACATCCTAACATACTCCAAGAGAGATGAAGACCATGAGCTACAATTGTGCATTGTGTTGGACACAATGAGGATGCACAAGCTCTATGCAAAGAAAAAGAAGTGTGCCTTTTTCAAAAAACAGATGGAATATCTCAGATTCATAGTATTTGCTAAAGGAATCTATGTAGATCCATAGAGATGTTCAAGAGTGGCAACCTACAATGACAGTTAAGGAAGTGAGAAGTTTTTTAGGGCTCACTAGATGGTATATAATTTTCATAAAAAATTACGCCCTAATAATTGCACCTCTCATTGATTTGCTGAAAAAGAAATCTGCCATTGTATGGACGCCCATTGAGCAAGCCAGTTTTAAGAAGCTCAAGAAAATTTTGGTAACAACACCCATTTTAAAGCTACTTGACCTAAGTCAAGAGTTTGAGGTCATAACAAACACAAGTTCTCTTACACTAGGTTGTGTGCTTATGCAGCAAGGTCATCCGATAGCCTATTCCTCAAGGAAACTGAAAATCCATGAGAGGAATTATGTCACCCATGATCTTGAGCTATTAGCTGTGATCCATGCTCTCAAATTGTGGTGACACTATCTACTTGGAAGCAAGTTTACTTTGGTCACTGACCACAAAAGTTTCAAATGGATCATTACTCAACTAGACCTCAACATGAGGCAACATTGGTGGACTGAATTCTTGCAAGAGTTTGACTTTGAAATCAAGTTCAGACTTGGGAAAGAGAATGTGACTGCTGATGCATTAAGTCGTAAAGCTTTTCTGAATGCACTCATCATGGAAGAGCCATATAAAGGAGAGACTTTAGCTACCATGATATTAATGCCTAACAATCCAGTCATTGAGCTAGCCAAAGAAGAGGCAGACAAGGATCCTAAGTATCAGCTAATGCTTAGAGAAATCCTAGTTAAGGACACTGATCCTAAGCTCAGAGTCAAATACCAAAATTTCACTGTGGATAATGGACTTGTCTATTTCGGAACAAGGCTCTGCATTCCCCTCAGTAAAATATTGAAAAAGAAGACATTATGGGAAGTCATGACTCCTCGTTCTCAGGATACCTTGGCTATGCAAAATCTCCTAATGCAGTTAGGAAAAGTTACCACTGGGAAAGAGTGAAGCATGATATATCAGATATGTTACTGAATGCCTAAGTTGCCAGCGGGTGAAAGCTGAGCATGTCGAAATGCCAGGCAAGCTCCAACCACTTGACATTCCACAAATGAAATGGGAGTTCATCAATATGGATTTCTAGTTGTCTTACCTTCTGTTCAAGGAGGGTATAAGTCAATCATGGTGATTGTGGATATGCTAACTAAGGTCACTCATCTTATCCCAGTCAAGACCAACTACAAAGCTTCATTGTGAAAGAAATCTTTAGGTTTCATGGATTGCCTAAATGGATCGTTAGTGACCGCGACTCTCTGTTTGTGCCACATTTCTGGAGAAGCCTATTTGAAGAAATTGGAACCCAGCTTTGCTTTAGCACAACTTACCATCCCCAAAGTGATGGTCAAATAGAGTGGGTTAATCAGGTCATTGAGGATATACTGAGAGCTTACTATTCCAGAGAACCGACAAGGTGGATATAGTATTTTCCCTTAGTAGAATTTTCCTACAATGCATCATATCACCAGAGTATTCAAATGACTCCATTTCAAGCATTGTATGGGCAAGATTGTTTGATGCCACTGAATTCTCTAATCCAACCCTAAAGGTTGAGGCTTTTAAGAAAATGTTAGAAGACATGGATGATCAAGTCAAAACTATTAGACAAGACATCCAAGTTGTCAAAGACCAAGAGAAAGCTTATGCTAATCTAGGATGGCAAGAGCATATCTTCCAAGAGGGAGACATGGTTTTCATCCGTGTACATCCAAAGAATAGTTCTTTGTCATTGGGAAAGTTCAAAAAGTTGAGTCCAAGGTATTGCGGACCATACAAGGTTCTCAAATGCCTAGGAGCTAATGCCTACAAAATGCAATTTCATGATCATATGAAAGTCCACAATGTATTTCAGTTTAGTCTTCTGAAAGCTTATGTAGCAAATCAAGATCATATTCTTGATGACCAGCAAATTGTAATGCCTAGTCAAGGAGCCCTTGATTTCTAGCCTAATAAGATCCTAGATGTAAAAGAGAAACCTTTGAGAAACAAAACCATTAGAGAGTATCTTATCCAGTGGAAAGACCATCCTAAGGAGGATGCCACCTGGATAGAAGAGACAGCTCTAGAAAAACAGTTTCCCCAGTTCTTTTTTGAGATGAGGACATCTCAATTCCTCTAAGGAGGAGAGGATGTAATATTCCCGCCATAACACTTCATATCAAGAAACAAATTTGAGCTTGAAATATTTTAAAATTTACTCGTCGAGTTATCACATAAGTGACTGCATGTAATTTTTTAAATATCGAGTCTTGCATTAAATCAATTCCTCAATCCGACACGAGAAGACGCCGCAATGTTCCTAACCAACAAGAAGCAAAACGCCTCGTAAATAATATTACAATGGCTTAATCATAAATTTTTTCGCATTATATTTGATTTAACGTTCCCGATTCCATTTAATGCATCGAAGATCGCATTGATTTCGTAATCGCAAGACAAATCGCAAAAGCCTTAATCGGTAGACAAAGAACATGCAAGAACGAGTGTGATATTGAGTAAGTTAAGTATCAAAGAGTATGGCATGACTTTATAAACTAGATAAGTCATAAGGTAACTTGGCCAAAAACCACCACATGAAGTCGTTTTGAAGAAAACAAGACGTTTTTTAAAAAAAATACCAAAATCGTGACTTTTTTATGCCTAAAAGGAGAGAAAGCATTTTACAATCATCCCCATGCCACTATCCTATAGGTTAGGCAATCAAAAAGTATTTTTTATAAAGCTTATAAGCTCTTGACAAGTAGCCAAAAGAATGAGTCGACTGCATGTCAAGAATCGCGTGGTGGAGGGGGTTGCTCAAGATGCTGCGCCGAACACATACAGAATGCACAAGAAGAAGCTCACTCAAGAGACAAGAAGAGAGATGGAGGCCAAAACATTTTCTTGCTGATTTCTTCTTCTTCTTCCACACACTTTACAATGTACACAAAGTATAGATAAGATACAACATAAAAGGAAAGTGGCCTACTAAGTCAAACAATGCATAACCGACTACACTAGTCGACTGGCGCTATAATTATGCCAGCTGTAAATAGGTGTAACAACCTAAATATAATAAGTAATGAGTCAGTGGCCATGTGAGATGCATAATGACCACCGACGTGCTAAGTGTAGACGTGTGGACCCATCTAACCAGGTGGTCCATCATCAATGTCCGCATGTGTTGAGCTTGTCATCTCAACACTCCCCCTCAAGCTCAACTCCATCTCTGCAACTCCAAGTAAGCTTCGAAACTTTTGAAGCTTCTCTGTACCCAATGACTTCGTGAAGATGTCAGCTATCTGATCCCGTGTGCTGACATACACCAAGTCAATCTCATCTGCTAGTACCTTCTCTCTCACAAAGTGGTAGTGTACCTCAATATGTTTTGTCCTGGCATGGAACACAGGGTTCCTAGCCAATTGTATACTGCTCATGTTGTCACAATAAATTACAACTGGACCTTCCACCTGCACATCCAAATCAGCCAATAGCTTTTGCAGCCATACTAGCTCACATGCTGCAACAGCAGCACCTCTATACTCAGCCTCTGTACTCGACAAAGCAACTGTAGATTGCTTTTTGCTGCTCCATGCAACTGCTGCACTACCAAGAGAGAACATGTATCCGCTGGTAGATCTTCTATCAGACATACTACCAGCCCAATCTGCATCTGTGTATCCAAATACCTATACATCTGTAATTGCCTCATAGAAAAGTCCATAATGTAATGTGGACTTCACATATCTCAATATGCGTCTGACTGCATCCAAATGTGGCTTTCTAGGTACTTGCATAAACTGACTCACAAGACCAACAGCATAGCTCAAGTCTGGCCTTGTAATGGTCATGTAGATCAAACTCCCCACTATTCTCCTGAACATAGTAGGGTCTTCTATCTCATCCCCAACATCAGCACTCAGCTTTACCTTCTGCTCCAACGGGACTGAAAGTGGTTTGCATGCAGTCATACCATACTTGGACAACATATCCAAGCCATACTGTCTTTGGGACAGCCATATACCATCATCACATCTGATCACCTCAATGCCAAGGAAGTACCTTAGCTCACCTAAATCCTTCATCTCAAACTTCATCTTCAAACAACCCTTGACTTCAGCAATCCCACTATCACTATCACCTGTAATAATCAAGTCATCCACATAGATGACTATGATGACCAAACCTGCATCTCCCTTTCTCACATAAAGTGAGTGATCAGCATCAGAAACATAAAAGCCAATATTGACAAGATACTCTCTAATCTTATCAGACCATGCTCTAGGTGCTTGCTTGAGCCCATAGAGTGCCTTCTTCAACCTGCACACATACGTGGGATGCTCTAAATCTTCATAACCTGATGGCTGATCCATATACACTTCTTCCTGCAAATCACCATGCAAGAAGGCATTCTTTACATCCATTTGCTGCAACCTCCAACCTTTGGCTGCTGCCAAAGCAATCACACATCTGACAGTTGCCATCCTAGCAACTGGACTGAAGGTTTCATCATAATCTATGCCATATGTCTGGGCATAGCCTTTTGCAACCAGCCTAGCTTTGTACCTGCTAATAGAACCATCTGCATTGTGCTTAATCTTATAAACCCACTTACATCCAATAGCTTTCTTTCCCTTTGGCAATGATACTAGATCCCAAGTCTTATTGGCCTCTAATGCAGCCATCTCCTCATCCATTGTTGCTGGATCCCAATGAGCATGACCAACAGCCTCCTCAAAACATGTAGGCTCAACATCCTCAACTAGTTTCACCATATAAGCATAATGGTGAGCTGCATAACCTTCAAAACCAAATCTTTTAACAGGGTATCTCACCCTGCTAGACCTGCGTACCACTGGATCACTCAATGGAGTCTTTGCATTAACGCGTGCTCTCTGCACACCTGGAGTCCTCACTGAAGGAATGCCAAGCTCATCATCCAAGCTCTCTGAGCCACTGGAGTCTCCATCAAGAACTGCATCAATGCCTTCTGACACTTTACTCTTTCCTTTGTCTTTACCTGTAGTGCTACTAGATGCACCTGAAGATGTAGAGCTACTCCTTAGTCTCCCAGACCAAGGACTACCTGATGATGTCTCTGGTCCACTAAGAGTTCGTGATTCTTGCTATTCAGCCTGCACATAAGTGTCATGATCATCATCATCATCCAATGCATCACCACTAGATGCATACTAGCTGCTCATTTCATCAAAGATGACATCCCTGCTCACTCTGAACTTACATGTGATAGGGTTGTAACAGCGATACCCTTTCTGCTCTAAAGAGTATCCAATAAAGACACACTTTTCAGCCTTTGGATCCAATTTTTTCCGCAACTCATCTGGCACATGAACATACGCAATGCAGCCAAATACTTTCAAGTGTGAAACATCAGGCTTCTTACCTGTAAAATATTATTCGAGGGTCATACCATGAACTGCAGCTGTGGGAGTTCTGTTCGTAATGTAAATAGCAGTATGAACAGCCTCAGACAAAAAATGCTTAGGCATATTCTTTTCAGCCATCAAGGCACGTGCAACTTCTGCAATATGCCTGTTTTTCCTTTCTGCAACCCCATTTTGCTGTGGGGTATACCTGCATGTGAACTGTCTCTTTATCCCATGAGACCTCAAAAAATCACTGAAATCATTGGAGAGGTACTCTCCCCCTCCATCTGACCTCAAGCACTTTACTTTCAAGCCTGTTTCTCTTTCAACTGCAGCCTTGAAAGTTCTAAAGTGCTCAAAAGCTTCACTCTTTTCCTTCATAAAATATACCCACAGCTTTCTAGAACAATCATCAATGAATGTGACGAAGTATGAACTACCTCCAAGAGATACATTTTGTGTAGGCCCCCAAATGTCTGTATGCACAACATCAAGGATATTTCTGCTTACATCTCTGTCATGTGAAAAGGGTTGTCTTGCCTGCTTACCAAATTGACATGCTTCACATACCTTTTGAAATTCTGCAACTTTAAATGTAGGCAAACCTGTAACCAACCCTTTGGACTGCATTAATTTCAGCCTTTGTACATTTGCATGTCCAACGCGTTTGTGCCAAATTTCAATGTCTGCAACAACACCTTTTCCTTTGGCATACATAGCAGCATTCATAGTAGGAATTCCAGCATCTAGAGTGAACATACGTCCAACTCTACTTCCCTTTGCTACCAACCTGCACTTGTCATTGAAGTCTTCTACAAAGCAGCCCTTTGCATTAAATCTGACTTGCAGCCCTTGCTCTACCATTTGACCGACTGACACCAAGTTCTTTGTAATAGATGGCACATGCAATACATCTGAAAGACTCTTTGTCTTACCATCATGCAAGGACAAGGGAACTTTTCCAATGTGTGATATTGGGTGGCATGAGTCATCACCCGTCTGTACATAACCTGCATTCTGCAAATCCTGCATCTCTCCAAACCATTCTGCATTACTGGTCATATGATTGGATGCACCTGAATCAACATACCAAACATTTTCATGTGTTCCCTTTCCTGTAACAGCATTCAGCATATGCTGCATAACGAACAAACGTTCATTTTTGTCTTCATTTTGTCATGAAGACGATGCATAGTTTCCTTGCTGCAACTTACCACTGCGGATATCATCTTTCTTAGCATAACATTGGGCTGCAATATGACCTGTTTTGCCACAGTAGTGGCACACAATACCAGAGTTGTTAGAACCTCTGTTCTGCCATCCACCTCTTCCTCTAAAGCTCCCCTGCCTCTAAAGTTACCACGACCTCCTGAAACCTGCATATCGCCAAATTGCTTATTCAATCTATTTTGTTGGTTATCACTACCACGTCCTGTACCACGGCCTCTTGAAGAGAACCTACCACGTCCCCTTCCTGAACTAGAGTAGAAAGCTTGGACCTGTTCACCATTTCTTTCAGATGTCTCACTCTGCATGTTGATCTCTTCAGTGATCATAAGGGAGACCAATTCATCAAAATCTGGAAATGGCTTTCTGACATATACGGAAGTTACAAAAGACTTCCAAGCCTTTTCATTGTTAAGTCCACCCAAGGTAGACGACACCAAATCATCATCATCGGGCATTGCATCAATCACTGCCAATGCATCTGCAATGCTTCTTACTTTCAGTGCATACTCATTGATAGACATCTTCCCTTTCTTCAATGTATTCAACTCTTGCTTGAGTTGAATCTTTCGTGCCTTTGTATTTACAGAAAACATACTTTCAAGTATGGTCCAAGCTACATATGAATTCTCTGCATTTCTAATGTGTCCCAGCATATTATTGTCAATTACTGCAGACAACCAATACATGACCTTTTTATCCTTTGCATTCCATTCTTTCCGTGCCTTTGTCTCTTCTGCAGTTGGAGGATCACTCATCTCTGGCTCCTTTTCTTCACCTGAAACGAACTCGTATAGGCCTTTTCCAATAAGGAAGTTCGTGACACGGAACTTCCATGAAGGGTAGTTGTTCTTGTCGAGCTTCTCAATGATGGGGCTTCCACTGTTCTCTGCCATTATCACAAAATTAATACCAACAGCAAGCAAATCTTCTGCAACCCTCGACCTGTAGTGCACAGCAATACACTAGACAGCCTTTTTCACTGTCTGCTCAACAGTACATGCAATCTGCAACCTGTTTGCAGATAAACCTTGTGTTTACTCACTGGTAAACACCTTTGAACTTATAGATCTGAAATCTGTAACCTGCGCACCCACGTTCGGTCAATACAGTCGAAGTCACAGCATACCCTGAAACTGTTGTCCGCAACCTTGCGGCTCTAAAACGGGCCCTGAAACGGCCTTAGATGCCCAAAATAACTGCGGGAAAGCCCTAAAGGGATCATCTGCAGAATACACAGTGCTCTTCGCACACACCAAATCTCACTGCAATCTGAGATTTTTGCTCTGCCCTGCTTCTGGTGCCTCCACAGGCACTATCCAAGAGAAAGAGTTGAAGGATGGGAGAGCTTCTTACCCGTGGCTTGCTTGCTCGAACCTTGCTTCTTCTCCTTTGCTTCAACCTTCGAAATCAGCCTCTCTCAATGGCGCGGCTCTGATACCATGTCAAGAATCGCGTGGTGGAGGGGGTTGCTCAAGATGCTGCGCCGAACACACATAGAATGCACAAGAAGAAGCTCACTCAAGAGACAAGAAGAGAGATGGAGGCCAAAACGTTTTCTTGCTGATTTCTTCTTCTTCTTCCACACACTTTACAATGTACACAAAGTGTAGATAAGATACAACATAAAAGGAAAGTGGCCTACTAAGTCAAACAATGCATAACCGACTACACTAGTCAACTGGTGCTATAACTATGCCAGCTATAAATAGGTGTAACAACCTAAATATAATAAGTAATGAGTCAGTGGCCATGTGAGATGCATAATGACCACCGACGTGCTAAGTGTAGACGTGTGGACCCATCTAACCAGGTGGTCCATTATCAATGTCCACATGTGTTGAGCTTGTCATCTCAACACTGCATGCTCCTCCTCACGGCTATAAATACACCCCTCTCCTTCACAAAGAAAGCAAGAAGGAAGACCTCTTGATGACAAAAAAATTTCTCCACTTCTCTTTTGCATTGTAGCTTGAACCTTGAAGGAGGAAAATACCCCTCTTCTACCTCATTTCCATTTTCTCTACCACCTATTACGCCTTCCTTTCATATAGCCATATCGTTAAGCAAAACACTTGTGAAATTTTTTTCGATGACCATCAACTCTCCCTGAACTACCATGTCAATTTCGCGTGACATCCATGGCTCCACGAGGTCGTAAAAATTCAAGAAGGCCATTCGAAGCAAAGAATGTGGCCGATAGAGAAAATAACGCTATAGTAGGAATTGGTGAAACCCCCGTTATAGGAAACTTGAGAGAGGTAATATCTCGTCAATTTAGAAAAAAATAATATTTTATAATTTTATTGATATATTTGGATTTAAACGATTATAAATGCATTTTAAAGAAAATGCATAAAAATTACCGCTTAGGAAAATAACCTAAGTAATATAATAATTAATTATTCAGTGAAAAGACTCTTTCACTTGAAAAATGATTATATGCCTATCATTAAGAAAATATCTTAATTATAGTTTATTTCGTGATATTTATTGTTATTTCATTAATGGCACATGTGATTATAATATCAGAGAGAAAAGGTAGACGATGTTAGGAAAAGGGATATTTTATAATTTTTCACTGAAAGTCACTATCTCTATTTCATTTTGCTAATGATAAACAAATGCATATGAGTTTTATAATAATTTATAAAAAATCATTTAGATAATATCATGAAATAATCGATGCATTAAATCAATAGAAATTTGTATAGGAAAATATATACTAGATACACATAAATTAGGTATATGGAAATATAATTCAATATATAAAAGATAAAAGAAAAATTGCACTTATGATTTTTTCATTGCTTAGAATAAGGTTTTTAGAAAAACAATTAGCATTCCACTTAGGACATAGCTAAATGAAAATTGATCTTTCTAGATAACGTTGAAAGTTTGACAAATGGTAAGACATTGTCGATTAAACTATGGAGTATGAGTATAATAAAATAAAATGATTTTCTTACTAAAAACACACGCAGTGTTAATATTAATAATTTTTATAGCGAGAGCGTTAATATCATGAGTTGACCCACACATGAGTCTGTGAGAAAATCTTACCTCAAATATCGAGAATGTTGAAGAAAAAACGCCTATGAAATACTCAACAACCCTGAAACTATCAGTATCACGAAATTAAATAAATATCGAAAGTCTGTAAGATTTGTTGGACATTGATAAGAATTTTTCGATACAATTTCTAAAGTCTAAACAGACTTGGAAAAGCATTTGAAATCCTGCTAAGCGCATGTTAGGGCAAGGTAGCACATGAATTGTCTACCATAGGTATAAAAGCCCATATTATCTTTTAGGGTAGAAAACCCAAAATTTTTCACAAGGATAAAGTAGAGCTCATTAGGTGCCCTCCTACTAGGTTGGATAAAATAGCATAAAAGTTATAAATATCATGGCTTAGAAAAACATGTCATTCATATGTGAATTTTGATTGTATGGTTAAACCATCAAAAGAATTGTACTAGGCATAGACACTAGGAAATTAAACAAGAGCTTGTAATGTTAAGATAAATTGGCTATCTTTTGAAAGGTAAAGTAAAGGAATTTTTATTGCCTTGTTGCTAGGCGCTATTTGTTTTGGAAAGAATATTCTATTTTGACTTGAAGAGATGGCCTTTCTAACTAAGATGAGGTGGTGATTTGTATGGAGTACTTAAAGTGATTGTTTGGGAAAGAATTCTCTATTTTGACTTGAAGAGATGGCCTTTCTAACTAAGATGAGGTGATGATTTGTATGGAGTACTTAAAGTGATTGTTTGGATTGATGTTATGAAAAAGGAATGGTGTCCTAGCTGATGATGATACAATGATTGCTCGGTTGTATATTTGCACAAAATTTATTGTGCCCTCATGCTAGATTTTTGAGTATGCACTAAACATCCCCCGAAGTTAGTAGTGTCAGTCCTTCACTAATGGGTTGTTTGACCACATTAGAGGCTAGGACCGACCCCCAATGCAAGAGATCTCTCCATAGGGAGGATGTTAAGCTAAGAGAAAATAAGGGTGTCAAGGGGGATCTGGCCGTAAATCCCTTGGGTCTATCAAGGACGGGCCTAACCCCTACAAGCCCAAGATGGACTTCTTGGGCCACTGTGATGCTATATAAGGGAAAATTAGTGGAGTATGTGCTTAAGATTAGGGTGGCATTGTATCTTAGAGAAGATACAAGATAAATATATTGTTTTGCAACTATTTTCAAGGATTGTTTGACATTGTCTTTGTGTGTGTGATAGTAAATTACATGAATGAATCCCCCCCATATATGGATGAGTACCTCCCTTATACATATATTTATGGATTTTTATCAAAAATTTGTGCTAAAAATTCATTGAAAATAGTTATCTTTTTAGATTTATTGCTTTCTTTATACAAATGACATGCTTTTTGCCTAGTAATTATTAATTTCTATCAAATAAATGTATCCTAAGGATAGCAAAAATAATAATCTTTCCCTTTAGGCCTTGCACAAAGGTCACATCTAAATAGGTAAATTATGCATGTGTGTATACAATCTCTCCCAACTAGAACCCAAAATATAATAATTCCATACTAGTGAGACTTCAATAATAATTAATCTTTGTGCATTGAATTGTGCTCAACTCTAGTTAATTAATATGTATGACTCCATCTAATAATCTTCTCACCATAACATAATACACATTGGGTTCTCAATATCAATCTACTAGGCATTACATGACCAGTGTCACATACATATACACATCTAACAAGTTACGAATCATACAATAAATAAATAATGAAAATATACAAAAATAAATAAATAAAAATCAACTTATTTTCATATAATTATCAGAATAGGATACCTCTTGTACTAGTACACATTGCATAGTCATATATGAGTGAATATCATAAAAAATAATGGTAATTTTAGTATCCACTAAAACTTCTTATGCTCTCTCTCTCTCTCTCTCTCTCTCTCTCTCTCTCTCTCTCTCTCTCTCTCTCTCTCTCTCTCTCTCTCTCTCTCTCTCTCTCTCTCTCTCTCTCTCTCTCTCTCTTTGTGTGTGTGGATTGACTCTACAAACTATCACCACTTTCTCTTAGGGAAAATATTCTACTTTCTAAGAAAATATTGAGGCATACTCGCCTGGAAAAACTAGGGGAGTAATATTTGGTAGTCACCCGGTTGTGTATTCTGAGTGATGGCACTCATGTCTCGTGAATGTATAGGCTTAGTCAATTAATTTGTCTTTAAATCTATCTCACATAACACCATATTAGAGATTTTGGGAATTTCCCAAGTCCCACTTTTAATATATGTCTTACTTTTGTGAATGAAAGAGAGCACTATGTTTATGTTTATCTTTAAAGGGCATTTTGTATGTTACAAATCTGAGATCACACATCTTGAGAGCTTAAATGATGAATGTAAGCTATGTGGCTATTAGGAGATGTGGATTTCACCTCTATCTTTTCTAGCATACTGACAAAATATGATGTTGTATGGTGGTGAAAACATCAAGGAGGCTTAGCTAGTATATATCTAGAAAATTTCCAAGTATAATGTAAGAATACAAAGGTTTGAAGGAGTGCAGAGAGAATTTAGAATACAAGAACCTTAAACATTGTATGAAAATATAATTGATGTAGAGATGTGGAACTCAACCATATTGCTACATGGATAGAGGATGGGATGTAACCGTAGAAATCACAAGTTCATGTATGATAGCCTCCAATTTTGTCATCAAAAAGGCTAAAAGATTTGGGATCTACATTGACAAGTTATTCACTTTATCAAAAATGTTTGTGATATTGTATCTAAGTTGTACTTCATTGATATATATTTTTACCATTGTAAATGCTTGGCTTGGAGCTATAAAAGCCATTGCATATGTTCTTTTATTTTAAAAACCTTAGGAATCTTGCCTAGAATGCATGCAACACATAAAGGCTTCAACCTTTGCTTTTGTATGGTCAAAATATTTGATTTAATAAAGGTTCAAAAGGGTGCAATTGGGGTTCTTGGGGAAAAGTGGTTGAGGAGGTTGGAGCACGGCAGATTGTGGTGCCTCTTTAACTTCTCTCTTCCCTCTTTTCCAATCTCTCTTTGTCCATCCTTCTTCTTGCTCTTCTTGTGTGCTAAAACTATGGATCTTGAGTGTGTAGAGGAAGAGGAGGAGCCTCCTGATCTTGTTTCTTGATTGGTGAGGGTGTGTCTTGAGTCTTACCAAATGAATAACTACCTTCCAAGCATAGAGAATCCCGAGAAAGGGAGGCTGTGAGTACTCCCACAGATCCAAGCAACAAACAAAATACTTAAACACTCTCCTCTCTCACACAAAGTCATGAACCTCTGCGCACAAGAAATAGTGCCATGAATTCATCCTCATTCCCTCTCTCCCACAAGATTAGACATGAAGAACTAGAGAGGGGATGAGAGTTGCGCAGAACGAGAGAGAAAATGAGACATGCAAGAAGTAGTAGTTATAGGAATCCTCCTACAACCACCTCCTCATGCGACTCCTCAAACCCTCAATCTTTTATTTCATAAAAGAATTTCAAATACAATGTTTTTGTTCTTGTTCTTTACACTAAGGTTCATAGCCATAAATGTATTAGCCCAAGTACAAATGAATTTTGTATGTCCAAAAGATCTTGCAATTGCAATACATTAGACAATACATAACATGGTTTTTGATAAATTTTGCACTAAATATTGCGGCATAGAAGTATTCCTGTCTGCATCATATAGGCTGGAATTGAAGTGTACGGATTTAGAGGTACACTCGACATGTTTGAACTTGCGGTTACCGAGGGATTTAAAGGAACGGTCACATAAGACACGTTCTTAGGTACCCCGCCTGAAGTGCCTGGATATTCTGTCCGAGATTCTTTGAATAGATCTCTCCGTCGTTGTTGACTAAGTTGCACTTCTTCCCACCATCTAGCATGTGTTTTAGCATCTGCCAACGTAGCTGGTCATTGTAAACTAACATGCTGATGAACTTCAGGATTAAGTCCATCAATAAACTTACATTTTTGCGTGGGATCGTCAGGAGCAGGATTCATCTTACGAATGATTGTCTCCATGCACTCAATATAATGTTCAACACTTTCAGTTGCTCCTTGGGACAAATAATCCAGTTGAAGAGCCAATCTATCTTGAAAACCTTGTCGTCTAAATTTTTCTAGAAAAGCTCTTGATAAGGCATCATAGGTCCCTTTATGTTGAGCATCTAAATTCCCATACCATTTCGCTGCTTTATCTTTTAATGTTGCAGGGAAGATATGAAGCTTTTGGTCGTCATCTATTATCTCATTGGCGACGCAAGTCACCTCAAATCTTTGTGAATGGGCATCGGGATCTTCGTCCCATAGCCCCCCGAATTGCATGAAATCAGCTAATCTGACTGGGTTGCGAGCCATTGTTTCTCTAAATAATAGCCCTAACCCTAAATCGTTGATAGTATCAAACCACGGAGGTTCCTGAGGTTTCTTAAATAATTGACGCAATCCGAAATTTGACTCTAAATCCCAGTCAAAGAGCAGTTCAATACTCCCGACCGTAGCATTAGCTTCACTCTCCCTATTTTCACTATTTTGCCTACCTCTTTCCCCAGTGACACTGCTAGTACTGAAGACAACTTGATCCCATTGATATGAAGCTGCTTCACTTTCCTTTGATGGTGTTCTATCAGTTGATAAGCTAGGCTGAAGAGGTTCTACCGTTGAGTTAGACACAGCGTCTACTCCCAAATTCAGCAATGCGTTGACCCTCTCTAGCCTTTCTAATAGCCAAGCCTCTTGTCGCACTGCTCGTTATCTAACTCGCTGATCCCTAG
This sequence comes from Lygodium microphyllum, assembly GCF_053477565.2. Classification (NCBI taxonomy): domain Eukaryota; kingdom Viridiplantae; phylum Streptophyta; class Polypodiopsida; order Schizaeales; family Lygodiaceae; genus Lygodium; species Lygodium microphyllum. Next base: position 5,998,564 of record NC_141144.1, on the reverse strand, counting down.
CTTCGTTTTGCTGCTTCCGTCTCTCTTCTGAATTCATCCACGAGTACTAAACTAGCTTTTACTGTCATACTCCAAAATTACGCTCGTTTTATTTAAAGCTATAAAATTAGACTGTCGCTTGTATGCGCACTTAGAAGGTTCAAAATAGTCGGCAACTCTGGGTCTATCTCCCCAAAAGGTAACTTTTCTTCTTGCTCGGGGATTAAGCCTAGAATTTCAGCAACCTCTCTAACGTCTTTCGTGTCGAAAGCAATTTTTAAACCTCTGGATACACGTATCCAAGGCAACACATCATCCCACACTACTCTTCTAAACGTCCGATAAGCTGTGCGGTGATACCAATCAAAGTGGTACGATACACTGATTGTATTTATCTCTACCGCGTCTATTAATCCAAAGTGTATCGCTAGTAGAACTATGGTTTGCGCACAGTCGTTATAACCCCAGCTCCAAGAAGATAATTGTTCAACGTCCACAGTTAATTGTGGCCCAAAATATGTGCCTCCCTCTACTAACTCTGTATCCCTCGCCCAATCTAGCACTTTTCTTTGGCATTCTTTGGGCAAATTAGGAAAATAGTCCCTTAGAAAAGAGACTGCGTATTCACTCATAAGTAACACCTAGGGTTTGAATACCCTAGGAAAATTAATCACCCGCTAGAGTGCACTTGGCTCCCGGCAGACGCACCAAAAAATGACTGGCCAAAGACCAAGCCACTTTTACCCAGGTCAACAAGCTAACTCCTAAGAGTTGTTGCACTAAACAGGTGATTGGTACTACTAACAATGCTAATTTTGTTTAGTCTTCCATTAATTGTATGGCATTTTATTTGTAGTAGTCCAACTATAAATATCTAAACTCCAGTAAACATACTTAATCTTTTCAGCTTTTACAGCTAGATCTTAATATTGGGCACTAAAACGCTAAACCTAGGATAACTACGGTTTCCCTCCATCTTTCAGGAGCAGCTTCTCATAAATTTCTCCTGCCAACTAGTGGCGGTTTATCCAGGAAGTTTTGATATTTGACTTTAAGAAGTTTGTTTCATGTAACAGATCCCTTGGATCTATTTAAATATCTCCATTTAAGTTCCTTTGTATATTTATCTTTTTCAACTGACTAAAATTTAGTTCATTTTATTTATTTAATTAACAACAAACATTCAAATCAGAACAATCTAACATTCTAAAAACCCATAACTTTTATCCCTTGATAAACATCTCCCCACTTCGTAACACAATTTCGTCGTTGCTTATTAATTTTTAAGTACTTAATTCATTTTGTGAATATAACGTCCTTTTCTTCTTTTTCTTCACTAAATACAAATCAGGGCTAAACCAGGTACTTTTCACACTCCAACTAAATCACATACATAGTTTATTTTACATTCCCATATTCCCTGTTAATTTATAAATAAGTCTTAGTAGCCCTTCACTCTTCCTTGCAATCATCAGATGATTTCTTTTTAATATGGACAAAATATAAATCTTAAATTTGGATGCTGAGGCTTTCCCTCATGCCATCAAACAATTATTTTATTACGTTTCCAATATTTATAATCTGAATTCAAAGTTATAATTTTCTTATCATCAGCAAATATCATAAAATACTATTACATCTCTCAAGTTTTTACCCATCCCCATGTTATTGAATAGTACATCACGTATCATTTACTTACTCAAATTAAAACACTAGGTTTATGTGTGAATGTTCTTTCAGTAGAATATAATTAAACTATTGTTTCTTTTTTGTTTTAAAGCTTACAAAAATTCATCAGCAATCAAGAATTGTCTTTTCAGCTTTCCATGTAAAGATTCGTATTTTTATTGATAGAGAATAATTTTTTATTTAAGTGAAAACTGCTATTTTACTTTGAACATAACTAGTTTTGAATTTTTAAATATGTTAAACCATCTCTAAAAATTCTGATAAAAATTCAATAAATTTATTCAGTCATAACCCTTATAGAAAAAATGTAACAACTTATAAACTGCCAATCAGCCATTTTATAAAAGTTTATTTAAGTCATTTTTAAGTCATTCTTAAGCATTTTCTACTATTTTCTATTTTCAATAAATAGAAACCAGTTCACATAAATGCAAACAACCATTCAACATAGAAAAACAAGTTTCAAAGCATTTTCTAAAAATACTAAACTAACCATTTACTTATGATATATCATTCATTTTAGATAAATGGGGTAGGCATGTACTTGTAAATCCCACGGGTCGTTGTCGCGCCTTTGAAAGCCGTGTCCTCTTGCAGTCCAACCAAGGAGAGTCTTGTGTCCCGCCAGTCGTTGCAATCGTCAGCTCGTCAATTTTTCTCTCCCTCTCCGACTCTCGCACGACTTTTGCTCTATGACAATAGGAATGCCCCTTTTTGTTTCTTAAGTTTTAAGTTAACTCTTAATTAAGAGTTAATTGAAACTCTAGCTATGGTTTTGAATTGAAGAAGGCGCCGACTCTCAATGGCCAAGGAGACTATTGCAATATCTTTCTGATTTGTCTGCCAAATCGTACGCGAGCCTAGGCGATAAAACGAGAAGATAATCTTCATCCAGCCTACCACTTCAGATTAGGCAAGTATATGGAAGCTCCGAATTCTCATAGAGAGATATGGCGTCGTGTGATGAAGGCATTGATGGAGCAATTCATCTTTCCTGCTCTTCTTGATTGTGATCTTGCTTTAGAGATGCTTTTCTCTCTCTCTCTCTCTCTCTCTCTCTCTTTCCCATTCATGGCGCTCTTGTCCTCGCCATCCATTCAATGCTGCAACAGGCGGAGTCTTGACCCACACACCTCCATAAACAGACTCCAGAGTTCCAAATTCAACAATTCCATCCACCATCCATCCATCCATCCATCTCTCTCTCTCTCTCTCTCTGTGTCTGCGTTCTTGATGTAACCAAGTCCGTATGTTTTAAGCCTTGGAGACTATGGCTTATATAGCCTTTACCTCTCCCCCCCTCGTTCAACGGCCTTTGCTCCCTCCGCGTCCATGTCAATTGCTTTGTTTCATCGGATCAATTCGGGATTGGAATCCCACCTTTGTGGGTTGATCGACGTACCTTTTGTTACCTGCAAGATTTGCTCAATATTATCGATCAATCGATGCCTCTTCCTCTTGCTCACGACCCCTTCTTTCACGCCGCAAATGCTGTCAAAATTGAGTTCATGGCATAGGAGTGGAGAAGGCTTTTAGCCAGTCGTAGAGCTTGGATGGAACAGGCGCAAAGACGAAATTGACTAATGAGGAACCCGAGAGGGGAGGCGCGGGGGCAGACGATGGCTGCTCCGAGTTTGGAAATCATCATCCGTCTCATCACCATCTACAAGCCGTAGACCTCGTCGTTGTCGTCTCCATGGCAGTCCTGTCCGCACCCCTCTCTGAACAGTATGTAGGATGGCGCCTTATCTCAGAAGCACACACAACTGCCATTTTGCCCCCCCAAATTTTTTTCGAGACAGAGAGACGTCACGAGAATGTAACTGCCCGTCCTATATGAGTGAGCCCACATAGGGTAATATAGGCACCTTTGTACCCTTTGGAATGTCAATGTGTGAGGTATTGCTACTAGTTGATGACCTCAATGACACAAGGACAACCTTTGCTCGTCTAGTCCAACCAACTTTACCATATGCATGGTAGCCAACAAACTTTTGTATTTCCTCGAAGGTTGCCGCAAAAGTCATTGACATGATGATGTCCATTAAAGACCACACGAACATCTCTTGCTTCATGCAACGTCGACCAGAAGCCAGAGTTCACTTGTGCACAACCAATTCCCTCTTGCTTAACTCTAGTTATTGAGCAAAGACTTGCCATACGTGTCTCAACTAGAGAAATGTGAAAATAAGCCAAGGCAGGAATCTTATCCATTGATGCAAATGCATTGATTTTGTTTCGTTCCTGCAGTTCGTTGTTCGATAGATAGCTCTTTAAACCATTTCTTTTGGCTTTCTTGAATCCACCCATAACCATGTATCCTCTTCACCTTGGAGTAGTCCCTACTATCAAGCATGTAAAGATTTGGGACACTTCTTCTTTCATCCTTCGATCCCAATGGCCTTATACTTCTAAGTGGTAGTTACCAAACCCATCTATGTGAGTAACTAGTTTGTTGCTTGAATTCTCCATCCCCCTACTACCCTGTACATCATGGTGTTTAATTTCTTTTGGATATACTTGTGACAAGGTGTAATCCATGGTGGTAATGTATATTATTTTTTAAATAATACTAAGGATCGTTGAAATATGAAGAGACTACCACATGTGTTGTATAAGAGTGTTAGTTGATGAGGACCACAATACTTGGTAATCAATCGTAGATAGATCATGATCATCAAGTCGTTTCCAAGTAGAAATCTGCCCTACTCCTAACCACTGCATATCTTGGATTGATGTTGCAAAATTTCCTTTGGCACCCTTTGGGATGTCACAAGGATGAATTCACATATGACATAGTGTATCCTTATAACCTTTAACACCAAGAGTACATCCTAGGTGGTACATCCGATCTTCCTTTTGCGAGTAAGTCCCTTTGGATCACATCATCCTTGCCAAGAGTCATCCTCTTGAATCTAATATTCAACACCTCCCCAAAGAAATCTTCATGATAATCACCAATGATCTAATGATCACCCCTTGATCGTCACTGCAGTATTACTATCAAATTTTTATCTAAAACTCCACCTCCCTCTCGTGCAAGAACTTTCTCGTACCAACATCTCCTAGCTAGGCTGCAAGGACACAGCCTCCAAAGACAACAACAACGAACACCGCATCTGCATTAAATTCATGTAAAAATTTAGTAATAAGGTATCAATTGTATACAGTTTTGCCAAAAAATTGTTGCAATAAATGGCATGTTTTTAGGTGTTGTCATTAATGATGAACCCTTTATTTAGTGCAAAATTTATCAAAAACCATGTTATGTATTGTCTAATGTATTGCAATTGCAAGATCTTTTGGACATACAAAATTCATTTGTACTTGGGCTAATACATTTATGGCTATGAACCTTAGTGTAAAGAACAAGAACAAAAACATTGTATTTGAAATTCTTTTATGAAATAAAAGATTGAGGGTTTGAGGAGTCGCATGAGGAGGTGGTTGTAGGAGGATTCCTATAACTACTACTTCTTGCATGTCTCATTTTCTCTCTCGTTCTGCGCAACTCTCATCCCCTCTCTACTTCTTCATCTCTAATCTTGTGGGAGAGAGGGAATGAGGATGAATTCATGGCACTATTTCTTGTGCGCAGAGGTTCATGACTTTGTGTGAGAGAGGAGAGTGTTTAAGTATTTTGTTTGTTGCTTGGATCTGTGGGAGTACTCACAGCCTCCCTTTCTCGGGATTCTCTGTGCTTGGAAGGTAGTTATTCATTTGGTGCGTTTGCCGGGAGGGAGGTGATCCATGGATTTTCAGTAGCAAATAGAGAAGAACAAAGCTATCAAAATCTGAAAACTGCATATCCTATGCGCTTAAGCATGGGCGACTTAGCATGGATTTCGTACTCGATGGAAGTGAAGACAGGATAATATACGATCAGGGCGGTGTAGTAATCACAAAATGAACAACAAGATGCCTTGAAAGAAAGTAATTGTGGGTGGCTTTCTCATTAGAACCATGTCCGAATAGCCTCAAGAGATCGTTGACAAAAAGACAGCACAAAGAAAAGCATCAAAAGACCAGTGATGAATAGACAGATGAAAAGAAGGTATTTCTAGTGCATCATGATTCATGCTATAGCATGACAACAAAGTCTGGGTGCAACCTACGATCACAGCATATATTTTGGGGCAGCTTGCAATCGCCTACAATCAAATATAAAAGATGTAGTATGCCATAAATAAATAGAGGGCATCCAATTGGTCTTCTCAATCACCATCAGTCAGGTCAAAGCCGTCAAAGCCATCGCCAATCCTGGAGAATGAAAAAAAATGGAAGTCGGCCTAATCAACAGCATCACGAGATTAAAATCAAAGCAGTGCTACATTGCAACCATCGCCGCTGGAAAATCATGGAACGAAGCGACAGACAGTTTTCCAATCATTGATTTGTTAAGAGCCATATATCTCTTCTCTCTTTCTTTCATTAACAAATCTAAAGAAACCCTACCTCTTAAGCCCAGTTCATATGTCATTGCACATCTCTTCTCTATCACACACAAGCTAACCATAGTAAGGGTCAAGTTAAACATACCCAAAAGTCATGCATAAGATTCACAAGGCCGTGGGAGGAGATCTTCATCGACCAAATCTTAAGTGAGGGTGTGTTGCATTGCAAAATCTTTTTATGGGGCCTTTCTTGCACAAAGCTTCAAGGTGGCAAAGTCATTCTTCTTATGTTGTGGGAGATGTTCTTTTGTGGACCAAAGGCGGATGGGAGATCCTTCTTGTGTTCTATGTAACATGGAGTTTGAAGAATAAGTGTGGGAGTGTCTCAAGGTCAAAGAAGCCTTTTGATGAAGCAAAGTGATGAAGATTTGCGGGTCTTCACCAATCTTGGTTCACAGGAGCTCACCTCTCCAGTGTGGGAGAATGATGAACCCTTTATTTAGTGCAAAATTTATCAAAAACCATGTTATGTATTGTCTAATGTATTGCAATTGCAAGATCTTTTGGACATACAAAATTCATTTGTACTTGGGCTAATACATTTATGGCTATGAACCTTAGTGTAAAGAACAAGAACAAAAACATTGTATTTGAAATTCTTTTATGAAATAAAAGATTGAGGGTTTGAGGAGTCGCATGAGGAGGTGGTTGTAGGAGGATTCCTATAACTACTACTTCTTGCATGTCTCATTTTCTCTCTCGTTCTGCGCAACTCTCATCCCCTCTCTACTTCTTCATGTCTAATCTTGTGGGAGAGAGGGAATGAGGATGAATTCATGGCACTATTTCTTGTGCGCAAAGGTTCATGACTTTGTGTGAGAGAGGAGAGTGTTTAAGTATTTTGTTTGTTGCTTGGATCTGTGGGAGTACTCACAGCCTCCCTTTCTCGGGATTCTCTGTGCTTGGAAGGTAGTTATTCATTTGGTGCGTCTGCCGGGAGGGAGGTGATCCATGGATTTTCAGTAGCAAATATAGGTGGAAGGGGGAGCGACAACAACACCTCTCTCTCTCTCTCTCTCCTCCCCCCGTGCTCTCCTACTCCACACCACTCCTTTCACACTCCCTCTCCCCGCCATGCAACAGCTGAAGGGGAGAGAATTAATAGTAAAAAAATTTGCAAAATTTTGTCCATTATCCATTTGCCTTTTCCCATGAAGGGTGTTCCCGTGTGGAACTACGGGTTTTTAGCCACGGTCTTCCATACACGACACGGAGCTGGAGTTTATTAATGCGTGCGGAGTAAGCACTTAGCCACCAACATTGATCAATTCGGGAGATTATTTTGAACTGCTTTTTGTGCGTGGTGTGCAGGGTCTAGAGACACTTAATATTTCATTACATAAATATTACAATCAATCTCCTCTTGCATTCTGTGTCTTTTCTCCTCTTCTTGTTATCGTAACACCCATTCTCTATAGCCCTGTTCCACTTCTAGTTTTCTCTTCCTTCATCTGCATGTTCCTCCATATTGACTCCAGCATGCCTGACATGCCCTCCAATTTCCTTTCTAGTCTGGCTACCTTCTCCTCTTGGGCCACTCTCCATTCTTGCTCTCTACTCTTCTTCCTCTCCTCCATTGTTGGGAGGTTGACATTCTCCCTTTCGTCCTCCATGTGGTTGGCAGTGTTGTCGTCGTGGGGGAGCCGCGATGTGGTCGATGGTGTGGTCAACGCGGAGAACCCGCGTCTTGCCTGTGGTGGAAGTGGTCGTGCTATGGGGAAGCCGTGTCATGTCTTTAGATGGTGGGTGATATCGGGGTCGGGACGTCACGCCGGGAGCCGATGCGACGTGGGGCGTCACGATGTGGGGCGTCGTGATGTGGGTCATTACGACTTCGTTCTCTTTGGGGCACTGGATCTTCTCTCTTGCTTCCGTGAGCACTCCTTCACTCCAAGCAAGAGTTGCTCTGATACCAAGTGTGATGCACTTGCACTCATTATGCACTCAACATGGCACAGAAAGGTAACATGATATGTGAACACAAGGTATACTCTTGTATTATTTAATCCAAAAAGTAGGACAACATAGACACATCCCAGGACTACACCCTCGTGACGCCGCACATGAGAGGGTTCACCACTGGGTATCGGGAATCACACATAGTGTGGAAACAAGGCATGCCTTTGAGTCACTACTACTTCCTATATAGGTGCTTCTAATGATAACGGCATGGTATAGCTACAAAGCCCTTACGGGGGAAGGCTTTAATGAAAAAAGGGAAGGGGAAGAGAAAATGAGATATTGCACGTGAGAAAGAGAGGAGGGGAGGGGATTTTGATTGAAAAAGGGAGGTTTGGAAAAGGGGGTAGGTTCGGGGCTTTCCAAACCTATAGCTAAAATAATATAGTAGTAATATTATCTTTGGGCCTTTCTTACACATTAATAGCTTAGATTTTTTATCAAAACACACACACATAATCTCTCTCTCTCTCTCTCTCTCTCTCTCTCTCTCTCTCTCTCTCTCTCTCTCTCTCTCTCTCTCTCTCTCTCTCTCTCTCTCTCTCTCTCTCTCTCTCTCTCTCTCTCTCTCTCTCTCTCTCATGGCTTAAAAAAATTCTAGCAACTCTCTCCTATAATACCACAATACTACTTTTGGACTTATCCTATATTAATAGCTTTGGACCTTTATCAACACATACACACATATTCTCTATATATGTGTGTGTGTTTGTGTGTGGCTTTAAAATTTTATTTTAACTTTCTTTTATAATACTACATTTGGGCCTTTCTTACACATTAATAGCTTTGAATCTTCATCAATATACACACACTCACACACTCTCTTTCTCTATGGCTTAAAACAATTATAGCAACTCTCTCCTATAATACTACAATACTACCTTTGGGCTTCTCTTACATTAATAACTTTGGACTTTTATCAAAATACACACACAGATTCTCTCTCTCTCTCTCTCTCTCTCTCTCTCTCTCTCTCTCTCTCTCTCCCCCAACTTGAGATCAAATTCCTCTATTTAAAAGTTTTTTGCCCAAGTATAGTTAGATGAAAAAGTCACATTTTGATTATAATTTCAATAGTATAAAACTTTTTTACATATTTGATAATGTCTTTATTTTTCCAAATACACAATGCAAAAGACAAAAGCCATTATATATTATGTTAATTATTAGTTTTCTATATTAGGAGAAAAAAAAGTCCCAAAAGAGAGAATAGCTTTTTGTTCATAAGATTCAAAGATTTCAATAAAGTTCATTCAAAAAGTCTGAATCTACTATGTCTCATATTAAAATATATCATAAATATATTTTTTTAAAACTTCCTAGCTAGTAATTATTTTTCTCTTCTCTATCATCAAACATTATTTTAAAAATTCCCTCTCCTCTTCTCTTACATCAAAAACTATATATATATATATATATATATATATATATATATATATATATATATATATATGTATGTATGTATGTATGTATGTATGTATGTATGTATGTATGTATGTATGTATGTATGTATGTATGTATGTATGTATGTATGTACTCTCTTTCTCTATTGAGTCTAATGACTCTAGAGAGAGAGAGAGATACACATAGTGAGAAATGTATATTTGGATTGCTTGTATGAATTGTCTTGTATTATATTTGTTGGGAAGAGGGGGGGGGGGGGGGGGGGAAGGGAGAGAGGGGGGAGGGGAGGGAGATATCAATCCATTGAAATTAAAGTTCTAAAAACATCAAGTGGTTGCCCAAGCATTCACATTATGATATATATATATATAGAGAGAGAGAGAGAGAGAGAGAGATGTATTTAGGATTTAAGAGACGTGTTTGTACAACACGTGCAATGATCTGATGTGAGGCATTATTATACAATGTGGATTGATCACATGCATGAGAGAGAGAAAGTGAGAGAGAGAGAGGGAGATAAACACGGAGAGTAAGTGAGTGACTAAGATTTATATACGTGTATATATATATATATATATATATATATATATATATATATATATATATATATATATATATATATATAGGTGAGAGGGGGAGTGAGAGAGAGAATGTAGAGTGAGAGGGAGAAATTGCATGTACAACCCTAAAAACTGAGAGAGCAAAGACATGGAGTAATTTGAGAGAGAGAGAGAGAGAGAGAGAGAGAGGTGTGGGCCGTGGTGTTCCATCGTTCCGGGGTGATTGCATGAATGAATCTACATTACATGCTAGAGAGAGAGAGAGAGAGAGAGAGAGAGAGAGAGAGAGAGAGAGAGAGAGAGAGAGAGAGAGAGAGAGAGAGAGAGAGAGAGAGAGAGAGAGAGAGAGAGAGAGAGAGAGAGAGAGAGAGAGAGAGATCATTTACATGAGATAGAGTGTTGTTTGATCGAGTGTGCTAGAAAGAGAAAAAGAGAATATACACATAGAGGGAGAAACATAGAGAGAGAGAGAGAGAAATAGAGATACATAGAGTGAAGATAGTGGTGGCAATCATAGAGGTGGTGGGGATAATGGTAGTGGCGGTGGAGGTGGTGACAGTGGCAGCAATGGCAGAGATGGTGGTAGTGGCAGTGGAGGTAGTCGTGGTGGTGGTGGTGGCAATGGTGGCAACGGTGGTGGAGAAAGTTGTGGTGGTGGTGGTGGTGGTAGAGGTCAAAAAAATCAAGGGGTGGAATAAGTGGACTATGTGGAACAAGAAATGGAGGTTGCCCAGAAAATCTCGCTCACAAAGCTCGCTTCTCGCATGCACTCCATCGTCAATGGGGTATAATGAGTATGTCAAGGAGCTTCTTGTGCAACTAGAAAAAGTAAAGGAAGAAAAGAAGACAGTTGTGGCTGAGTTGGAGGCTGAAAAGGAAGCATTGGAAGCATTCCAATTGGAGAGGATGCACCAAGTGTAGTAGGGTATCAAAAGGAGATACATGAGCTAAAGGAAGAACTCAAGGCCAAGGAAGAGGAAGACAATTGGCAAGAAAGGTTCAAGGAAGAAAGACAAGAGTTGATAGGGTTACAAAGAGAGTATAAGCGCCTTATCATGCAACATGAGGAATTCAGAGGATGGTTCGAAAGGATAGAGGAGGCAACAAATAGACTTGCAATAGAAGACGCCACAAAAGCTCATGAAGAGGAAAAGCACCGTAAAGAAATGGAGGAAATGGAGAATAAGCTGATGTCAAAGGTGGAAGAGCAAGAAAGGTTAAAAGGTTAGATGAAGCACTTGGAAGAGGAGAAAAAAATCAACCCAAATGTGGAAAGAACACGAGCCAAGAATGGTGGCTTTAGCCCAAAGAAAAAATGAAATTCTAGAAGAAATGAAGCATAGAGTCAAAGAATGGATACCTAAGAGCAAGGAAAGAGTAGATTTGATGGCTACTAGTGATCATTCTTTCTTCTATTAAGTGGGTACTTTTATTTTTAATGAAAAATAAATTGGAATGGATAGTTTAAATGGAATTGGTGCTAAAACTATTATTATTTTGATCTTTGATTTTCAAATTAGTAAACGAGTTTAGTTTTTACATTATATAAATCAAAATGAAAAAGAAATGGTAGAAAATAGATCAAAATTTACATTTTTAGGCTCTAATTAGTGGATATTAAGAAATTTGAGAATTGTTTATGAAAACTAAGGTAAACAAGAGTTAAAACATGATGAAATATACCTAATAATGAAACTTTATCTTTAGATAATGCATTTACTGAGAGATATAAGTGTTTTAGTAGTTAAAATGATAGTTTTTAATCATAATTGGTGATAATTAAGAAAATTAAGAAGAGATTAAGGATGAAATATTAAAATAGAGTTAAAATATGATTAGGGAGATTGGTTTATAAATTTTTAAGCACTATTATATTTGAATTGGAAGACATATAATTTCTAAGGGTTAAAAGGATAGTTTTTGAGTGGTTTTTAGTGCATAATTAGTGAATATTACAAGGAGATAATGTTATTTACTTATGAGAATTGATATACAAGTTGAATTTGTTATGGAAATTCTCTCATTAAGAGGGTTTGAAGTTTTGTGTGTAGGAGCAACTAATATAAATGTTTTTATTTTTTGGACAGAAATAAAAAAATTAATAAGTTAAGACATTGAAGAAAATTGTCAAAGTTTAAAAGGAGACTATAGTTTATTTCTTGATTGGAGTATGCTATTGAAACTTTGTGGATAATGGATTTTATTAGAGGGTACTTCCTTTGCAAAATGACATTGAGGGCAAAAATAGTAATTAATGAATACTAAGTATTCTTTCAAAGTATTAATTAAGTTTAAGGATACATTAGAAGTTTTACAATATATGTCTTCTCTGATTTGAATATAGAGAAAATTGGACTTGAATTGTTGATAGTTTTAGTTCAAAATGGAAGAGTTAGTGTATGAAACTATAGAATTCTCATCAATAAATAACATTATCTCCTTCTAATATTCACTAATTATGCACTAAAAACACTCAAAAATTGACATTTTAACTCTTAGAAAATATCTTCCAATCTAGAGATCCATAGTACTTAAAACTTTATAGGCAAATCCCCCTAATCATGTTTTAACTTTGCTTCATTATTTCATCCTCTCTTCTTAACTTTCTTAATTATCACTAATTATGACTAAAAACTATCATTTTAACTACTAAAATACTTATCTCTCTCAGTAAATTTATTATCTTAAGATGAGGTTTCATTCTTAGATGCATTTCATCATGTTTTAACTCTTTTTGAACTTACTTTTCATAAATAATCCTTGAATTTCTTGATATCCACTAATTAGTGCCTAAAAAGGCAAATTTTGATCTATTTTCTATCATTTCTTTATCATTTTGATTCATATAATCCAAAAACTAAACTCCATTTTATTGATTTGAAACTCAAAAACCAAGAGAATAATACTTTTAGCACCAATTCCTTCATTCCACTTCAATTTTTATTAAAAATAAAAGTACCTAGTTTATAGAAGAAAGAAAGATCATATTTGATAATGCTGATGCTTACTCTTCCTCTTCCTTTATGTTTAGCAATATCAAAACTCTTTAATCTCCTTCCTTCCTTGCTAATATGTTCTAATCTACCCTTAATCTTGTTGAAAATCACTCTCACTACACGTGATGAAATAGGCTTCAAGAATGGAATGATGAAAGAGGAGATGGAAAAAATAATTGATTATAGCCAATTGATGTTGAAAATCGTGCCAAATGCTGTGGCAAATCAAGAATATACTCCAAGAATGATACCACCCATTTTTTGTGTGTTTTCTCTCTTACTCAACCTTCTCCTTCACAAGGCACTTCCTCCTCAACTTCTTGATAATCCCCTTCTTCAAATTTACAAGTTTTACACTCGAACCGATTCTCTTTGGCACCCTTCCACATCTCTCTGACCCTGCCCACGACTTTATGACATAAATTCTATGCATACATGCTAAATTCTACCCACATTCTCGTACGTCTCCAAAATGTCTATCGATTCTACTAAAAATCTCTCCTCGTATGCCTTCTACCACTTACTAATTTTTTGCCCCCTAAAATTATATGTCTAAAATATCACAAGTCTCTCTACTTCTAGCTCCATCTTAGCATTATCAAATAGGGCTTTGCGACTTTATTTTTATTAAATTTTATGGAAAATATTCTATAACATAGAGCTAAAGCCATGTAGTTTGCATGAAAAATGGTGTAAAAATAGCTGTAAATAGACAGTTTATCATTCATTCCTCACTAACTTTTAGTGATCTCCCACAAACTAGCAAATAGGAAACTACTTCTTGCTTCAAAAGCTGCTTCAATGGCTACAGCATGACATTGCGATTCCCAAGTAAGAATCCAACCAAAAAGAAAACCATAAGAGTTGCTAGGTGACAAAAAACCTCTCAATGCTGTGCTATTCTCCTTTTGGATTCCCATGATAAAGACTTTGCTTATGCTTGCAAGACCAACACTAAACTTTAACAAAACTGATCTAGGATGCACCATAAGATAAAGTCTCTAGGCCAGAACTGCTAACCCTCTATGAAATAAGAAACAAGGTGCCTTGATTACAATATAGAATATAATTATTAATGTGCATTTATCTCCTTTTATCGAATGTTTTTTTTCTTCTGTAAAAAAATACTTGATTTCAACCATGTCCACCCCAAACAGATACAAGGTATCGGATGCAAGGCACTCGTTAAGGAAATCCCTATAGCCTACTAGGACCCAGAGATGGATATATTCTTTTGAGAGTCTTTTTCTTTTCTTTTCTTTTTATGGATTTTAATATATTTTTTCAAGTCTTGATTTATTTTCATTGGACTTGTTTTAGTTGTTTTTTTTTTCAAATTACAATTTAATAGTATACTGTATTTACACAGCCATTATTTATAATTGAACTTACAAACATTTCAGCTCAACAAGCCTTCTTGAGAAACTTAATAAGAAGAGCTTTACTAGCTAGTTAGCTAACATCTAGGCTAATCTCACAAGACTCAACAGAATCAATCTTATCACGGAAACACCTATCAAATTTTCATAGAGAGATGACTTGTTGCCTACCAAATCCTAACAATAAATGAAACAAGTCCATGGGGGTTATACTCTAATGGGTTTCTAGCCAGCTAGTTCAAACTAGAAAATACATAGTCATAGGGAATCTTGGCCATCTTGGCCCTCTGCTCATCTATTTGTGGACAATTGGCCTGTGATACCTTCACATGAGAAGGCAATGGACAACCAATAGGCTTCACATCCTGCATATGGAAGCACTCAAGGACTTTATGGATATACTCCTTCTATGATAGATAGAGTAGTCCCCGAGACTAGTCACCCGTAATGTGCATACCAAGTATATGAGAGGCCTATCCCAAATCTTTTATCTCAAAGCTCTTCTTGAGTTGAGCCTTAAGAGCATCTAGCTCATCGTGAGCTTTCCTTGCTAAAAGCATGTCATCCACGTAGAGTACCAAAATCAGTAATGAACCAACACAAGCTTTCTTCGTGTACAAGCACGGATCCATAGCACTACGGCTGTAGCCATGTGAATGCATGAATGCATCAAATTTGTGGTACCATTCCCTAGGTGCTTACTTCAAGCCATAAAGACTCTTCCTCAATCTGCACACTAGGTGTTCCCTACTAGGCTCTGCAAAGCCCTTAGGATGCTCCATGTATATCTCATCATGCAAGTCCCCATGTAAGAAAGCTATCTTGACATCTAACTGATACAAGTCCAAGTCAAGTTGTGCACCCAAAGCCAAGACTAAGAGTAGGGCGGTCATCTTAACCATGGGAGAAAAGACCTCATCAAAGTCAACACCATGCTTTTGCTTAAAACCCTTTGCTACCAATCTGGCCTTGTATGCCAGCTTGGGGTGTCCATGGGGTAGTTTTCAACCTGTACACCCACTTGCAAGGCAAAGCCTCCTTGCCACTAGGCAAGGAAATCAAATCCCACGTATGATTCTTATGCAACTAGTCAATCTCAAATTGCATAGCCCTCTCCCAAGAGTGACTATCACCTCTGCGCATAGCCTCATCATAGGTGAGAGCTCTCTTGCATTTGTAACCAAGACATAATTTATGGAGGGCTCATAACAGTTAGGAGGTCATCTATCTCTAGTAGAATGCCTCAATGCAGGCTGATGCCTGTCCAACATCATGCCTAACATCTTGTGTAACATTGTGTCTAACATCCTGGCCATGAAGATGGACTGCTAGTGTAGGATGTCTAGCTGGCTGTGCGAGAGAACAGGGCTCCTCCTGAAAGATAACCTTGCATATCTCAATAAATTTCTTAGATTGCATATGTATTTTGTCCCTTGTGGAACACAACATCATGGCTATGGATCACTTTTTGTGCCTGTGGATCCCGAAGATGATATCCCATCTCACCTACATCTCCATAGCCAAGGAAAATGCATTTCACACTTTTAAGATCTAACTTATTGTGTTTGTCCTTGGGCACATGGCAAAAGGCCTCTCATCCAAAGACACGCAAATGAGTATATTAGGGAGGCTTTCCGGTCCATACCTCCTTTACAACCTAGAAGTCAATACCACTGCAAGGTGACTTGTTAATGAGATGCATGGATGTAGAGACTGCCTCAGTCCAAAAATGTTGTGGTAATATTGCTTGGCTAAGCATATTGCGGACCCTCTCCTAGATAGTCCTATTCATACGCTCATCCATATCATTCTGGGGAGGGGTGGGTGTAAGGGGCGGTCACAAATGATGCTTAATACCCCACTCGTCACAAAACTGCTCAAAGGCACGTGAGACATGCTCACCCTTGTTATCGGTCCTTAGGCATTCAACCTATTCGTAGACTAATTCTCTGTTAAAGCAAGCCAACATTGAAAGATAGCCAAGACATCAGATTTCTGCTTTATGGGATAAGCCCAAACCTTACATGAATAATTATCAATAAATGTGACAAAGTACTTTCACCCCCTAATGACTGATAGGGCATGGGTCTAGATACATCTGAATGCACAAGAGGCCAAAGGCTCACCCATACGTGGAATACCAAACTTTTTATGTGAATTCCTAGTCTACCTGCCATATAAACAATGATCACACGACTCAAAATGCAAGTAGTCAAAAGGTGGAAGATACTACAAAGTGCTAAGCATTTTCATTCCCTTAAGCGACATAGGCCCAATACGAGCATGCCAAAGAGATACATGTGGAATAAAACCCACTAACAAAACATGGTCAATAGTACCAGATACAACCAAGGGGTAGAGGCTGCCAAACTTGGCACCTTTTGCAAGAACAAGCTTGCCACAAGTTATCTTCCATGCAGAATCACCAAAGCATATATGATAACCTGCATCATCAAGCTGCCCAACAGACTTAAGGCTTTTAGTCAAGGTGGTACATAACATACATTATGCAAAACAAAAGTGCTACCAGAGGAAAATTGTAGAATGACATCACCAATGCCAACAATAGCAAGAGACTGATTATCACCTAAGCGCAAGGACCAGATACACTGCAATAGGTATGAAATCATTTGTGGTAGGGGGTCACATGAAAAGATGCACCTGAATCCAAGAGCCAACATTCTACATGCATAGACTAAAGAGCCTCAGTCAACTGAGAGGCATCACATGAAGAGGTTGCTAAGATGTTGTCACCATCGGACTCCTCAGGCTATTGCATGACATTTATCTCCTCAATCTTTACACTAGACTTTGCATGTAGAATGCTGCGATCATTGGATTTCTCCTCCACTTTTTCTTTCCCCTTTTCTTTGCACTTGTCATTGTGCATCTTATGGCACTACGACCATATATGTCTTACTTTCCCACAACAATGGCATGTCAGATCAGACTTACGTCCATGGGACTTGCTGCATCCACATGACTTAGATCGGGACTTCTAAGAGTCCTTCCCATGACAATCATTATCTTTCTTACCACTTCTGCCACCTCTAATGGATAGAGCATGTGAACTGCGGGAAGCATCATTATTTTTCATGTTAATTTCTTCAGTCAAAAGAGCACTCTCTAGATCTTTCAATTTCAGCCCATCAAGTTTGTTGGTACAGATTACAGTGCAAAATACATCCTAAGACTCAGGTAAAGTGCCAAGCAAAAACAAAGGATGCAGATTATCCTGAAACTCAATACCCTATTGAAGCAAATTCTTCATGATAGAATGAAACTAGCTAAAGTGAGTAGACAATAGGCATGTGGAGATCCATCAATTGTTTAAGCCAATACATTTGCGAAGCAAGGCTCTACTTTGCATAAAATTCTTGAATCTTTTCCCGTAGAGTCCATGCACTTTGATCTTCATCTTCAACAACATTGTTGTGGACCTCTTCAGAGAGTGATAAAATGATAATGGACTTGCATAGTGCATCTAAATCAACCCAATCATCATCATCCATGTTCTCGGGTTTAATACATTTGTCTCTTAGTGGCTTAATCTACAATTTCTACACCAAAACCTACCATATTTGAGACTTCCAATAGCCACAGTTGGTGCCATCCTGGAGCCCCAAGAGGAACACCAAGGAAAAGGGAATTCTCTTGCAAGAAAATCTATCTTGTAACATCAACAAGCTTGTTTATTATGTTCTATATGATCACAATGAAGAAAAGAACACCATGCACAACAAATCTTCATACAACATCATGTAGATCTCCCACGAATTTGATAGAATCAACCATATTCTTCAATATCTTCACAAAATCCATCAATAGAACAAAGAAAGCAAAGAAATACACCATCTTTGAATGGAAATACATCACATAGTATTCATCTTCAATATCTTCATGGTCTTCTCTCTCAATCTCTCATATACAATCACTCTGTTTTAGTAGAATTGGCTATCTCTGACTCTCTCTCTCTCTCTCTCCATCAATCATACATCATCTCCTCACTACAATCTCTCATAATCACTCTCAATAATCCTTCTTAGGTCGTGGATACCCCTCCCAAGAGGTATGTCTGATATGAAGAGTCACCAGAGCCACTACAGTGTCTTTTCATAGCTCACTACTGTCACTTCACTCCAGTCTTCACTTAAGTCTTTAGCAGCTACTTCTTTCACTTCTTTCAGCTCTTTTGCACTTGTATTCACCTCTTTCCAAGGCTAGAAAACTTTCCCAAGGTACACATTGATGGACCTAAAAACGGGCCGGCACTGGCTCATGCACTAGCCGGACCTCGTCACTATGCACAAGACAACCCCTCGGCCTCGCGGCCAGGAGCGTCTATCAAAATCTCTGCCTTCCTAAACATTGCGTTTGTAATACGTTGTAGTCCAACTGATCCTAACCCAATATTGCTCCTCAAAGGGAGTCCCTTTCACATAGCCAAAAGGCTCGAATCACATACACATGGGGTTCCTCCTACGGCTGAATGCCGTCAACCCTCTGCGACTCTCCTACACCTTGGGGATTGGCCCCTCGATGCGCCGCTCAACATTTAGACATTTCGCACAAACGTCACTCAAGGTACCAAATAAACGTATCCAGGAATGTACCATTTCCTCACTTGACTTCCCCTTTATGATCCCACGACTAGCCTACGACATAGGAACCTCACTGCCTCTCAACGTAGGTCATATCCCAAAAACAATTGCAATGCATATCCAGGAGCTAACTCTGATACTTTTAATTTCCTCTAAATGATCATGCAAAGAGGTGGATGCCTAGTGCTCAAACATCTTAAAAATCAGCAGCGTGCAAGTGCAAATCATCTCTTTCATGCTTTTCTTTCTAACCGCTTTGTGCTTCGTTGCAACACCTAGCACCGAAGTGATCTTCGTGCTACTAGGTTTTAATTCTTATCATTATTATTCCGTCCTAGATGCAATACATATAAAATCAGCAAATTATTCCTCATGCTCAACGGCATTTAACCATTTTTCCACAACTCTACCCTTCCCCGTTGATAGTGCATCATTATATTCATTTCTTTTAGGGTTTCCTTGTCATTTTATGTGGAGAAAGGAATGAAACACGCACCAAAACATATAAACAAGGCTGAACTGAAGCATAACTTCATGCCCCAACCTTGCTATACATCAACAAACATAAATCCTATTTTTCTATATTTTTCGTAGCCCCAAATGTATTTTTCCCCTATTTTTCATGGTGTTTTTATCATTTTTCCCCATTTTCTTCATTTTCTTGTATTTTTTAAATTGCTGAAAATGAAAACCAGTTTGTGGGCTGTGGCCCTTAGTTCATTTGCAACAAAATTGAAAGATTAGTTGATGTGTATCGACGGTTTTCCCCATTTATATGCCCAAAACCCTTGTTTTTCCCCATTTTTATGGTTTTTCGTGTCTCGGTTCCCTATTTTCTGCTATCCCACACATGTTTTCCAGATTTTTAAATGATGAACAGCTAGAAACCAACTCAAAGCACGACATACTCAAAACTCAATCCATATGAACACATTTTTATCAACCAAATTTGCATCAAAAGACCATTTTCCTTGAAAAAACAATTATTACCGTGTCTTGCGGGTTTTTCCATTAAATTTGGCACGACCCACGATTGATTTCCAGCCATGAATTCTGCTTGGAATCAGCAATCTACAATGGTTTTGCATTGCTCTTTCATCCCGTCAAGAATCGGCATCCATCCGGCCGTCCATCTTCATCCTATTCCTTCAAGCACGAACGGGGGCTAAGAGGAGAGAGAGAGAGGAGAGAGAAAGACTGGTTTTCTCTCTCTTCAACCAGTCCACCATTGCGGGAGTGGAGACCGGCGAATTGATCGGCACATCATCTTCATCAGGCCTGGAGGTCCATAACCATGGCTTCTTTGTGAGCCAGCAATCGATTGGGGGGGGGGGGGTCGCGTTTTTTTCGGCGGCTGTTTTCAGCCGCCGCCCCCCCTCCATATCCACGATTTTTTGAGGGGGGGGTGCCAAAGGTCACCCCCCCTCCTTCACACCTTTTCAAATTTCCATTTTGGACCCCCTCTTGGGCACCCCGGCCGGTTTCGGGCCATCTTCCGCACCCGGACTCGGAACTTCGATCTGAAAATTCCTATGAGCTCGTCTCAACATCCCGGACAGGCCTGCAGCTTCACTGACTGGCACAGGCGCACGGAAAAATTATGAAAATTCACGGAGTGTCGCACGGGCGCCCGTCAAGCACTTAATGCTTAAAATCGTCCTAGGTCGAGCTGCCGCCTTCGTGGTTGAGCATTTTCCCCCGCATTTCCATATTTTTCCCCTATTTTTAGGCATGTTCCGGGGCCTAAAATCCATCCTTCATTGGCGACCACGGGATAGGACGACTCAGTCCGTCGAACCCACGAACATATCTGCACATAAACAACCAAAGAAGCATCAAACTGATACAAAACAATTATCACCATAAAACTCAGCACAATGCTCCCCCTACCCCTGACAGAACCAAGGCATAACATCCACAAGGAGTAGGCCTAGCATCATCTAATAGAAGATCCGAAGTGAGTCACGAACCAGCTGCTCCAACACAGCCAAACTAAAAAGAACTGTCAAAGAGGTTGCCCTAAATGGTAGTCTGAACTACTTACCAACTAAAGACAACGCAACTAGGAGCTCCTACAAGGCGAGGACTCCTATAGCCTGAGCAAAGGATATTTTCTTTCAGTATATCTCTTCTTTGAGGGTTTTGATTGGATGAACATACTTGGCATGTAAAAAGGAGGGAGCTGAGCGTAGTGACCCAAGGAGAACAGGGCATCGGTCTCAGGACCTGTCTCGGCACCCAAGAACCTACCAAGCCCTCGCAAGGCGACACTTAATCCTTTTCTAACGCTCACTTTTATTTTCGCTCCAACCTTCCTTGTTTTGATATTATTTTTCCAGCAAGAAGCCACCCCTAGGAAGACAAGGTATCGGCCCCGGGTCTGACTCGTCCCCAGGAACCTACCAGGCCTTCACAAGGCAATGATCAACTGCTTATATATTTTTATTTCATTGCTTTTCTGTGATAGGGGTTAGAACCCCTTTTTACACACCTTCGTATTGATATTCATCTTTTGGGATGTTCAGGATTTCTTGGCATCATTATTATTATCTTCTAGCAGGCTTCTCTAACTGCCTCACTACTAACAAGAACGCCTAGAACGGCTGCCTAGCAGGCTGGCAGAACAGGGTCACTAGGACTTCCTTCTCAAACAGGTCTTTTAATGTCTAACAATGTCTTTACAGGAGGTAATGACTACTCCAACCTCCCTCAAACATACTTAGCCTAAACTTGGGACTTTATGCCTTGGTCGCCGGTCCCCAACAAAAAGTATCCCCTCAACAAGTACAAATACACATATAACAGGAAAGAAAGGTACTTGTAAAGGAGAAATATCACCTGGAGTGGCCACAAGAAGCTTCCATCGCAGCAAAGGCTCCTCCAGGCTCCACCAAATTCCACGAACCACGAAACCTGTCCAGCACAACACTCAACAAAAACCCAATTAAACGCACCCGCACTAGACAGGAAAATGGCCCTCTTGGCCTAATGAAATCATACATGACTTTGCTACAAAACTGAATCGGCCCTCTTGGCCTAATGAAATAAACCAATATTATGCAGAACATCCACCTGGAAACAACCATGATAGACATCAAAGCATACCATTCCCAGGGAAACAAAGGCTCGTAGCCCTAAACTAGGTGCATTAAATTATGACCTATCCCCCCTGCGTATATCGCAAGAGGTGTTCGCATCACATGGCGTCGAATCAGTCTATGGGTCCCCGATAATAAAGGTAGATGAGTCTCGCTTACCCTCTGCATCACCCAAATCAACCATCGTCTGCCAAAGAGGGCATGTTCAGAAAGCATACCCCACAAACGACCAGGTCCTGTCTCACCATCAATAGATATATCGGGACAAGGGCCACAATTAAAGAAGAGGTCCTCTTCATACGCAAGATTAGCCAATGAATCGGCAAACTGATTCCAATTCCGTGGAATCAGCTGAAAAGACACTCTATCGAATTCGTCTAACAGGGCCATGGCAGTATGATGGTACATACAAAGGATGGGGTTCCGTACCATGTACGTCCCATTGAGTTGGTTTAAAACCAACTGAGAGTCCCCTTTCACCAACAACTGGCGGATACCACCCTTCTTTGCAATATTCAAACCCATAATCAGGGCTTTGTATTCTGCCATATTATTGGTAAAATTCGCCCCGAGATAAGCAGCTAACTTCATGACAATGCGTCGTCGGGGGTCTCGGATGACAACTCCTACACTTCCTTTTTTGCATGCACCCCTGGACGCCCCATCAAAGTACAAGGTGTACGTCCATAAAGGGTTTACATATCCCGCCATCCAGAACTCTACTCGTAATTATGGTAATCGAAATTCAGCATTTTCAACGGGTGGACTGTAGGCTCCATCCCTCCATCATCATTGAATTCAACAGGGATGCTCGTCAAAAGTTGTAGGCAGTGATGGCAGAAGACCTTGATTTCCCAAATGAATGTCCCGCCTTCTTGCTCAATCACCTTGTATCCTTTGCTCCACCAAATGAGCTTTCCCTGATGATATCTTTGTTCCAAATATGGGTGTTCTAAATAAGGGATCAGACGACCCATCAACCTCTATCACGATTTCCTTGCAGATGTTTGATCGATCTTGCCTAGACCTGCAAGGCAGTCATAGCATTAGTGTAATCAGAAGTAATAAGGTTTAATCTTATTAAGATTAACCTTATTTTTAAATTCTATCCCCTCAAGGTCAGCTAACAATACTGTAGATTTATTCTTTCCTATCCTAACGATCCTATAGGGCCCATCCCATTTGGGCTCTAACTTGCCTGGAAATAATTCTCGTCGTGCGTCATAATACAGAACAAGCTGTCCTTTCTTGAAGGTGTATTTCTTGGCTTTGAGGTCGTGTAGCTGCTTCATTCGGCGCTTCGCCACTTCTTGGTGCAACAAGCTCTGCAACTTAAGCTCATCTAAATGTGCCAATGTCGTCAAGCGCTCAAAAAGAGCGTCTTCATCGCTCAAAGAATGATTGATGGCAAACCGAATAGTCGGCAGCTCAATTTCTAGAGGCAAGACACACTCCTCCCCATATACTAACTTGAACGGGGTATGGCCAGTGGCTCGTTTGAAAGTCGTATTATAGGCCCACACTGCCACATATAACTTTTTATCCCAATCCCGTTTCTTTTCCGACACAATTTTGGACAGGATGCCTACAAGCTGCTTGTTGGTGCTTTCAACCTGACCATTGGCTTGCGGATTATATGGGGTTGTCTTGTTATGCTGGATGTTCCACAACTCTGTCAAACCTTTGATCACCTTATTCAGGAAATGAGTTCCGCGGTCCGACACTAATTCTTTCGGTGGACCAAACCGGCATACTATCTGCTCTAAAAGGAAACTAGCAGTTTCTTTAGCATCATCTTTCCTTGTTGCACGTGCTTCTGACCACTTTGTGAAGTAGTCAGTTGCTACAATGATGTACCTCTTTTGCGTAGTCGACGACGGAGTAATAGGACCCACAAAGTCTATTCCCCACTTCTCAAATGGAAGTATCGCCATAATAGGGGTGAGTGGTCGTTTCCTATTCTCTCGACTATCATGTCGTTGGCAAATATCGCATCGCTTAACATACGCAAACGAATCCTGGAAGATGGCAGGCCACCAATAACCTGCTCTTAAAGCCTTTTGTGCTGTAAGCCGTCCAGCAAAATGGCCACCGCAAGCAGAATCATGGCACTCTTCCAAAATGAATGGCACCTCGTCAGGCGTCACACATCGGCGATAGATATCATCAACCCCTTGCCGATATAATGTACCTGCGATCAAGGCAAACTTTAACGCTTGCTGCTTAATTTTCCTTTTCTCAGCCTTAGATAATTCGGATCCCGCCTCTCCTGTTGATAAATAATGCGTTATTGCAGCATACCAGGAGGGAATAGATGCCGTATCTATTTTAAATATCATCTCCATGTCACTACCTTCAGCCACAGATTCTTTCGGCTCCCCAAAGTCCACTAGACATTCCACGATGCCTTGCAACCTTGGTGGCTTACTCTTGATTTCATAATCAAATTCCTGCAAAGTGATCAACCACTTCGCTAAACGATCAGGCGGCTGTAACTTATTCATCAATAGTCGAAGTCCCTCCGCCTTCGTATAAAGTACGACTTTCTCATAGAGAATGTAATGCCTGAATTTCTTGGCCCCAAAGACCATCGCTAGACACAGCTTCTCCATGTAGGTGTAATTGATTTCGGATACCCCCAGCTTCCGACTAGCAAAAGCAATCGGGTGGTACCACTTCTCTTCCCAAATTTGGGCTAAACAGCAGCTGATACTATACATGGTGGCTGCTGAGAATATATAAAACACCTCACCTCTCTTAGGTGCTTTTAAAACGGGCGCTCTGGCTAGCTCTTGTTTCACATCCTCGAATGCTACCTTACAAGGGTCACCCCATACAAACGAACAGCTAAAGGACAATAAATTTGTAAGTGGCAACGTTCTTTCTGCTAAGGCGTTAATGAATCTACGGTAGTAACCAACCGAAGACAGAAAGCTATGAACTTCTTTCGGAGTGCGTGGTGGACCCATGGCAATTATAACTTTGACCTTTTCGGGGTCTGTCGCAATTCCTACCGAACTAACCACATGACCCAACAATAGCCCATAAGGTACTCCAAAAACGCACTTCCGTGGGTTTAGGGCGATGCAAAATTGTCTACAGCGCTCAAAGCATTTTCTCAAAATGATCAACTGCCTTTCTCTCACGGTGGCGGCCCCTAAGTCATCAATAAACACCCTCAACTCTTCAGGGGATATGTCACCGAATGTCTTATCGGCTGTTCGTTGCCACGAACCAGGCGCATTGCATAAACCAAAAGCCATCACGTGGTAAGCAAAAGTGCCAAATACAGTGATGAAAGTTGTTTTCAACTTGTCCTCTTCTGCAATTGCCATTTGGTTGTATCCTGCAAAGCAATCCATAAACGAATATATCTCCCTACCCGCTAATTGATCCAAAATCTGGTCAATAAATGGCAATGGGTAGTAGTCCTTAACTGTCTGCTTATTCAGCTCTCTAAAGTCTACACATAAACGGATCTGATTATTCTTCTTCTTTCTAATCACAACTGGCGAACACCATTCCGTGTGTTGTACAGGGAAAATCAAACCCGCTTTTCGAAGCTTCTGTAACTCTTCAAACAACCCGTCCCTTAATTCGAAAGGCATACGCCTGACTTTCTGCCGTACAGGACGACTGCCCTCTTTCAACGGAATTGTATGAACAGCAAGACTGGGAGGGATGCCTCTCAACTCATCATAACTCCAGGCAAAGATATCACGGAATTCCTGGATCAAGGCCACATAGTCCTCCCTTTCTGCTGAGCTGAGCATAGAGCCTAATTTGATTGGCCGCGAATCATCAAGCGTACCAAGGTCTAGCTCGATAACATCTGCATCTCTTATACGATCTTGGGCCTCTATCGGCTCGTTCAAAGTGATCTGATAGATGTCCTCCGTGGTGGATCCCTCTTTGGACTCATCACTCGATGATGTCTCACTAGCAGATAAATCTTCTAATGTCTCCAATTCTGTAGAAGATAGAGGAGCTCTCTCACTCTGCGGGGACTCAGGATAAGCATCAACCACCACACGCTGGGCACCTCTGCCGAATAACAATCGACCGGCGGGTATATCCACTTGGCAATCCGCTTGCAAGATCCAAGGTCGTCCAAGTAATACTTGGTAACTTGGCCGCCCTGCAAAACGAATCACCCTAAAGTCCAACAGGCATTCTACATTTGCAACAGTGACATGGACCTTAGTAATGCAGCCTTCCGGCTGTCTCAAACTGTCATCTGCCATTCTGAGAATTGTGGAAGTATCTTTCTGAATCGCAAGACCCAACCTTTCCATCAGTTCAGAACTCATAATGTTAACAGATGATCCCGTGTCGACAATGGCATAATCTACTAATATCCCATCGACATAGGCTGCAACCCTTGGGCAATGCTTCTCAGCATGCTCGAACCAGTCATCACCAACTCGCGCAATACCCAAAGGTTCTACAATATACCCGGTACGTAGGATCTTTCTAAATTCCTTACGTACTCCTGGGGAAAGCTTAATAAGCTGCAAAAGGTTCACATCCGGCTTGACTTCGCAAAGAGAGCCCGCCAAATCGAATTCATGATAGTTCGATAGGGCTCGCTTTTCACGCCAAACCATCCGCTCTTTAGGTCGCTGAACTGGCTTCATTGCCTCTTTCTTAACTTTCACCTTCTTCTTTGGTGCTTCCTTATCGGCTTTACTCTCTACGGGCTTCAAAGGTCCCCCTTCTAGGGCAGGATCCAAAACTTGCGTTCCTTTGTCGCCTTGTTTAGGGTTTCCGTCGACAGGCTTATCCATGTCGGCTTCTCTACCCTTTTTACCTCTTGTAAGGACAGCTCGTAGATTAGAGGTTTCAGTATCATTAACGCGTACAGCCTCAATCAAACTAACCCCACTTCCACTTGGTAGCTCTTCCACTGTAGTCTTTGGTCGTTGAAGTATTTGTTTAGGCCCATCCTCTCGCTGGGAATCATTTCCTTGGGCACGATGATTAACAGGCCCTGGTTGCCGACTACCCCGCTGGAGGGAACTGATCTTACTCCAGCAAGTAGCTGCTAGATGGCCGGATTTTCCACAAATGTCGCACTTAACATTTGGGCAATTTCTTGGATAGTGCTGCCCGCCACACCATTTGCAACTAAACCTCGACGGTGCACCCTCCTCCGGGTATCTACTTCCTATCAAATTTTGTTGTTTTTTAAGGAAGTTGACATCAACAGCTATTTGTCGATACTGCTCCGTAATCATGTCGGTATAATGCTTCATCATGTCCTTAACCTCGCCAAGAACATTGGAAGAACTCGACTCATAGCCTTGGTCATTTCCATGTCGTTCAATCGGCCTAACAATTCGATTAGGCACTGGTTGTTGAACCACAGGCATGGGATTAGAATTGACCGCCTGGCCTCCACCACTTGGAGCCATTTGACTGCCCGTAGGCATCGACATGCTAGGGGGAGCTGGTAATAAAGGCACATTCTGCATCATGTTCCCTCTCCCATTAGGGTTAGCCATCGCTATCCCTTGGCCACTACTGCCATTGGCTATTGCCATATTGTTTCCCAATACTAGACCCATGTTCGAATTGCCTCTAGAAGCATAGGCTGCTTGTAGTCGGGATTCCACCTCTTGTGCTCGTGTAATGGCAGTATCTATATCCCCCAAGGGAACACTACTCAACTGCAATTGGATATTAAAGTCCAAACCATGTAGGAAATATTGCAATTGGGCAGCTGCGGGGATAGGAATAGAGGTGTCCAACTTACGGAAGACCTCTTTTATCTTCTTCGCATAAGCACGAATATCCTCGTGTGGATCTTGGCGGGTCACGTTGAGTACACGCAACCAATATTGCCCACCCCTTTCAGGGGCAAACTCCCTTCGAAAAGCTCCATAAAATGCATCAATGTTCAATATGGTTCCGGCTTCTAAACCATGATACCATATAGCGGCTCTTCCTTTGAGAGTCATGTTGAAGAACATCATTAAATGCCCTTCTTCTTGAATGCGACAGTTAAACATCAGCTTTTGAAACTCCCTAATGTGGAGTTCCGCATCTTCCTCAACTAACCCATTAAAAATGGGTAGCGGGTAGCCTAGAGCCGGCAAATCCGTCGTTCCTGCTGGAATTGCAATAGGCTGCGCCATGACGAGGATTGGATTTGCACTAGGAATAGGGAACGGTGGGGTTACACCTCCCGCAATTGACGTGGATTGGCTTATGGCAGGAAGGGGAGCACTAGAGCTTCCACCTTCTCCTAACTTACTGCTTGGGGTCCTAAGACCACTAGATCCACTCCCTCGTAAGGGTTCAGCACCGCTCCGCTTAGGGGAATATCTCCTAAAGATTTCAGCACGTCGCCTAGCTCTCTCGTCTCTTTCTTGCTTTTGGATTTCTGCTAGACGATGCTTATCACTAAATAACGGATCAAGCTCAGTATCCTTTGGCATAAACTGCTAGTTGGTCCCTAGAAAACCAGGATTCGAGAACCGCCACTTTTAAGCAGCTCCCGGCAGACGCACCACTGATGGACCTAAAAACGGGCCGGCACTGGCTCATGCACTAGCCGGACCTCGTCACTATGCACAAGACAACCCCTCGGCCTCGCGGCCAGGAGCGTCTATCAAAATCTCTGCCTTCCTAAACATTGCGTTTGTAATACGTTGTAGTCCAACTGATCCTAACCCAATATTGCTCCTCAAAGGGAGTCCCTTTCACATAGCCAAAAGGCTCGAATCACATACACATGGGGTTCCTCCTACGGCTGAATGCCGTCAACCCTCTGCGACTCTCCTACACCTTGGGGATTGGCCCCTCGATGCGCCGCTCAACATTTAGACATTTCGCACAAACGTCACTCAAGGTACCAAATAAACGTATCCAGGAATGTACCATTTCCTCACTTGACTTCCCCTTTATGATCCCACGACTAGCCTACGACATAGGAACCTCACTGCCTCTCAACGTAGGTCATATCCCAAAAACAATTGCAATGCATATCCAGGAGCTAACTCTGATACTTTTAATTTCCTCTAAATGATCATGCAAAGAGGTGGATGCCTAGTGCTCAAACATCTTAAAAATCAGCAGCGTGCAAGTGCAAATCATCTCTTTCATGCTTTTCTTTCTAACCGCTTTGTGCTTCGTTGCAACACCTAGCACCGAAGTGATCTTCGTGCTACTAGGTTTTAATTCTTATCATTATTATTCCGTCCTAGATGCAATACATATAAAATCAGCAAATTATTCCTCATGCTCAACGGCATTTAACCATTTTTCCACAACTCTACCCTTCCCCGTTGATAGTGCATCATTATATTCATTTCTTTTAGGGTTTCCTTGTCATTTTATGTGGAGAAAGGAATGAAACACGCACCAAAACATATAAACAAGGCTGAACTGAAGCATAACTTCATGCCCCAACCTTGCTATACATCAACAAACATAAATCCTATTTTTCTATATTTTTCGTAGCCCCAAATGTATTTTTCCCCTATTTTTCATGGTGTTTTTATCATTTTTCCCCATTTTCTTCATTTTCTTGTATTTTTTAAATTGCTGAAAATGAAAACCAGTTTGTGGGCTGTGGCCCTTAGTTCATTTGCAACAAAATTGAAAGATTAGTTGATGTGTATCGACGGTTTTCCCCATTTATATGCCCAAAACCCTTGTTTTTCCCCATTTTTATGGTTTTTCGTGTCTCGGTTCCCTATTTTCTGCTATCCCACACATGTTTTCCAGATTTTTAAATGATGAACAGCTAGAAACCAACTCAAAGCACGACATACTCAAAACTCAATCCATATGAACACATTTTTATCAACCAAATTTGCATCAAAAGACCATTTTCCTTGAAAAAACAATTATTACCGTGTCTTGCGGGTTTTTCCATTAAATTTGGCACGACCCACGATTGATTTCCAGCCATGAATTCTGCTTGGAATCAGCAATCTACAATGGTTTTGCATTGCTCTTTCATCCCGTCAAGAATCGGCATCCATCCGGCCGTCCATCTTCATCCTATTCCTTCAAGCACGAACGGGGGCTAAGAGGAGAGAGAGAGAGGAGAGAGAAAGACTGGTTTTCTCTCTCTTCAACCAGTCCACCATTGCGGGAGCGGAGACCGGCGAATTGATCGGCACATCATCTTCATCAGGCCTGGAGGTCCATAACCATGGCTTCTTTGTGAGCCAGCAATCGATTGGGGGGGGGGGGGTCGCGTTTTTTTCGGCGGCTGTTTTCAGCCGCCGCCCCCCCTCCATATCCACGATTTTTTGAGGGGGGGGTGCCAAAGGTCACCCCCCCTCCTTCACACCTTTTCAAATTTCCATTTTGGACCCCCTCTTGGGCACCCCGGCCGGTTTCGGGCCATCTTCCGCACCCGGACTCGGAACTTCGATCTGAAAATTCCTATGAGCTCGTCTCAACATCCCGGACAGGCCTGCAGCTTCACTGACTGGCACAGGCGCACGGAAAAATTATGAAAATTCACGGAGTGTCGCACGGGCGCCCGTCAAGCACTTAATGCTTAAAATCGTCCTAGGTCGAGCTGCCGCCTTCGTGGTTGAGCATTTTCCCCCGCATTTCCATATTTTTCCCCTATTTTTAGGCATGTTCCGGGGCCTAAAATCCATCCTTCACACATACATTCAACAGAACAGTCACAGTATAGTACCAGAACAGCTACAGTACAGCTACAGTACAGAGACAGAAGCTCTACAAAAGACCTACAGAAGGTTACAGAAGGTTATCAAAACCACATAACTCACACTCAAACCATTCCAAACCATCAAAAACTATTCAATAAGCTTTCACAAGATCTCAATCTTCATCAATCATCAATCCATCCCTCCTTTTACAGAAGACAATCAGAACAAAACAGAAGCTATACAGAAGGTATACAGAACCAATCAGAACCTATCAGAACATCACAGAACCTCATATCTCTACTAATAAACATCATGAACTTCCAAAACACAATCAATATCATCCAAAACACTCTCAAACCACTTCCAAACCAATCAATCATCTCATAAAATCATCCATTCAGCTCTCAAAAACAACAAAAAATCAGCCAAAAAAACAAGTCATTTCAACACTCAACATATCCCCACACTTAATAAGGAAGCGTCCTCGTGACCTAGGAAAAATGGAATACAAGTTCATTTAAAAGCTCAACTTTGATCTTCAATAAATCTTCAAAAACAATCCATCCAACCACGACCCCAACTTATAGCCTATATCTAATATAAAAATACAACGAAAGGAAAACCCTTTATACATTAACACTTCTTATCAAACTGAAAATCACAACAAACTTGTAAAGGATATAAGAGGTTGTCTTCTTCTTCGTCATCAACATCTTCAACTCTCCAACCACGACCCCATCACCACAATTCTTCAAAAATGTAGCTCACACGAAAACCAATCCAATAGGCAATCACCACGATCTTTTTACATAAAGTAACTCACAACACAAACACTACATACAACACAACCATTTGAATGACTCCTCCAAAAAGAGAGATTTGCATTAAAAAGCATCCACCATACATTGGAAAAGGTATCAATGAAGATGATCCCTCTTGAAAGATTGATGATTTCGGAAACGATCCATAGACAAGGATTCATCTACGAATGTCTTGGGAGGATTCTGAAAAAACTGAAGGTAGCACATCCTTTCCAATAGGACAAGGTATCTGCTAGCCAAACAAAGGGCATGAAAATACAATATATCCAACTGCTAGGAATCAATGCTCACATTGACATTCATGCACAACTTTGGAATAGGCTTTGAATCATTATGAGAATGCCTATGCATATACGCCAAGTACCAAGCAAAGTGAGCAGTTAATCTCACTGAAGGATTTGCAGACTGTGAATACTGCTGAGCAAAATGAATATAGTTCTGATAAGCTTGACTGGCAGCAGCTGTCCATTCTCTTGGAATTACTGGCCAATTTATCTGAGGTCCTGTAAGGGAATCATTCGAGCTCCATCCCCTTCTTCTGGAAATCTGATGATCAAACCCGTCATAGTCACTAACCAACTGAGGTGGTTGAGATATAGAAGTGTTAGGAGAGGGAAGTGGAATAAGGAAAAGTGGATGAAGTGAGGGATAGGCAAAATCATAAAAGGAAGAATGATTTAAAGAAGGAGTGGCTGAAATTTGTATGGAATTAGCTAAAAATGGTGTTAACTGATAAATAGGAAAGGTGGAAGGTACATGAATGGATGGAGAAGGACATGGTGGAGAAGGGGAAAATACTCTATCCTCAATAAAAGAACAATATGTAAAAATGGGAATGTGAGGGAAAGATGAAGGTTGGAAAAGAAGGGGTAAAATAGTTGTGGAATTAGATTGACAAAGGAAAAGATATATATCATATCGGTGAGCCATTTGTTGGTAATACAGGAGGGTAGGAACAGAAGGTCCTAAGAGAGATCTTCTATGATAGGCATAAAAAAAAGTAGAATCAAACAGATTATGTTTTGAAAGATAAGCTAAGAGATCCACCCTCAGTTGATTAGTACTCTGGGCATAGGTAGGGGCTGTGTTCTGTCTTTGATTCAGGACCACAGAATCAATCATAGTATGCCAGGAATTATCAGGACAATTAGCCACTTTGGAGGAGTAACTCTAGAACATGTCATCTATGCGCAACTCCAAATGGGTGACATACAAAACAGCTTGTAGAACCACGTCTCCCACATACCAAGCCATATCCACTGCATCTAGAATCAACAAGTCTCCTCTTAGATACATGTATGACATCAACATGGTATCTGTCGTGATAGAATCTTCAAACACCATCCTTACCACCTCTGTCAGCAACTCAGCAGACCAAGCCCCACTCCATCCATCCTCTAGAAGAGGAAGATCCATTGTGGAAAGCTTCATGTAGAAGGCCAACTTCTGTAATTGGTAGTGGACAAAGAAAGAATGGTCCGGAGGAACATATTCCTGAAACTGCTCAAATGAAGACCATAACAAGTCCATTCTGGATTGCAATCTTTCCACTTTATCTTGGAATAGAGGACACAAGGTAGCCTGTCTCTGAAGAGTAGCCAAGTCCTGCTGTGAGAGAGAAGGGATCAAGGAAACATGAGGGCTTGGAGGAACAGACCGTGACTTTGCCAGTTAATCTTGCAACTGCTTGATTTGGGAAGCTTGTGATTCCACTGTGTCATTAGCAGTCTGTAAGGCTGAAAGTTTGTCATCTAAAAGAGTTTGGAACTCCTGCGCTTCTCTGGACATCCTCTCCTTCTCCTTTGAAAGGCTAGTAACCTCTGATTGAGCCTCTGTTAATTGAATCTTCAAAGAAGATATCTCATCTCGTTGGGTTGCAACCAGTTGGGTTTGTTGCTCCATCTTCTTAAACAAATCTGCTAGGGTATCCTTAGCAGAGGCTAACTCGGATGTTGCCTTATGCAACTGGTCCTTAGACTACATCAGCTCTTCATAAAAGGAAGCGTATAGCTGTTGAACATAGGCTGTCACTGACAATTAAATGGAACTCTGAATGTCTTTACATAGGAAAGGAATTGCATCTCCCGAGACTAGACTGTTCAGTGAGGGAACTGATATATCCAATGAACCTTCGCGATGTGCTCTGAACAGGTTATTACAAGTGAGATACCCAGGGAGATCACTGCCAGAGGTAGCACGAATGGGCACAGAAGGAAGAACCGAAGGAGCTTTGTCCGCTACCCGCTTCAAGCATTTGCGCTGGATGACCAGGGGAGGCGGAGAATCATCATCCTCTATATCAATGGGTTCTGACTCATCTGAAGGTGGAGGAGGAGGTACTGGAATCTGATGGAGGAGGTGGAGGCACACTCTTCTGTAAACCTGAGTAGGTCAAGAAGGCAGACAAATACGATCCATAGGTGACATTGGTGACATTGCCCCTGGTGACTTTGACGAAATGTTGATCCATTTTAGTGAGGAGGTAAGTGCTCCAATCAATAGCGACTCCTTTTAACACCATCCTTGAAGCTGTGAAAAGCTCTTTGGACAAGTGTACTGGGATGGCGTTTTGGCAGGCATAAACCTGTCTTGGAGAAACTGACAGACCATCTTCCACACAGGATCAGTGATCATGGAAAAGGAAACTCCTGAAGAGTTGATCACCTTCTTAACACCCAGCAATTCCCTTGTCTGCTTTTGTAACAGCTTCAAAATCTCTTCATTAGAGAAAAGCTGACGAGTGGTAACAAAGGGTTCACCTTTGAAGGGAAGAGAAAGAGCCTTTCCTAGGCCTCGAGGTGCCAAAGTCATAGAAATACCCTGGACAAGTCCCGACTTCTTGCTGTAGGAGGCCAGAAACGCATCACACATCGATGGATCCTCTGGAAGCAATGGAAAGGAGGTAGCCACAAAAGCAGCGAGTCCTGCCTTCGTGAGAGGCTCAAAAGTGAGTAGGGAAGAGTAATCCCTACTAACTAGTGGGACATACTAGATAGGGGAAGGAGCGTGAGAAGGCGCCATTTAGATGGTTACACACACACCACAAACACAGACAATCAAAGAGAATGCCTACAAAGCAACAGACAAAAAACCAAGGATAAGAGAACAACCAAAACAATAATACGTGACTCGACCAACTATCCCCAAGCAAACCACATCCTAGAAAAAATTCGATATGACCTCTAGACATATGCGACCGAAAGTTTCATGCTATGCAACATACAAACACCCAAATCCCCGTATCAGGCAATAAAGAAAAAAAACTACACACCGTAGCCTTAACCGTAACAAAGACACTGAACCAAAACATCACCACAACCCACACATATCAAGACCACAACTTTGATAAACCGGTGTTTGACCATGGAAATAACTCCAAAGACTGCGCATACCCATCCTACGAAACCGGGTTCGTTAAAAAAAAAGGGAATTTAAGTGTAGTGAAGGGGAATTAATTTAATGAAAGGTTCATTTTAATAAATTATTAAGAAATATGTGAATTTTTATTAAGTGATAAACCTTAGCAAGAAAACGGCGGTTCCTTTTTAAAAATTTAATTATCAACTATTAGGTGAAAACGGTGCTTTAATTCGAATCCCGGACTTCGATACCCAGACTGGGTCTCTAAATGCAAGTTCATTGATTACAAATTAAGGTGACGTGGAGCGCTTTTTTGCCAGCGCGTGCTCTTGTGACGGCTGGTTCATTTTAAGTAAAAATATTAAAGTGCCTCTTTAGCGCACTTAGCGCGTGCTAAGTGAACGATGGGTTTATTTTTATTTAAAAAAATGGTGTGTTTAGCGCGAATGCGCGTGCCATGGTGGTGTGGAGGTTCATGTTTTTTATTATTTGTGTGTTTGTTATGTTGTTATTTGTGGTTTGTGTTTGTTTTTTTATTTTTTTAAAATTTTTGAATTAACCATGGGTTTTGGGGTAGCTGAAAAAAATAACAAATAAAAGGAAAAATACCTGATAGTGGGTGTATGTAAATGCAAAGAATGCGCTCTCCTCAATCCAGAAAAATTTGGATTTTTTTTCTATATTGTTAGTTTGTGTTTGGATGAAAAAGGTGTTTTTAGGATTTTGTTGTATTTTTAAGGAATTTAGTTGTGAAATGAAATATTGTGACAGCTTAGAAAAATATGCCAAAAATAAGTAAAAATGTTAATAGAAGTGTTAGGAATTTTTTCGGAAATTAATTTGGAAGGTTTAGCATTTTTAATGAATTTGTTACATTTGTTTGGGTATTTTTAAAAGATTTTGGAATTTTAAAACGGTCGAAAATGTTTTTTCTGAAATTTACAGGTTTAGAAAAATATGGCCATGGGTGCAGAAATAATAGGAAATTTTCTAGATTTTGCTGGAATTGTTTTCAGAATTTTAAAGATTCTTGTTTTTTTAATTTTTTTTTCTTTTTTATTTTTGTTTTTGTTTTTGTGTTGTAAAGGTTTCGGGTGTTTAAATTAAAAAAAATCTGGGAAAATACCCAGAAATAAGCTGCGTAGCAGCTGCGTGGCAGCAAC
The DNA here is from genome assembly GCF_053477565.2 of Lygodium microphyllum. Lineage (NCBI taxonomy): Eukaryota > Viridiplantae > Streptophyta > Polypodiopsida > Schizaeales > Lygodiaceae > Lygodium > Lygodium microphyllum. The sequence goes on along the minus strand of NC_141144.1, from coordinate 5,962,462 downwards.
GGACGAACAAAGTCCCGCACCCGCGCACGATCAATCGCGAACAATCTCAAGCTCCCACGCGTGCGTACACACCTACGCGCGTGTCGATGCCACGAGGGTGTTGACAGGTGGGACGGGGGTTGATGGAGGGGGTTGCTGTGGTTTAGCCGTGCAGCGGGGCTACAGCGTGGGACAGGGGGCTTACAGGGAGTGCATGTTAGTGGGGGACACGTGGGTAATGGGGGGAATGGGGGTTAGTGGAGGGTAAGTGTGTGTGGGGGTTTACTGGGGGGGGGAAATGGGGCTTGGTTGGGGGTGGGGGGGTGTGTGGGTTTGCTGGGGGGGAATGGGGGCTAGGTTGGGGGTGGGGGGGTTTGGAGGAAGCGGGAAGGCGGGAGATCAACGGGCGGCAAGGGCGAAGGGGGCGCGAACGAGGGCCAGCGGGCCAGAGGGCGGGCGCAGTCAATGCGGCAGAGGGCTGTCAGAGGGCGGTTGGCACTGGCGGCGGCCCACGAAGGCGGGCAGAGGCGCGGGTGACTGTGGCGTGGAGAGCAGCGCAGGGCGCAGTGCCACAGGGCGGCGGCGTCGGGCGAAGGGGGTGCGGACGAGGGCCAGCGGGCCAGAGCTGCACGGCGACCTGGAGGGCGCTGGCGAGGGCCAGCGATGATGAGGACGAGGGCAAGGGGCAGTCGACGCGGTAGAGGGCTGTCGTGGGCGTGTCGAGGTCGACAACAACAGCCAACAAGGGCCGTGTACGAGGCGGCGACGTCGGGCGACCCGGCGGCGGGCGTGCTGGCGACCAGAGGACAGGGCAGCCTGCGAGGGCGCTGCAGAGGGGCGGGCAAGAAAGAGGGAGGGAGAAGGTGGAGGGGAAGGAGGGGAAGAGGAGAGGAGCAGAGGAGGAGGGGATGAGGGTAGGTGGGAGAGGAGGACGCAGAGGAGGAGGGGAAAGGTAGGGAGGGAAGCGGTTATGGTGGGGAGGGACGGGGTAGGGTTAGTGGGCGGGTTAGGGTCAGGGGTAGGGTTAGTGGGCGGGTTAGGGTTAGTGGTAGGGGTAGTGGGCGGGTTAGGGTTAGTGGTAGGGTTAGTGGGCGGGTTAGGTTTAGGGGTAGGGGTAGTGGGCGGGTTAGGGTTAGTGGTAGGGGTAGTGGGCGGGGTAGGTTTAGGGGTAGGGGTAGTGGGCGGGGTAGGGGTAGGGGTAGTGGGCGGGGTAGGGTTAGTGGTAGGGGTAGTGGGCGGGGTAGGTTTAGGGGTAGGGGTAGTGGCCGGGGTAGGGTTAGTGGGCCCAAAAAGGAGGCGTACCCCCCGTCCTGTGCGCGTGCGCAGGGCGGGGTTAAAAAAAATTTACTGTGACAGGATTGAAAGGGCGCCCGGATGCGGGGACGAGGCACACGGATGCGACCGGGGCGCGTTAAGACGCGTAAAATTGAAAACGGCGCGTTCACGCGCGGGACGGGGCGCGCGAAAACACATAAAAATAAAGAAAAATTAATATCTCCCAATCCGGACATCAAACTGAAATGTCGTAAAAACAAAAAATGGGCAGGATGACAGGGGGAAGACAGGGAAAATATGCAACGGAGGTTCCGGGAGGGGGGGGGGGGTAAAAGACAGTCATGTGCAAAAAAACACAAAAACGGGCTAAAAAACACAATTATAATTTAATATCGAAAGATCCGTGCATCGGAACGAGGTGCAGGAAAAAGAAAAAATGTGCAGAAAGACGTGCCCGACAATCCTATCACATCAAAACATAATTCCGACTGAGATAAGACGTGTTCACGTGGGAAAAACCCAAAAAAAAACCCAAAAATGGGATCGGAAATTAATATTGGAAGAATTTTTCACCGGAATGACATGCAGTAAGAAGGAAAAATGTCTGCAGGAAGGGATGGCACAGGGTTGTCATGTTAAAACGCAATTTCGGTGGAAGTAGGAGGGGTTCAAGTGCAAAAAATACCAAAAATACGCCCGAAAACACATTTAAATATTAATAATAAAAAATCCAGAAGGCGAAAGAGGGTGAAGGAAAAAGGAAAAAGGTAGGGGAAGGCACGGGGGACACGGCTGTCAGATCAAATTGGAATTTTGATGCAAATAGGGCAGGTTCACATGGAAAAATGTCAAAAAGACGCACGAAAAAGTCTTTAAAAAACCGGAAAATTAATATTGGACAAACCGTGCATAGGAATGACATGGAGTAAAAAGGAAAAATGTCAAGGAGAAAGTTGTTGTCAGGACTATAACATCAGATCACGGTTCTGAAGCAAGCAAAGCGTGTTCATATGGAAAACCGGCTAATTTGCGCAAAATGCTTCAAAAATTAATAACTCAAAAATCGTGCACCGGAACAAGGGTAGGTAAAAAGGAAAAATGGTCAGTTCAGAGGGAGGAACAGGGCTATAAGGTTAGATTTGGACTTTGGTGAACGTAGGGTGCGTGCACATGACAGGACAGCAAAAGCAGGGAATGAAGGAAAACTGCAAGGGAACAGCCCCAAGGGTGGGTGGAAAATAGACGAGTGGGTGGGAAGGGACCCCATCAGGGTAAAAGCAAGTCATGGCATAGAGGTAGTAGCAGGTTGAGGCATATGCAGAGGGGTATGCAATGTAGACGCGCAGGGACGCGTCCCCACACTTAAAACCTTAATGGATAGGGTTAACCGAGCAACAGGGACCTAGGACCACGCCACAGACCATCCACTAATGTCCCCACACTTAAAACATGAACGTCATTGAGAAACAGAAGGTGTAGGGTTAGAAAAACATGGCCCATTTTGTTGAGGATCAAGGTTGATTGTCAATGGCACGTCCTGTATTGTTGTCGGCTGCTGGAGGTACCAAGGCATCTTCTCGGCACACGTTCTTCATGGCAGGGACCACGCAGCAGTTCCTAGGGAGTAAGCTGATTGAAGGAATCGCATCGAGTCGATGATAAGGAATATTGCAATCAACTCACAGTCACTCAAATGGAATCAAAGAACAGTCACTCACCCCATGACTAATATCACTCGAGGAATAAGGATTGAAACCCATATCTCGTACCTGGTTTAGAAATCAATAGGGGAATGGTGCAGAAGGAGTATGCCAGGGTACACAGTTGATGGTGCATTAGTGCGTTGAACCCGTCTGGCATAAGTGCAAGGAGGAAGGCAAGGGAGCCTTATAGTGCAGTGTACAGAATAGGGTGACGTGTCCTGTGATGACGGCAGAGACCCATCCTGTGGGTGCATAGGGAAACGGAAACATACCTGACTCCAAGTGTCGTAACGTCCCTCAATCTCACCTCTCGGTAATTGATTGAAGAAACTCCAGTCACACTCAGCCCACCCTCTGTCTCACGCTCTGCTGATAGATACAGGAGGGCAGCCTTTTCCTGAAACCCATTGATGTAATCCTCACGATCACGTGTGCAAAGGTTGTATGCCTTGTGCGCATTTGATAGTGCAACTGTGCATCCCACCCTGTGCCGGCATACAGTGCGAGAAGGAAGGCCAGGGAGCCTTATAGTGCAGTGCACAGAAACAAATTGTGCTTTGTGCATTGAGAGGCCCATCCCGTGCATGCAACACTTCATTCACACTTCTCACCTCTCATTTGATTTGAAGGGAAAAGACTGGTCTCTTGGCCCACCCTCTGTCTCACTCGTTGTTGATAGATACAGAGGGCAACCCATACTCACTTTCCCATCCGGTTAGGATGAAAGCTCACATCACTCGATTGTTTGTCGATGAAGATCGCGTCATCAGTTGTTGAAGAGGCATACCCAGGGAGGTAGCCATCAAATCGAACATTGAGTTGGATAGGAACATGTCGTCTGCGAGAGGACAGTTAGACGCTCTGCAGAGAGACCTAGGACGCAGCGTACCAAGGGAAGTAGCTTCGAAATTGGATCCTGGAAATAGCCATTAATGAATCCACTTTCTGGACTACTGGGTGTTGCCACCTTTTCCACAGCCAGCTTCTCGCCCAAGGGTGGTTGCCACCTTTTCGTGGAACGAGGTCTGCTATGACAGGGAATTGCTTCCTTTTCTCTCATAACAGATTTGTTTTTCTTATCTTTTTTTTTCCTTTGTTTTTCCTTTGTTTTTCCCTATTCTCGAGGGTGTTTCCACCTTTTCCCAAAGAATAGGTCGGTATGACAGGGACCTAAGTCTTTTTCTCCCATGATCGATATGTATTTTTTCCTTTTTTTTTTCTTTTCTTTTCTTGCTCTTCGAATTAAGCAAGGGAATGGTAGAAAGACCATGTATCAGAACCAACCTCACCACTGTCGCTGGTGGAAAATAGAGGATAAGAGATCAAGGCTGGAAGGTGGGATTGAGGGGATAGAGGGTTGCGTCCACCTCATCAGGAGTAGCATCATAAGAAGTACAGTGCCACGCCAACGAGGGAAAGGATCAGGCCACCATAATTGTCAAGATCCCCGAGGAAAGTACTCCTTCAAGCGATATCCATTAATCAGAAAGGGATCATCAGAGGCATCAACGGTCTGCACTTGGACAAAGCCATTAGGGTTGATAGCAAGTACCTTATATGGGCCCATCCACCGCTGTTGGAGCTTGCCAGGAAACTTGCCAAATCGTGAATCATAGGCTAGGACCAAATCACCTTCTTTGAACTCCTTGTGCTTGATGAAGCTGTCATGGTAAGCCTTACGTCGAGCTTGTGTGGCTTCCATGCACTGTAGAGCCTTCCTGCGAGTTTCGTCCAAACATTCCAAGTGCAGGAGACGGCATTGCAGTGAATCATCATCCCCCAAACGCTCTTTGATAGCCACTCTCAAAGAGGGTAATTCCAGTTCAACAGGGAAAACAACTTCTGTACCATACACCAGTTGGAAGGGTGTCTGTCCTGTTGCTGCTTTATGGGAGGTTCTGTACGCCCAGAGGGCCTCTGTAAGTCGATCATCCCAATCACGACGATGTCAGCAATTGTTCTTGTCAGGATTGAGCAGATGATGCGATTCGTGACTTCGACTTGGCCGTTGGCTCTGGGGTAATAAGGAGTGGACTTGCGATGGCGGATCTTATACAACTCTGTCAACTCTTCCATGACTTTATTAATGAAATGAGTGCCTCTGTCACTTACCAGCTCTAAGGGACTGCCAAAACGGGTGATGATATTCTCGTACATGAACAGGGCCACGCTGTTACCATCGTCTCGCTTTAGGGCTTTAGCTTCACACCACTTTGTAACATAATCCGTACATACGAGGATGTATCTGTTCTGTTTCCTTCTGGTGGGAGGATCGATCGGGCCTACGAAGTCGATGCCCCACTTCTCAAATGGCTTTAAAGGAAGGATAGGTTGCAGTGACATGGCACTTGTCTTGGTAGGTTTCCCCATTCGCTGACAAGCATCACATCTTTTACAATAATCATAGGCATCCTAATGAAGGGTAGGCCACCAGTAACCTGCTAGCAGAGCTTTCCTGGCTGTAGCTTCTCCTGCAAAGTGGCCTCCACATGGCTTGTCATGGCAAGCCTTCAGAACAATCCCAATCTCGTCTCCTGCAACACATCTTCTAAGCACTTCATCTTTGCCTTTCTTGTACAGTGCACCGCCTAACAGGGTGTAGGGGGTTGATTCTAACATGAGCTTCTTCCTCTCTCGACTAGAAATGCCAGGATACTCTTTCTCCAGAGGACTGACTTAGGTTCATAAATTCCTCTCGCATCCGCTCTTCAAAACCTTCACGCCTGAATTTAGTGAGGAAGGCTAACTTCAGGTCATCCCATGTGCCAAAAGTTCCTGCTGCTTGTCTCTCATACCACTGAAACGCCGCGCCCTTGAAAGTGGCGGGGGAATATTGCTAACCAATGCTCAGGGGTTCTGGCATTGTTAGCCACACATGCTACCATAAACTCTGCTACATGAAGATCGGGGTCTTCATTGTACTCTCCCTTAAAAACTGGCAATGGAACTACATTCGCTGGCCTGTCATCAATATTTCCAGGATGGATCTGGCTTGGAAGTGGACCTCCAGCAAGGAGGAAGGGCTTGATGTGCCATTGGGACTTCTGTAAAGAGTTCTGCAAGGGCGTCAAAGGCGGCTTCTACTGCGAGCTCGTTCTCAGCTTTGATTTTTGCTTTCTCTCTTCTCACGTACCTCTGAACTCGTTCTAACGCTTGCCTCTTTATTGCGTCATTCATCAGGGGGTTGGCTCCACTATGTTGTTAGTGCTCCACAGAGGGATAACAGAAGGCTTCAGTCTCTGGAGGACTGTCTTGCCAACATTTCTTCTACTTCTTCCTTTTCAACGTCTCTGAATTCTGCTTTCATGCCACTGCACAGAGGAAGGTATTCGGTTCTGAAGGTGTCAAAATGCATACGTCTAAGCATTGTGGTGGTGCCATCATCATAGTAATACCAGCTTCTGATGGTTTCAACAGTGTATGTTGTAAAAAACACTCTATCTACCAACTTCCAGTGGGTTGCTGATTGAACAAATAGAAGATTATCAGTGCACCAAGCATCCCACGTATCTTGATGTTGAGCATCCACGAACAAAATCCAACTCTTTTCCTTCTTGTCTCTGTGAACCTCTACAGACCAAGACTCCTGAAGCTTCTTCACAATCTCCCACTTGATGATGTCTGGAAACTTCTCAATGAATGCCAAATCTTCCATGGATGGTCATTCTCTCTGTTTCTGCTCTTCAGTTTGTTCCCAAACAGTTTGCCACCAAGATGCAAGTTTCTGTTGCTTCAATAGGAAGAGGAAACTGTCCACCACATAGAGCATGCATCATGATGGTGATGTGTTTCCGCCATTGTGGGATGAACTTCTTGTGGAAAGTGGCTCTGATTATGAGAAATTCCAACTCTTCAATGGAAGAAGGAACTTTACAAACATCCATTGAATTCTTCTCTTCTTGGCAATGCCATTTCCTTCATTTTCAGCCTCTTCTGGTGCTTGTTGATGGCAAGTTTCCCTGGCTATGCACCAAAAACATGGAGCCCCAAGAGGAACACCAAGGAAAAGGAAATTCTCTTGTAAGAAAATCTATCTTGTAACATCAACAAGCTTTTTTATTATGTTCTATATGATCACAATGAAGAAAAGAACACTAGGCACAACAAATCTTCATACAGCATCATGTAGATCTCCCACGGATTTGATAGAATCAATCATATTCTTCAATACCTTCACAAAATCCATCAATAGAACAAAGAAAGAAAAGAAATACACCATCTTTGAATGGAAATACATCACATAGTATTCATCTTCAATATCTTCATAGTCTTCTCTCTCAATCTCTCATATACAATCACTCTGTTTTAGTAGAATTGGCTATCTCTGACTCTCTCTCTCTCTCCATCAATCATACATCATCTCCTCACTACAATCTCTCATAATCACTCTCAATAATCCTTCTTAGGTCGTGGATACCCCTCCCAAGAGGTATGTCTGATATGAAGAGTCACCAGAGCCACTACAGTGTCTTTTCATAGCTCACTACTGTCACTTCACTCCAGTCTTCATTCGAGTCTTCGGCAGCTACTTCTTTCACTTCTTTCAGCTCTTTTGCACTTGTATTCACCTCTTTCCAAGGCTAGAAAAATTTCCCAAGCTACACATACATTCAACAGAATACATACAGAAGCATACAGAATAGTCACTGTATAGTACCAGAACAGCTACAGTACAGTTACAGTACAGAGACAGAAGCTCTACAGAAGACCTACAGAAGGTTACAGAAGGTCATCAAAACCACATAACTCACACTCAAACCATTCCAAACCATCAAAAAATATTCAATAAGCTTTCACAAGATCTCAATCTTCATCAATCATCAATCCATCCCTCCTTACAGAAGACAATCAGAGCAAAACAGAACAAAACAAAAGCTATATAGAAGGTATACAGAACCAATCAGAACCTATCAGAACATCACAGAACCTCATATCTCTACTAATAAACATCATGAACTTCCAAAACACAATCAATATCATCCGAAACACTCTCAAACCACTTCCAAACCAATCAATCATCTCATAAAATCATCCATTCAGCTCTCAAAAACAATAAAAAATCAGCCAAAAAAACAAGTCATTTCAACACTCAACACATCCAACTTGGCAATGTTAAATAAAGTTTTATCTTTGAGATGACCAACCATAATGACTCAAACAGAAGTAGACTATGCAGAAAATAGTATGTTGTAATTAGTAGTTCCACTTCCAAAACAAGTTGAAAATAAGAGAAATTGCTAAAATGACCAATTATCCACCAAATGGTACCAAAAGTACATCAAAATGACATGATTAAGCTCAGTAAATGTATCACAATCTGCATAAAAAAACTTGCTATAATAAATCATAGTAGCAAGAAAAAGAGAGCAAACAATGAGCTAACCGTGATCCAAAGTCAAGTATGACTTCCAGGTCAGATCCTACATGAAGGGGGCATGTAACAAACACCATAGCAACTAAGAACCATGATCCAAACACCCAAATACTTGACAAATGTCGGTGTATGCTCAAAGAGAAGACGGATCAAATCAGCCCAAAAGTATCCAATGCAAATAAGTATCTATCAAGAGCATAGACATGTAAGAGATCCCAGTCTCATCTACTCAAGAGGCTCAACTACATAAACCACAAGCTCTACAATATCCAGAGATAGCATGAAGATCCCACTGGCAGAAAGATCGATGTTAATCGAGCAACCAAGCTCAAATATAGCATGTGAATGTCTAGGGCATCATGGAGCCAAGATTGTATATCAACGGAGCATCCGGAGCAAGGGATTGACCAAACATCACCTATAACATCCAATACATCATATAACAATCCATGTCAAATCGCTAACAACCCAAATAAGCATCCAAGAACTCCAAAGAATGCAAATGAACACCCAACTGAAGCTCCAAGTGGCAATCAAACATAGAAAATGTAAGGAGCATGCATTTCTGACATATGCATCAAAGCATGTACCGAAGGGTCAAGCACTAGGCATAGTGATTGTCACAAAGCATGCCATTGTAGACCAATGCCAATCAAATGCCAACCAAGATGGAGCTCAATCAAAGATAAAAAATCATTCTAGAGCAATACAAGACATATGCCAACCTCCATATACATCAGTGTAGTCATATGAGTCACCTGGGAAGCACCCATGACCAATAGGTAAAGCATACACTGACCAAATAGGCTTCAGCCCTAATTATTATATCAATAAATTCACTATCAAAACTGAGTAAATTAGTCCTCAAATGAAGCTCAAAGCCACCTCAAATCATGGGCATATGATATACCAATGAGCTAGCATCAATAGTACACATGAGGAGTGCATATAGAACACCCGAATCATAGCCAGAAGCAATAGGCACATAAAATCCCTGTTAAAAGAGGTTCAGTCATATTGTATACATCAGTGAATACACTATCAAACTGAGCTATTTCAATACCAAAATTAGCTCTAAATCCAACCCATACTAGGGCATAGCATTCCCATACATGTAGACATCACTTCAACATAATCGAGCATCATAAGACCAACAAAGCTAACCATAGAGGCATCAAATAGAGTGTTGCCTTATATTTCCAGCCAGCAAACCTTAACCAAAATAGAGTAATGAAGTGGTCAAATCAGTCCAAAATCAACTCCAAGCAATGTTATAGCATCCTTGAATATATAAGCATCAATCGTACATAACAGGGTAAAATCCAACTAATGGCAATGAGTGTAGATATCAAACATAAGTATTGCCTTGTTTTATGATAGTCTATGGACTAGTATAAAAATCCAAAATTGAAGCTTAGAGCTCAAATGGAATGCCAAGAGTGGAAGGATCAACACCAAGCATCAAAACAAAGTGTATAAGTGCTTGTATATCTATCCAATGAAGAAGATATGCTATAGGAGATGAAAAACGTGAGATGCTACTAAAAAAAGGGCCTATTCCACACAATGTGATGCTACACTAGCAAGGTGAGGGCTATGGGGGACTACTCCAACTTACTTGTTAACCGGTAGATGAACAATGTGGAAAATCTGGAAAAGCTAAAGCAAAAGACAAAGGCCAAGGCAAAGTGAAACAGGAAAAAGGCGCACAAGGAAAAGTGCAAGTCAATACTTTTGTAAAAGAGTGCAAGCGCATCATGATTTAATTTAAGGAGTGCCTGGCTTTCACCCGTGTAATTTGTAAATGTAGACGGGCGGTGGAAAGGAAGCTAGGAAGATAGAAGGACAATGGGAAAAAGGGCCTAGGCAATGGCTGATCATGTAAAAAAGGGGATAAGGGGATGACCGCCCAAAAGGGATTTAGGGTTTTGTATATAAAGTTGAAAAGTGAATGAGAAGCTCATTCTTGTGTGTGACCAAAGCTTATTCTTCTTCTTCTCTTGTCTCTTGCCTTCTTGCTTGTGCTTGAGTGAGGGATTGAGGGAGTGTGAGGGAGTGAGCGTGTGAGTGTGTGAGAGTGAGGGATCGTGGAGAAGAAGATCCCATCTTCTCTTCTCTTCTTCTCTTCTCTTTTCTCGCATGGCTATGGAGGATGGAGCTTGAGGGAGGGGGCTTGAGCTTGCTTGAGCTTGCCACAAGGATCGTGGAGCTATCGGAGTGCAAGAGAGAGGAGGGAACTCGATCGAGCATCAAGGTAAGCTCACTACACCTACAAGGTAGGCATTGTGCGTCAGCTATATGAGAGGTAGCCATGGCTGCTTGGCTTGGGACGCTTGATCAATAAGTAGTCCATAGGTCTCAGGGTAGAGCTCCGTAGCTCCCCCACATTTTGGTTCTGTTTCCAAGACCAACGGATTCAAGCCTTGAGCACTTACGTGCTTCAATCAAGCATTGAAGTAGGGCTTTCCCCAAACCAGTGCTTGAGGTAGATAGGTAGGAAGTGAGGGAGTTTGAAGAGGTATTCGATCTCCTTAGCAAGTAGGTTTTTGTTGTTTTGGACTTGGGAAAGCATGATGGAGTAGTGTAGGTATTTTTCTTATAATTTTTTCTTGCATTTAGGAAGGATAGGAGCAAAACATTGGAGCAAACAATAGGGTTTTCTATTGCTGTATAACAGGCTGAAACAGGGAAATAGGGGCACAGATTCTGATTTCTGGCTGGAAGAGTATGAGGGATTAATTTTTGAGGTTATTGCAGGCTAGGATGGGGCAATAGGAGGCCCAGGGAACCAGGAAAGACCACAATGGGCTTGAGAGCCAGGGGGAGAGAGAGAGAGAGAGAGAGAGAGAGAGCAGCGGGGAGACCTCTGAGGTGCCGATCGATTCGAGCGCCATAGTGATTCGAGGTAAGTCTAGCATTTCCTTGTACTGTTTTGTACCTATTTGGAAGGCGTTGGATAACTCCGTGGAGTAGGCGTTGAACTTGAGGCATCGCGTGCAACCCGTGGGCCGTCCTTTGCGCCGTCAAACTAGTCCATCCGATTTCCAGAATGGGACCATTCAATTTCGGGGTCGGACCGTCCGACTGCTAGAATCGGACCACCCTGTCCGATCTGATTACCAGAATCGGACCACTGCGAAAATCGAACCCAGTCTCAAAATCGGACACTTAAACCCTGAAAATCAGACATATTGAAAATCGGACTTTAGAATCGGACACACGAAAATCGGACGAAAGGAATCGGATGAGTTCAGAATCGGACGCCTATCAAAATTGGATGTCTGATTCCAAAAATCGAACGTGACCAAAATCGTACCACTGGACCAATCGAACCAACCCGAAATCAAACATCCGACTTTGATAATCTGACTCCTGAAAATTGGACATCTGAGAATCGATCAAAAAATTGTCAAAATCGGGCAGGTATCTAGAACATAAATTTTGATGCATCTCAACCCCGAAATTGACCAGAGCTAAAGGCACATCATAGATCCATCACTGGGCTAAAACTTAGAACAAGTAGTTCAAAATTTGGCTATAAATGGTCCTCCAAATTGCACATGGTGTTTATCGTAATAGCCCTACGGGCCAGGGGGGGACTGCCCCCCCCCCCCCCAAGACCCCCACAGAGGGGGCTCTGCCCCCTCTGCACCTCCCCCAAGTAGGTTGGAGAGAAAACACGCATAATGACAGGTCCTCCAAGTTGGAAACTAGTGTACTAATGGCTCTACACAAGCATGGATTCTCACTTGCAAAAGAGCAACCAAAAGCCCATACCCGAACACAGAGAAACAGAGACCCTAGAACATCAATGGACCAATCTAGCCAACAAGGGCAAAAAGGCCCCACTGCAAAAACACATAGGTGTTGCATTTGGACTGCATCTAGTCAAAGCGGAAAGCAACAACATCAAGCTAAAACATCAAGAATGACTAGATATGACAGTCCTGAAGATAGATGCTCTTTGAATAGCACTGCACTGACGATCCAAGACATCAGTGGAGAATCCACATCTGGTCGTGCAGTTGGGGACTCAAGGGCATTTGTCAGAAGGCTTAAATTTACAAGCCAAGACCCGGAAGACGAAGACATAGTGCCACCTGCTTATCTTAGGGTCAAACTCACCGCGAAAAGAGAGCATACTATCGATGCTTTGGTTGATGAAGGATCAGATTTTAATATCTTGACCTATGAAACATGGACCCTACTAGGCCAACCAGAGCTCACACCGATTAATGCAACTCTTAGCCCTTACAGTGGACACCCACAAGTGCTCATAGGGAAGTGCAAAATCCTTGCGACAATTGAAACTGAAATCTTGCCTATCCTATTTCATGTTCCTCCAAATAGTGCTAATTACAGGAAGGAAACCCTCCTAGGAAGACCCTTCAAAAGAGCGAACAAGTGTGAGGCCGACTATGTAGCACAGAGAATACACCTGACACTACCAGGTGTGAGGATAGTCACAACCTTTAGTAAGGGTGACCTCATCGAACCTCGAGGGAAAGGCAAGGAAGGTGCTGACATAACAGTCAAGCCTACTAACAAGAGCAAGGGCTTGTTGGAAGAATTGATACAAGCACAGGTCGAACAACGAGAACCAGTGAGTGAGGCCATACCTGAAACAAGAAGGTCAAGAGACAATGCCAAGGATGGGCTTTGAACTTACAAATATCATAGAGGACCCCAAAGGAAGCCAAAGCCTTATAGACGAAGGCATCGAGGCAGGGTCAGCACAATGCCACGATGGATATCCAAAGCATTGCTATGTGCTCAAGGGTATTACACAGGTAACCGATGAATTTGGGTGTCAAAACCCCCTGCTAAACCTCATTTATTGACTGAAAGCCAGATCGTATCAAGAGCAAAAAATCATAGGAGGAGATCTAAACGAAAAACCAAGTCTTGAGTCAACAAGAGTGGAGTGACCAAGCCCCTCATGGTCGAAATCAAGGAACCAACCGGGACCAATCGGAGGGTAAATCCTCAGCCTAGCGTGCTTGACAAGCAGATACCAGATGTAATCATTGAGGATACGCAAAAGCCACTAGTGCCCAAGGAGCCTTTGATTCCCCAAGAGGATAGCGGGCATCATAGGCTCAACATTGCTCATGGCAAGGTTGAAGGCTCAACAAAGCAAATAGCAAAATCATCTAACAACCACGAGCAAATCTCCTAGCCAGTGTCAAAGCCACTTAGGAGTCCCAAGTCTCCTACACATTCTTCCCCTAAATGGACACAGGAAGCACAAGAGTCGTCAAGTGCGGCTACTCAATCCCAATCTCTACCTACATCAAAGCTTCCAAATGTCCAAGAGGCAAGACACAACACCACCCTTAGCTCTCAACCTAAGGACATGCCTGTGCAATCCACTGTGGCTAGCTCAACTGATACTTGATCTACACAAGTGAATGCTCAAAGGGCAACAAAGGACACGACCACTTCCAATCGACCTAAGGACTTGACACCGCAATCCACCAATAGTAGCAAGTCCATTGAACTAGCTGCTACTACTTCCAATCAAGGATCACAGTAGTCACAGCCCTTGGCCATGATAATGCCCCTTACGAAACGTGTCCTTAGTAGTTCACCTATGGAGGAGGTGCCACAACTAGCATCCTTGACAACTCCAGCACTTCCAAAGTGCTTAAAGCCTAGGCTGGAGGAGTTAAACATAAGGGAATTTGCTGAAGAGCTAGACTCTCCAAAAAGAGAGGCAGTTGTACCCTCACAACCTAGCAAGGCTATTCAGCAGGCCACATCTATGTCCCATGAGGACACACTAGAGAAACAGAATGTTGAGGCCCAACTAAGCATATCAATGGCGGCTGACCTAGTCCAGGGTCTTGAGTCGTTGAGAGATGCACCTTCATTGACCAAGAAAAAGAGGAGAAAACAACAAAGACAACAGCAGTTACAGGTGGTTGTGGACCCCAAGAACATTGACACCAAGAGCGCCAGAGAGCTGAAAAATAAAGCATCGAGTCCATCCACCAATGAGCCCATTGATGCCTCTCCTAGTAGCGATGAAACCTTAGACACATCCATGTGCTCTGAAAAATCAAAGCAGTCGTTACCATCAACGGTTTCTTGCAACACTCAATCCACTGACAACAGAACTCGCATTGACTAATCAAGAGTGGATACAATGCTATCACAATAGGGTGACAAATTTATACCAGCCACATCCAAGGAGAACAATGATGCAATAACGAAGCCTCAGGAGAAACATGGAAACCCAAAGAGCATAAGCAATCCTAGAGTTGACCAATCTTGCTCCTCTAGGCCTGAGCCCCCAGTTATGCTAAAGCCTAGGCAAGCTCCTAGAACCTTGCATGAGATAGCAACCGAGCAAGCCCTCGTTGAACATAGAAGTGTCGCAGAATGCTTAACCGAGTTGGATGCTAAGCTCAAAGTGTTCGCACGTGTCTATGTCCTAGTAGACATGGGCGCATTCCCTAAAGAGCAGCTTGAAGAATACTTGCCATTTCCCTTATCTTGGAAAGAGCAAAAACATCTTGACAAGCACTATAATAGGCTCTTGTATGAACGCATGCGACTCATCTCTGATGAGGAAGCCGATGAACTACGCTTAACTGTAACAGTCAATGATGTGCTCTGCCAACCAAATCTCTTAGATATAGAGCAACTAAAGCAACAATCAGAGGGTCGAAGTCAATTCGAACAACATTGGTTTGAAAACCACGTTGCAATGGCCGAACTAGGAGCCCAAATCATGATAGTCTCAGAGGAGCGATTGGCCAAATGGAGGTCTCAAAGAGACCCAACCTATGTGGCACCAACGTCCTTTTGAGTGCTGACTGCTATTCAGGTACGAACTTAGCTAAAACTAGCCAAGAGAACTCTCTGTCTGATAAGGTTCTCACTGAGGAGAAGTTACATGTTGCCAATAGACTCAGACAAGGTTCCATGCTACTCGATGTTGCAAAATATCTATCGGTATTGAGTAAGCTACCACGAGTACTGGATGTGTGTGCCACACTCCAGTACAATCCGGAGTTCTACAATTGGATTTTATCCTCGTGAAGTGACATGGATTCGTAAATATGTACATAAATAAACAATGAATTTTGTGACCTTATATAGACAATATCAACACACACAAGCAATGATAGTCATGCGCAGGGAGAGGAGTTGGGTTCAACAGGCTAAGCTCCTCAGGTCCTCCTCTCACCACACATTTAGAAGATGTGTGACCATTCCCACCTCCAGGTGGAGGGCATGCAACCCTCATTACCACCATAGGAAGCCCTGACCAACATCTCTGATGGTGTAGACAGGGTACTGTCCCTTTCTATATACCTTTCCCCCTTTCCGGTCTATCCTTCCGAGGATGAGCCCTGCCCCACTCCATGACCACCAGTCCATGCAACCTAGCATAAGCCAAGATCTGCTAATGGATGGAGGCAAAACGAACATCATTATCGGGGCCATCCCTCTATAACAAACACTGCATGCCTCACCTCTCCTCTAATCGTCATATGCGCTTGATGACACATTATATAATCCCTTCCATGCGAATGGTTTTATCCTGTCTCAAGGCCTAATCCTTGGTTTGCATTTTGCAAGTCCCCCTACGGTAGCAGACATGGAGCACCCAGTGCAGCTGGCTTGCAAAGACGCTATCCGTCGCCGAAGGGAGCATGCAGCACAAGCTCCTCCGTCAAAACGCTACGTACCTACCCTTAAAAGGTACGCAAAGAAACAAGGCCCTAAATGACACTGGGACGTAGGCCGAAAACCCCCAAGACAAGAGGACGAGAGCTCAAGGAAGCACAGAGGGCGTGGCAGCACCGATCATGCGGGCCCCCAACAGACACTAGGGCACCAGGTGCTCGAAAGAGGAGAGGGAAGCTCGGGACAAGCAGGAATTTGACGCATTGTTTAAAAGTATTCTGGAAATAGTTGCAGCCAAGGACTACACCATTCAGGTACCGGGTGACATCTTCCCTGCCCAACCTCACAGGAGCCCCTCACCAGCAAAGCCTCAGTCGCCCGACCACCCGGACTTGCCCTACCTCATACAAATAGAGTAGCCCCATGTTGTATAAAAGGCTTATCAAATGTTACCTGGCCATGAATTATTGTCTTTAAATGGTTAAGTGCTGACATGTTTCCTGATTAAGTGGTTATCAAATGCTACCTGGCCATGACTTATTGTCTTTAAATGGTTAAGTGCTGACATGTTCCCCGATTGTACAAACTTTTCATATTTGCGTTTAATATACTTCACGTCTTTAGCAAAAGAAAAAGCTAATCAAGCGCAGGTAATAAGTATCTAAGCCAACACCATGGAATTCAGATAAGCGATGCCTCCTTGCGTTGCACTGGTTTATTCTAGTTGCGGCATATGCCGTGCATGTACTCTCATGAAGTGACAAGTGGATGCAGGATGATGCATGTCTGTGCGAAAGTGTTCAATGCCCAGTCACCGCAAGTCCACCGACCCCACAAAGAGCCGCAACAAAGCCACACTGCCGAAAGCAAAGATAACCCATGCGAGTGCCCATGTTGCATGGGCCAAAGCAAGACCTTAACCACTTCCTCTTTTTGGGTTACACTCTACGCCGGGCACTCACGGCAGTAGTTAGCCCAATTGTAACAACATCGCACGTTTCAAAGAGGGTTGCAATATCTCAAAGTGCACCCCTCTCAACGCTTGCTTCTCTAACAACGAGGTTAGGGCACACAATCATCACTGTAATATCCATTTCCTGAGCCTTCAAAGCTTGACATTTCCCAACCCACTAAAAGGGTGATAGTCTCAACATATTGCAATGGTTGTACTCAGGCAAGTCCACAAAAAAAAAATGAATAAAGAAAGAAAGAAAGAGGAAGAACAAGAAAAAGAAAAGAAAAAGAAAAAAATGAATAAAGAAAAGAAAATAATGAAAAATAAGAAGCACCCACGATCATAGCACAGCACCTAGGGGTCCTCAAATTAGGTACGACCAATGATCTTGGTCAGTTGGCTCCGTCCCTAATCCCCAGCCGTTCAGCATCACCCACAATTTTTCAGGGCACATTAAGGGCAGGACATACCTAGGAAGCTTGTCTCGCCTATGGTTAGATCTGTCACCCTGACCCATTCGCACGATTCCCTCTTGCACTTTGCCTTAATACCATTGCAATCAATTGTGGTAAGCACCGCATGAATGGCCATGAAAAGTACACTGTTCTCATCATGCAGGTCCAATAGCTACCAGCTACCGATAGTGCAGTGTCCCTATGTTCAAATATGCTATGTCGTGCAATCACAATGCAAAGGATATCTCATACACCTTCACATGTACTTCTTCTCAACATGGAGAAGTTTGTGTTATCCACACATTGTTACAAGAAACTAGCCCGCGGTCTTCTAACTATGTAATATCTAAGTATGCATGAGCACTCACATAATATCTGCACCGAAATATATACACAGTTTGGGTCCTCAAGTGCAGGACAATACTCTCAGCTCACTTAGAGTTCGACCTGTCTCCCAAACTAATTGAACTATGTCTTGTGCATGATAGAGAAGACTAGCACTACCCCTAGGGAGAGACCACCTATGAGAGGTTTTCAATTGCAGATTGAAGACTCCAACGAAAGTGTCATTTGCTCTTCATTGACACCTAATTCTGAATTCTTATCCTTTATCATCCTGCAAGCCCGCCAAGAATCATCATGTACAGAATCCCCAACAAACCAATACTTGTGCTGGCCATCAGTGCAATCCCCAACAAAGAATAGCCCTACCACCAACTCCAACAACCCTACCACCAGCCATCTAGGCCACCAACGTGCCCCCAACGACCTTCCTCCACACCACCACCAACACTCCTCCACGGCAGCCACCGATGTCCCTTCCACCCACGTCTTCAACATGCCAAAGCCTGCTACCACCACCAACACTCCTCCACGGCAACCACCAATGTCCCTTCCACCCACGACTTCATTGCATGCCAAAGCCTGCTACCTACGACGGTGAGTGCCATGGGACTGGCACTCGTCTAGGAGGGGGTAATGTTAACCGGTAGACGAACAAGGTGGAAAATCTGAAAAAGCTAAAGCAGAAGACAAAGGCCAAGGCAAAGTGAAACGGGAAAAAGGCGCACAAGGAAAAGTGCAAGTCAATACTTTATATAACTAATGACAAGATAAAAGAGATTTACACCAAAGGTTTGCACTTCAAGTATCGAGAGAACTAGACCCCTAACAAAAGGCAAAATGCAAATCAAATAGTGCTAAAATAAGCATAATCATAGAAGATGGATTGGATGAAGAAGAAAATGAGAGTGAGTTACTTCAAATGACAAATATGCCTACATTAAAGGAACCATGTGAAGATGAAGAAGCTACAAATGAGGAGTTTTATGATCCTATGAATGGGCTTCCTTTTGACTCAGTTGGTTCTTCTATGTTATGCACTATCTCTCATGATGTATGGATGGATAGTAGAGGTGAAAATACTCTTTGCCTCAAAGGACTCATGAATGGTAGATTTGGATACAATAGTTTTGTGAATACAAAATCTTTGGGTGGGCTAAGGCTATTACCCAAGGATATAGAGGTGCCATTAAGGGTGCAAGTTGGAAAATGGGGATTTTGAAGCTCATCATGCAATATGCCCATGCACTCCTATCGAGTTATCACTACACCTACTATTCAAACTAATCTTGTAGCCTTAGAAATGGGACCCATTGACATAGTCTTTAGTTGTGATTAGTGGAAAACAGTTGGAAGGTTCACCATGGATTTGAATTCAAGGAAAATGGAATTTTCTTGGAATGGACAGTAAGTAATTTTTGAGGTGGATTATAAACAAATGGAGCTCATTCCCATGAAGAAGTTAAAGAGAGAGATCAATGCTAAGTCTTGTGTATTCGCTCTTCTTATTTCCAAAGGGGATAAAGATCAATCCACACCCACTTCAAAGAAGAAGAGTTTAACATTGAGCAAGTATCCCATTTTCCATATCAATGATCTCTTAGATAAACTTAAGGATATAAGAGTTTTCACCAAGATAGATCTTTTTTTGAGATATCATCAAATCCATATGAAAGGGGGGGATGAATACAAGAGTGCATTTAGGACTGAAAGGGGATTGTATCAATTCTTGGTGATGCCTTTTGGACTCTCAAATGCTCCAATCACTTTTCAATCACTTATAAATAAGATTTTGCAACCATTCTTGTTCAAAATATTTTTTTAAACATGACATTCTCATATATAGTGAGTCCAAAGCAGAGCATTTAAGGCACATGCGAGAGGAGGTTTTTGATACATTGAGGAGGTACAAACTCTATGCAAAGGAATCAAAGTGTTCTTTTATGGAGGATAAGGTAGAATATTTGGGCTACATAGTTAGTGAGAGTGGGATTAGAGTGGATTCAAAGAAGATGCAATGTGTCAAGAATTGACCTACTGCTACCAATTCTAAATCTTTGAGAGGATTCCTTGGATTATCATCTTTCTACCAGCGGTGGATTAAAAGCTATGCACATGTTACGACTGCATTGATTGACTAGTTGAAAAAAGAGTTTTTTTTTTAAATTCTATAGCAGTCAAAATCTTCAATGAGCTAAGTCAGTTCTAATTTCAACGCTAATTTTCGTATGTCTCAATTTTTCTTAGGAATGCACTATATGTGCAGATGCTAGTGGAAGAGTATAAGGACTATTCTACGGCAAGATCATGGAGTCATTGTCTACAAAAGTAGTTAATTGGATGACAAAGAGCATCAACTCCATGTATATGAGCAACAAATGCTCACAATTCTTCATATAATCAAAAAGTGGTATCACTATGTCTATGGCTACCATTTAAGGTCAAGAGAGATCATCCTATGATAAAATATTTCATTTCTCAGCATATTTTATCTCCTAAGAAACTATACAATCAAGCCTATGATTTTGACATCTCTTACATGGTGGGTAAAGATAATATGGTGGTGGATGCTTTGTTAAGAATGTAAGCATGTTCACTTTCTTCAGTCTCTACCCTATAGAAAGATTAGATCCATGACATATAAGAAAACTAATTGCTTGATGAAGATGCTGCCATTATGATAACATAATTTTAGCAAGGAAGAGAGCTAGAGTATATTAATTTTTCATGCTACAATGGACTTTAATGATACAAATGATGGTTTTATTTGACACCCTAAACATCCTTCAAGCATTACACCTTGCAAGAAATGCATTCCTCACCTTTGGTAGGCCACCATGGGCTATTCAAGATATTTGAAACTATCCATAAGAGCTCTTATTGAAAGGGTATTTAGTGCAATGTTAAAGCTTATATTATGAAATGTTTACTATATCAACAAAATAAAGATTCCAAGCTTCTATCCAATGGATTGCTTCATCCATTACCTAATCTTAAAGGGAAATGGATTGATATAAGCATGTATTTTATCACAAGATTTCCTAAAACAAAGCATGGATAGAATAACATTTATGTGGTTGTTGACCTGTTAACAAAATCAACCCATTTCATCATAACTAAGGTCCAATTGTTTGCCAAACAAATGGTTGATCAATTTTTGGAGAATATGTTCAAGCTTCATGGGATACTATTAAAGATAGTATCCAATCATGATACTAAATTTATGGGCAATTTTTGGCAAATTCTATTCTCTTCTATAGGTAGCAAATTGACTCCTAGCACAATATAGCTCTCAGGTTGATGTCTAGCTCTAGTAGAGCATCTCAAAATAGGTTGATCATCCACAACAAGTGGATCATGGATCACAAGAGCATCCACTACTACTACTGGTTATCTAGCTGGCTGTATTGGAGCTGGAGGCTCCTCCTAAAAGATCACCCTACATACCTCAACTACCTACTCAGGTTACTTATGCATCTTTTCCTCATGGAAAACTACATCATGGTTTTGGATAACCCGACGAGCCTATGGATTCCATAGGCGATAGCCCATTTTATCTACATCCCTATAACCAAGAAAGATACATTTCATAGACTGAGAATCTAGCTTATTACATTTGTCTTGGGAACATTGCAAAATCCCTCACAACCAAAGATAATCAAACAAGCTTATGATGGAGGTTTCCCCTAGTCCATACCTTCTCTATAATCTGGCAATCAATAGCAATCCAAGGGGATCTATTAACCAAGTGTACAATAGTAGTAACTGCCTTAGTCCAAAAGTGTTGTGGTAAGCTGACCTGTATAAGCATACTTTAGACTATCTCCTAAATCGTCCTATTCATACATTTAGCAATACCATTCTAGGGAGGGGTGTAAGGGGAAATCAACTAATGGCTAATACCCTACCCATTGCAAAACTACTCAAAAGCTTTCGAGACATACTCACCCCCATTATTTGACCTTAGGTATTTCAGCCCATACCAAGACTAGTTATTAACAAGAGCAAGCCAATGCTAAAAGGTAGATAGGACATCTGATTTTCACTTAATAGGGTAAGCCCAGACCTTATGTGAGTAATCATCAATGAAGGTGACAAAGTACTTCACAACACCTAGCAACAATTGATAGGGCATGGGACCGCATGCATCTAAATGAATAAGAGCCAAAGGCTCACCCATACGTTTCATGCCAAACTTCTTATGCATACTATATCTGCTTGCCATATAAACAATGATCGCAATATGCAAAACACTTAGAGTCTAGGAACGAAAGATACTGCAAACTAGTAAGCATTTTCATTCCTTTCAAAGACATGTGCCCAAGGTGACAATGCTAAAGAGACTTATGTAGGACCACAGTCACAACCAAAACATGGTCAATTGATCCAGATATAAGAAAGGGATAGAGGATACTAGACTTAGCACCACATGTAATAATAAGTTTCCTACATATAATCTTCCATGATGAATCACCAAAAGAGATAACATAACTTGCATCATCAAAGGTGCCAGTGGAGGTAAGGCTTTTCATGAGAGCTAGTACATGATATAGATTATGAAAATTGAACATGCTGCCTGACTGCCATGTCATTACCTAAATGGATAGATCTAATCATATTGCAATAGGAGTGAAACCACTCTCTATGAAGGGTCACATAAAAGGAAGCCTATGAATCTATCAACCAACACTGATTATATTGTGACAAACCATCAGTCAGCTGCAAAGCATCCAAGGAAGAGGCTACCAATATGAGATCATCAAACACATCAAGTTACACCACATTAATCTCCTCAATATTGATGCTAGACTTGCTAGGCACAATGTTGCGATCATCATTCTTGTCCTATAATTTACCCTTTTCCTTTTCCTTGCACTTGTCTTTGTACATTTTATGGTACTATGGCCAAATATGACCTAGCTTCCCACAATAATAACAAGTAAGACCCAAGTTATGACCACAAGACTTAATACAAAATGGTCCACGTGTCTAGACTGAGACCTTTGAGAGTCTCTAACATGGCCATTTCCATCCTACCAACCTTTCATAGTTAAAGCATGTGACGTACAAGAAGCATCTATATTCTTTCTATTCAACTCTTCAATCAAGAGGGTACTCTCAACATCTTGCAATTTTAGCCTAGTCTTTGAGATATCAGCATATAGAGCCATATGAAAAGTATCCCATGACTCAAGTAGAGTACTAATAAACAGAAATAAAGGATGCAAAGAATCTTTGAACTCAATCTCCTACAAAGCTAGATGGCTAATGATGGAGTGAAACTCATTCAAAGGTACAAAAATAGAAGTCCCTTCCTTCAAACAAAGATTCATTAACTATTTTGACCAATATATTTGAGATGCAAGACTCTGCTTATTATAAAGATTCTTAATTTATGTCCAAAACTTGCATGCATTCTAATTTTTAGTTACAACATTGTAGTAAACTTTCCTAGAGAGTGATAAAATGATTGTGGACTTGTATAGCTCATCTAGTTCAGCCCAATCCTTGGCCATAATGTTTTTGGGTTTAACACCCTCATTTTTAACTTGCAATTTTTACACTAAAACTTGTCATATCTGGGTATTCCAATATTTGTAGTTGGTCCCATCCAATTTTTCAAAATTGAAGATAGCACTACTGTGAGAACCACTATCGGGACCTAAAACAGGCTCGACGCTAGCTCTAGGGCTCTAGCTAGGCCTCCTATGCTCACTAAACCACCCTCATGACTAGGATTGGTTGGAGACTATAATACAATATTAGTGAGTTTGGGAATCTCCCAATTCCCATTTTTCAAATACTAAAAAGGTGGCACATGGATAACATGCCCATAAGTTTCTCAAAACCATATGATGTGACCTATCATTGGAAAGCACTTGAAAAATGAAATCTATTGAGCTATAGAGCGCTTGATTTGGAGTTACAATGTTCAAGTTATGACAAATCCAAAGATTTGACCACGTGTCCCAAACTTATGGGAAATTCCCATATTCCCAATATGGTGTTCTATACACTACTCTAAATAAATCACATGTTTGTATCGATTTGCAATTCAACAGTTTTCCCTTCCCAACTCCAACAGAGGAAGTATCCAAACATACAAGTGATCAACACCTCAATTCATACACACAAAGAGCTCCCCCCCAGAGTAGAGTGTTGTGGCTCCTACGGCTCTCCTACACCCTGGGGATTGACCCCAGGATACATTGTCTTACACATAAGAATACAAGTGTAGCAAAGTCGTCTCATAATATAAATATAACGATCCATGAGACTATATATATTTGTCACTTAATCTGTTTCCCAAGATATTGCACTGTCCTACAACAAAGGAAAATCTTACACTCTCAATGTTGGTCGTCACCTAAATATACAATTGCAATGCATCTAGAAATTTATGTTTTGATACCATATTTGGATTTCACATGCAAAGTTTATGACACTCTATGCTCAAACAACTTAACTAAAAACCAACCAACGTAAAGTGCACAAATAATCTTTTCATAATTTCTTTCTACTACTGTCATGTTGCATTGCTAAATAAAGAACAACACCGGGCTAATCTGCACTACTAAACCCTTTAAACCTTATATAAACCATGACCTATATGTTAAGATATGCAAAGATATCAACAACTTAATCAAATATCTTTCCATTTCAATCCCATATCTCCTGCCATTTATGTTTTGCTTGTTTGCACAAATGTAGGGAGATTTCATGATAATTTTTCATAGAAACGAGCCCTAAAATATGTACTTTAATGTATAAATAAAGGTAAACTCAAGAAAACCCTCGTGCTTTATCTTTATTCGTAAACATTCTCGTAATTTTTGATAATTTTTAATGTTTAAATTTTATTTTTCTTAATTTTTTCTCTTTATTTAACTGTTTTCCATGAAATTTTCCATTTATTTCAACATGAATTTTTTAATTATTTGAGTTCTTTCATTTGTATGACTTATTTGAAGCATGATCTATTGGCATATTCATTTTCATGCCATGTGAACACATTTAATCCCCAAAATCTAAGAAAACTACCATTCTTCATTAAATCATACGTTTCAGATTTTGCACCTTTATTATTTTTAATATATAAGAATAAAAATGAATGAATTTTTAAAATTTAAGATATCAACAAATATATTTTAATCATTTCCAACCATCGTTCTATCATATGCATTAACGATTCATCATAAAATTTAAATAAAATCACTTACTCTAAAAATTAAATTTTAAGTCTCATATTTCGAGAAAGTGGAGCCATTGATGCTATTTTCCAGCCACCACTGATGCATCCAAATTACCCAATCCATGTGCTATTATGTTTCCGAACCATTGTCCATCACCGACTCTCTCTCTCTCTCTCTCTCTCTCTCTCTCTCTCTCTCTCTCTCTCTCTCTCTCTCTCTCTCTCTCTCTCTCTCTCTCTCTCTCTCTCTCTCTCTCTCATGATATTATGTGAACAAGGAATAAAGAGGAGAGAAAAACAAGAGAGAGAAAGAATGAACCTGTATCTTCTTGTTTACTACATAATTTTACACAAGAATCGAGGCAATAGAGAGTGAAAAAATGGTGGATCTGAGGCCCAAGAGAAGGAGGATGATCATGATAGTTGGAAAAATGGCATTTTTTAATGGAAGAAGGTGTTGTGTGGTTTTTATAAAATGGTTTTGGGCAGCCAACGAACCCATCTTTGGTTCCCCAACAACGGTGGACATTGCCTCTCATCCTCCTTTCGATCTTGGAGCAATCTGGTCCATGCCGACAGACAAGCATCCTTCATCGCATCCTCTTCTTGATTTTCTGCGTGTGATCAGCCCCTTAGAGGAGAGAGGAGGAGGAGAGAGAAAGATTGAGTTTTGATCTCTCCCATCAGTCAACCATTCCACGAGCAAATATGGGCATTGGAGAGCAAAAAATCAAAGTTCATTGCCAAGATCAGATTGGGAGTTTCTTTTTAGGCTAATCATGTCTCTCCAAAAAGAAAAATGGTGCCATGGGGAGGCAGCAGCATCTCGCCATGCCATTTTGAAAAAACGCCCCCCCCACCCCCACAAACGAAAAATTTGGGGGCCTTTGGCCCCCCCAAAGGGCCCATGCCCACCCTTTAAAATTTTTGGCCCTTTTTTGCTTTATCTTGTTCAACCTCCCGTCTTTCAACTTCCTGACCTCCGTTTTGACTTCTAGAAATTTTTGCTTGCCCAACTCGGGGTCCTGCACTACTAGCCACTTTGTCTCGATCCGGTGTCTGGAAAAATTATGAAAAATTTGCAAGTGCTCTTCGAAACCGCTTTGAAATCCTCTCTTCCATGGCTCATAAAAATTGTAAAAACTGTCTTTATTACTTTCGTCGAGGTCCAATTCCCGCCTTAAATTTTCACTTCTCCGTGTATTTTTCGCACTTTACTGGGCTCTAAATTTTGCTCTCATTGGTAACCATGGGATAGGGCGACTTAGTCCGTCGAATCTCACGAACAAATCTGCACATGCATAACCACAAAGAGCATCAAGCTACCACAAAAATTATAATCAACAAAGCACAAGAACAGGTCTCACCCTACCCCCTGACAGAATCAAGGCATGAAAATCCACAAGGGATATGCCCAACATGATCTAACAGAAACCCAGAGCAAGTCGCTAACTAACTACTCTAATACGAATTGGCTAAAAAGCCTATCAAAATGGTCATCCTAGTGATGGTTTGAACTACATACCTAACTTAGGACAATTGGACCAAGACCCCCTACTAGGCGAGGACTCCTATAGCATAGGCATCATATTTTTCTTGTAACACATTGTCTTACCAAGCTTTTCATACTCGTGCATGTGAAAAGGAGGGAGTTGAGCATAGAGTGACCCAAGGAGAATAGGGCATCGGCCTCAGGTCCTGACTCGATATCCAAGAGCCTATCAAGCCCTCGCGAGAGGCGACACTTAATCCTTTTCTAATGCTCACTTTTATTTTTGCTCCAACCTTCCTTCTTTTCTGGCTAGATGCCACCCCTAAGAAGACAAGGCATTGGCCCCAGGTCTACCGACTCATCCCCAGGAACCTACCCCCCAGGTCTTCCAAGGTGATAATCAACTGCTTGTAGGAAATTTCTTCCCTTTTCTTCTTCTTTTCTTATTGAGGGGTTAGAACCCCTTTTTACACACCTCTGTAATGTTTATTTCGAGATACACTAAGGACTTGCTCTTCTTTCGATATTTTGGCAGGCTTCTCTAACTGCCTCATACTAGCAGGGACTTCTAGGACATTTACCGAGCAAGCAAGAAGGACAGGGTCACAAGGACTACCCTCTATCACATGTCTTTATCACTTGAGAATGTCCTAATAGGAGGTTCACAACTACTCAAATCTCCCTCAGATATACCTAGCTAACCCTAGAACTTCATGCCTTGATTGCTAGTCCCCAACAAATGAAAATAAATTAACCCCTACATACACAAATAACATTATCTGCTTAAGGGAAAAACTCAAAAAGGGGATGATACCACCTGGAATGTGGCCACAAGAAGCTCCTCCGCAGCAAAGGCTCCCTCCAGTGACTTTGTCAACCTATGTGATGCAATCACTAAAACAGAAAACTATTAAACCCACTTGCACCAAACGGACATATGGCCCTCTTGGCCTTATGGAAATATCACAATTCACACATAATGAAATTGGCCCTCTTGGCCAAAAGAAATAAAGTATTTAAACTCAAAAAAACCCGGCCCTTTTGGCCTAATGGAAATAAAACAAAACAACTCGTATATATCCCCCCTTTTTGAAATCTTGCTACACCAAGATGCTCCATCCCAAGGAGGGAATAGGGCTCCTGCCCTAAACTAAATGCATCAAATTGTCACCCATACCTCCTACATAAATAGCAAGAGGTGTATGCATAATGGGTCATCTGACCAACCTATGGGTCCAAGATAACAAAGGCAAATGGGTCTTGGCCACTCTTTGCATCACCCATACTAACCATGGCCTACCATATAGGGCATGTTCTAATAAAAGCCCCCATAATCGACTGGATCCTATCTCATCATTAATAGAGATTGGAGCCCCAAGAGGAACATCAAGGAAAAGGGGATTCTACTACAAGAAAATCTATCTTGTAACATCAACAAGCTTTTATTTCATTCTTTTGATTATCAAAACAAAGAAAACAGCAATTCTTCACGTAGCATCATATTAGATATCTCCCACGGATTTGATAGAATCGACCATAATCTTCAACATCTTCATAGAATCCTTCAATAGAACAAGGAACATAGAATAATATGCCATTTTTTAATGGAAATCAATCACATAGTATTCATCTTCATTGTCTTCATAGTTCTCTCTCTCAATCTCTCATATACAGTTACATTGTTTTGATAGAATTGACTATCTCTGGCTCTCTCTCTCTCTCTCTCTCAATAGTACATCATATCCTCACTACAATACTCTAATAAATGACTCTCAATAATCCTTCTTAGGTCGTGGATGCACCTCCCAAGAGGTATGTCTAATGTGAAGAGGCATCAGAGCCACTACAGTGTCCCTTTACAGCTCACTACTGTCAATGTCACTCCAGTCTTCTTTTCAGTCTTTAGCAGCTGCTTCTTCCATTTGTTTTATCTCTTTTGAACTTAGATTCATCCTTTCCAAAAGTTAGAAAACTTTTCCAAAGTCACATATACATTCTACAGAACACTCACAGAAGATCTACAGTATAGTACAATACAATGCCAGAGCAGATACAGAACAGTTACAAAGCAGAGATAGAGGCTCTACAAAAGGTTTATAAAGGGTTACAGAAGGTCATTAGAACCTCATAACTTATACTAAAACCATTCCAAACTATCAAAAACTATTCAATAAGCTCCCAAAATATTTCAATCTTCATCAATCATCAATCTATGCTTCATACAGAAGAAAATCAGAACAAAACAGAAGCTATACAAAAGGTATACATAACCAATCAGAACCTCAACAGAACCTATCAGAACATCACAGAGCTTCATATCTTCACTAAGAATCATCATGAACTTCCAAAACATAATCAATATCATCCAAAACACTCTCAAACACTTCCATTATCAACCATATATCACTGTAAATCCATCAAAAATCAATCATTCAGACCTCAAAAATAACAAAAATCAGTAAAAATTTCAGTCTTTTTCCACTCTCAACATATCCCCACCCTTAGAAAGGAAGCGTCCTCGCGACCTAAGGAAAAGAAGAATATAAGTTCACTGAAGAGCTCAATTTTATCTTCTGTAGGATCTTCAACATTCTCGCCAAACCACAACCCCAACTTATTACCTGTATTTCTAGAAAAAACTACTAAATGAAAACTTCGTTATTCATTAACACATCGGATAATCAATAAAAAGTCATAACAAATTTGTAAAGGATATAAGAGGTTCGTCTTCAGCTTTCCACCATAGGCTTTCCATCCATCATCAATAGTTTGAAAAGAGCTCTCGAACAAATTATTCAACTAGCACGAACTTATCACATACAATTATTACAACACACACACAAACACTATCACAACAATCTGAATGACACCTCCAAAAAGAGAGATATATATACATTGCAAAGGCATCAATGAAGGTGATCACGATCCATGGAGAAGGACTCATCCACAAATGTCTTTGGAGGATTTTGAAAAAACTGTAGGCAGCATGTTCTTTCTAGCGAAACAAGGTATTTGCTAGGTAGACATAGGGCATGAAAATATAGGACATCCAACTGTTGGGAATCAATGCTCACATTGACATTCATACAAAGCTTTTGAATGGCCTTTTGATTGTTATGGGAATGCCTATTCACATACGCTAGATACCAAGAAAAATGAGCTGTCAATCTCACTGAAGGATCTAGAGATTGTGAATATTGGTGAGCAAAATGAAGGTAATTCTGGTATGCTTGACTAGCAGTAGTCCAATCCTCTGAAATTAATGGCCAGTTAATCTATGGTCCTGTGAGAGAATCAGTCGAGCGCCATCCTCTTCTTCTCAGAATCTGCTGACCAAATCCATCATACTCACTAACCAACTGAGGGGGTTGAGAAATAGAAGTGGCAAGAGATGGAAGTGGAATAAGTAAAAGAGGATGAAGAGATGAGTAGGAAAAATCATAAAAGGAGGAATAAGCTAAAGAAGGAGTGGCTGAAAATTTAAGTGAATCAGTTAGGAAAGGTGTCAATTGATAAACATGAAAAGTAGAAGGTATATGGATAGATGGAGAAGGGCATGGTGGAGAAGGGAAAAAAACTCGATCTTCGATGAAAAAACAATAGGTAAAGATAGGAATTTGAGAAAAATCTTGAGGTTGAAAAAGAAGAGGTAAGATAGCTGTTGAGTTGGTTTTATAAAGAGAAAGATAAGTATCATAGCGATGAGCTATTTGTTGATAGTACAATAGGCTAGGAACAGAGGGACCTAAAATATATCATCTCTGATAGGCATCAAAGAAGGATGAATCAAATGGATGGTTTTTGGAAATATAAGCTAAGAGATTCACCCTCAGTTGGTTAGTGCTCTGCACATAAGTAGAAGTTTTATTCTGACGTTGATTCAGGATCACAATATCAATCATTGAATGCCATGAATTTTCAGGGAAAGTAGCCACTTTTGAGGAATAACACTGTAATATATCATCTATCCGCAACTCCAAATAATTGACATACAAAACAGCTTGCAAAACCACATCCCCCACATACTAGGCCATATCTACATCATCTGAAATCAATAGATCACCTCGTAGATACATGTAAGACAACAACATGGTATCCATCGTCACAGAATCTTCAAACACCATACGGACCACTTCTGTCAGCAAATTAGAAGACCAAGCCCCACTCCAACCATCCTCTGGAAGAGGAAGATCCATTGTTAAAAGCTTCATATGGAAGGTCAACTTTTGCAACTGATAGTGGACAAAGAAAGAATGGTCCAAAGAAACATACTCCTGAAAGTGCTCAAATGTAGACCATAACAAATCCATCTTGGATTGCAATCTTCCCACTTTATCTTGAAACAAGGGACACAATGTGGCCTGTCTCTGGAGAATTGCCAAGTCCTACTTAGATATAGAAGGAATCATAGGAACATTGGGGCTTGGAGGAATAGACCGTGGTTGTGCTAGTTGGTCTTGCAACTACTTAATTTGGGAAGCTTGTGATTCCACTGTATTATGAGCAGTCTGCAAAGCTGACAGTTTTGCATCTAAAAGAGTCTGAAACTCTTGAGCTTCTTTGGACATCCTCTCTTTCTCCTTTGAAACTCTAGTGACCTCTGACTGAGCTTCTGCTAACTGAATCTTCAAAGAAGATATGTCTTCTCTCTGGGTCTCAATCATTTGGGTCTGCTGCTCCATCTGC
This sequence comes from Lygodium microphyllum, assembly GCF_053477565.2. Lineage (NCBI taxonomy): Eukaryota > Viridiplantae > Streptophyta > Polypodiopsida > Schizaeales > Lygodiaceae > Lygodium > Lygodium microphyllum. The sequence continues at coordinate 5,931,371 of NC_141144.1, read as the reverse complement.
TTAAACATATCAGCAAGAGTGTCTTTAGCAGAGGCTAACTCTGTAGTTGCCTTATGCAACTGGTCTTTGGACTGCATCAATTCTTCATAGAAAGAAGCATACAGTTGTTGAACACAAGCTGTCACTAAGAGTTCAATCAAACTCTGGATGTCATTACAAAGGAATGGAATAGCATCTCTTGACACTAAACTGTTTAGTGAATGGACTGATATTTCCAAAGAATCCCCTCTATGTGCCCTGAATAAATCGTTACATGTAAGGTAGGCAGGGAGGTCACTGCCAAAAGTAGCAGGAATTGTGGAAGGACTGAGGGAGTTTTATCTACCACACGCTTCAAGCACTTCCGCTGAATGACCAATGGAGGAGGGGAATCAAGATCCTCTATGTCAATAGGTTTTCACTCTTCTGAAGGTGGAGGGGGATGTACTGGATCAGATGGAGGAGGTGGTAGCACACCTTTCTTAAGGCCTGAGTATGTTAAGAAAGCATATAAGTAGGAACCATAAGTGACATTTGTGACATTTTCTTTGGTTACTTTGACAAAATGTTGGTTCATCTTCGTAAGCAAGTAAGTACTCCAATCAATAGCCACCCCTTTTAACACCATCCTGGAAGCTGTGAAAAGTTCTTTGGACAAATAATGGGATGGTGTTTTGGCAGGCATAAACCTGTCTTGGAGGAATTGACATACTAACTTCCAAAGAGGATCAGTGATCATGGAAAAAGACACTCCGGAAGTGTTAATCAATTTCTTGACATCTAGAATCTCTTTGGTCTACTCCTGTAACAGCTTGATAATCTCATCATTGGAGAATAATTGTATGGCTGTAACAAAGGCTCTCCTTTGTAGGGAAGAGACGAAGCCTTCCCTAACCCTCTAGGTGTCAATACCATGGAAGTACCATGAACCAGGCCCGATTTCTTACTGTATAATGCAAGAAACTCATCACACAGGGATGGATCATCTGGAATCAATGGGAGTGAAGCAGCCACGAAAGTTACAAGTCATGCTTTCGCTATAGGCTCAAAAGTTAGTAGGGAAGAATAATCCCTTACTGATCAATGGGACATACTGGATAGGAGGAGGAGCGTGAGGCACCATTCAAATGGAAAACACACACACCACAACACAGACAATCACAAAGAATGCCTGCAAAACAACCAAAATAGCTATCAAAAAGAAATCAATCAAAAGAAGGACACACACATAGACGTAACTAACCAATTTACCACCCCAAACAACCCACATCCTAGAAAAAATTCAGCATGACCTCTACACATATGCAACCGAAAACTTCATGCGATGCAACAAGCAGTCACCCAAAACCCCGTATCAGGCAAGAAAGAAAAAAAAACTTCAAACCGCACCCGTAATCATAGCACATAAGCAAACCATAATACCATAAAAATCTAATCAGGACCTAACCATAACTTTGACCAACAATTTCAGCTAAGAGGACTTTACGTACCCATCCCACAAAATGTGTTTATTAAAAGGGGGAAAAAAGTGCAGTGAGAGGAAATGGATTTAATGAAGAGTTCATTTTAAGAAATTATTAACAATGGGTGAAATTTTTTTAGGTTATAAACCTTAATAAGAAAACAACAATTCCTTCTTAAAATTTTAATTACAATTTATTAGGGTGAAATGGTGCTTTAACGAAACCCGACTACGATTCCCAGACTGGGGTCTCTAAATGCAAATTCATTAATTAGAAATTAATAGTGATGTGGAGCGTTTTTTTGCCAGCACGTGCTTTTTTGTGACCGTTGGTTCATTTTTAATAAAAATTAAGGTGTCTCTGAAGCGCACGTAGCACATGCAAAGTGAACGACTGGTTGATTTTTAATTATTAGAAACTGTGTGTTGAGCGCGAATGCGCATTAAAAAGTGGGTGAATAAATTTCCTTTTAACAATTAACTCTAGTTACAAAATTATGAAAATAAATACAGCACAAAAAATAAATACCTGGTAGGGGTCACTACAAGGGAATGGGGCAATAGCGACGGCCATTTGCGATGCAAAAAAGCGGTGTCGCTAAAAGCGCCGCTATATGCGTCGCTAATTCTATTAGCGATGCTAATAGCGGCGCATATAGCGACACTTTTAGCAACGCATATAGCGACGCCGGTCTGGGAAAAAATTTTTCGAAAACCCGAGTGTAACATTTGCTGAGAAAACATTTGCGAGAAAGAATGAAAGAGAGAGCGAGAGAGCTTAAAGCTTTGAGAGAAAGAGAGAGAGGAAGAGGGGGGAGAGAGAGAGACAGAGAGAGAGAAAGAGAGAGAGAGAGAGAGAGAGAGAGAGAGAGAGAGAGAGAGAGAGAGAGAGAGAGAGAGAGAGAGAGAGGGAGGGAGCTCATCACCATTGTCACCGCCGCTGCCACTATACATAAAGAAGAAATAGAAGTATGCAACGGAGAAGGGAGGGAAGGTGCAAAGAGAAGGTTCAAAGGGTTTCATCTTCAGGCCTTTGAGGTAGGTACATTGCCTCTTCTTGCTTTATTTTTGTGTTCTCTTGTTTTCTTTTTTTGTTTTTCTTTGCAAAGAGATACATGGAAAGAAAGGGAGGGAGAAGAATGAAGGGAGAGGAGGAGAGAAAAAGGGAGAGAAAGGAAACAAAGAGAAAGAGGAAGAGAGAAATGAGAGATGAAGGGAGGGAGAAAGGATGAGTGAGAGAAACAATGAGAGAGAGAGAGGGGAAGAAACAAAGAGAGAGGAAACAAAGAAAGGGAAATAGAGAGATAAAGAGAGGGGGAGAGAAATAGAGAGAGGGAGAGGGAAGGAAGAGAGGAGGAGGAGGTAGAAAAGAAGGGTGAGGTAAAGAGAGGAAGGAGAGTGAAAAGAAGAGAGAGAGAGGGAGAAAGAGAGATAGAGAGAAAAAATAGAGCGAGAGAGAGGGAGAGAGAAATAGGAAAACAATGAGAGAATGGGAGAGAAGGTTAATAAAGAAAAGTAAAGGGAGAGGGGGGAGAGAGAGAGATAAAGAGAGGTGGGGTGACATTTCTTTCAATATCTTTGTTTCTTAAGCTTTTTATTTTCTATCTTTGATTGTCTTTGCAATGAGATGAGTTGAGTGAGAGTGGGGAGGGAAGGAGAGAGAGAAATAGAGAGAAGAAGGGAGGGGAAGGATGAGAGAGATGGAGAGAAATAAAAAATAGGAGAGAGAGGAGCTTCATAAAAAAGTGTCAAAACCCGAGCATGGCATTTTACAGGTTTGTAAACAAGCAAGAGAGAGAGAGAGAGAGAGAGAGAGAGAGAGAGAGAGAGAGAGAGAGAGAGAAAGAGAGAGAGAGAGGCCGCCGCCACTACCACCATTCACAAAGAGGGAGGAGACAAGTGTAAAGGAGAAGGAAGGAACTCCCGAAGGAGAAAAAAAATGAGAGAAGTATGAAGGGATTCTTCTTCAAGCTTTGAGATAAGTGCATTATCTCTTCTCTCTTTGTTTTTCTCTTTTCTTTACTTCTCTCTTTTTTTTTGTTGATGAAGAGTGTATAGAGAGAAGAAGTGAGAAAGATCAGCGTGCACAAGGGAGATTGAGAGAGAGACAGAGACAGAGACAGAGAGAGAAAGGGAGAGAGAGAGAGAGAGAGAGAGAGGTCGCTGCCACCGCCAATCCACCACAAAAAGAGAGGGGACAACTACAAAGGAGGAGGGAACCCGTGAAGGAGAAGAAGAAGAAGGAGAGAAGCATGAAAGGATTCTTCTTCAAGCTTTGAGGTAAGTGTATTGTCTCTTCTCTCTTTGTTTTTCTCTTTTCTTTACTTCTCTCTTTCTTTTTGTTGATGAAGAGTGTATAGAGAGAAGAAGTGAGAGGGATCAACGTGTGGAAGGGAGATTGAGAGAGAGAGATAGAGAGAGAGAGAGAGAGAGAGAGAGAGAGAGAGAGAGAGAGAGAGAGAGAGAGAGAGAGAGAGAGAGAGAGAGAGAGGTCACTGCCACTGCCAATCCACCACAAAAATAGAGGGGACAACTGCAAAGAAGAATGAGGGAACTCGTGAAGGAGAAGAAGAAGAAGGAGAGAAGCACGAAAGGATTCTTCTTCAAGCTTTGAGGTACATGTATTATCTCTTCTCTCTTTGTTTTTCTCTTTTCTTTACTTCTCTTTTTCTTTTTGTTGATGAAGAGATGTATAGAGAGAAGAAGGGAGACAGATCAACACAAGGGAGATTGAGAGAGAGGGAGAGAGAGAGAGAGAGAGAAGATGCCATTGCCACTACCATTGCCACCACATCCACTAAAAGAGAGGGGACAACTACAAAGGAGAAGGAGGGAACCCCCAACCAGTGTCTCTTCTCCATCTTGCCCTCCTTGAGCTTGCATGGCAAGCACCAAGCAAGCATAAGGACGTTGTTCAGGAAGTCATGCAAGACTTGGAGCTGAAAGGGATGGAAAGATTTTGGGCACGAGTGCGAGACAGCCCACCAGTCGGAAGGTAGACTATTGCAGCTATGACAATAGAAAGAAGAGCCTACATGATGTACTACATGTACCTTCTATTACCAAGAATCTATTGTCGATTAGACAGATAGCAGAACAAAATTTGCAAGAATCTAGTGTCGGTTGGATAGATGATTTCAACTGATACACATGGCTGTACATTCGGAAGTACAAGGATGAGGTACTCGATGTCTTTAAGAAAATGGGTTTATAAAGGAAAATGAAGTCAGATGGTTCGTTGGAAAGGTATAAAGCCCGGCTCGTTGCAAAGGGATATGTACAGCAATACGGCCTAGATTATGAGGAGACTTTCAGCTCGGTTGCCAAGATGAAAATGGTGAGAATAGTCATTGCATTAGGGGCTTCTAAGGGCTGAAATTTATGAAAAATGGATGTCAAAAATACATTCCTAAATGGTGACTTGCTTGAAGAGGTATATATGGAGTAGCGTAAGGGTTATGTACACAACCTAAGGTGTATATGGATGCTAGCTAGCAACCCCGTCTATCATGCTAGATCCAAACACATAGAGATTCATTACAATTTCATCAGAGAAATGGTACTTGCATAATAGATTGATCTACTTCATGTGAAGACAGAAGACCATGTAGCTGATATCTTTACCAAATCACTTGGTAAAGAGAAATTCGTTTGTTTTATGGATCTACTTGGAGTACAATAACTAGTCTGAGCTCAAGAAACGGAGTTTGAGAAGGGGGAGGATGAGCTTGATTCTTTTGATCTTAAAACACCTCCATCCATTGAGATTGAGGGTGAAGACAAGAAAGAAGAGACAGAAGATGACTTAGACGTAGGTAAAAACAAAAAGGAAGAAGTAGAGCTTAGAGACACTACCACTCCCTATATAAGTGTTTCTGGCTCCAACACCATGGTATAACTCTTACAGATGTCCAAATGCACCCCCAAAAAGACTTGAACAAGTTTGGAATAAGCTGGAGTGAGTAGAAGATCAATGGGACTTATTCGTACCTCAAGGGCCTGACTATAATGAAAGCTTGAAGTGAAGCTCTTTTTCTTGGGCCTAACAAGTGATAAAAAAGCTCATTGAGTAATACTTTTTTGAATTGATTATATCTAGCTTTTGCAATCACAAGCTCTTTTTCTTCTTAGGCCTAAGCAAGTGATGAAAAAGCTCCTTGCAAAATACATTTTCGAATTAATTATATCTTGCTTTTGCAATCAAAGGATTCAATTTTTTTAAAATAATCTGATACACAATTTTTAGACATTAGGTGTAGGTGACATAAGCAAATGAATTATGCAAGAATATTTAGTGCATATAGCTAGAAGGAGCCCTGCCATCTAATTTTTTTCCCCTCTGTAACCATCGCTATTTGCGTCGGAAATTTACTCTGCAACCGTCGCTATGAGCGTCACTATATGCATCGCTATTAGCTTCGCTATATGCGTTGCTATTAGCGTCGCTAATTGGGTTAGCAAATAGCGACAGAAATAGCAACGCATATAGTGACTCTAATAGCGATGCTGATGGCGACGAATCAATCGTGTCGCTAATAGCGATGCGAATAGCGATGACATGGGTAATAAGAAGTGATCTTGCATAATTATGGCCAGGTGTGCTCGTGTTTTAAGCCCCTTTAGGAGCCAGTGGAGGCATCAGATTGGCAATCTGAGCAACATAGAGGAAGGTATTATTTTATACACGTTTTTGTCTACAATAGTTTTATCTTCTCATAATGCTAGAATAAACTAACGATTGGTTTCATCTCTATTAGTATTCTTCTACATTTTCTAACTCTTTCTAGGCGTATTCTTCTACCTCTTCTATTTCTTCAAACCCCTTCTCTTCCATATACTCCTCTCCCTGAATCTCCCTTCACCCTGCTATCTCTTACCCCCATGGTGGACTTTCGAACCAAATGCTCCGACACTGTGTTAGGGAAAGTTTATGCTATCATCAGATATGAATATTCCATGAATAATTACGTAGCTTTAAACGTCGCTATTGGGTCTATATGTTGTAGTGGGTGTGTATGCAAAAGACTGAAGGCGCACGAAGTAGTCCCAAATGCAAGGAATCTAGTTAAAAAAACAAACACCACTGGACTGGAAAAAATAAAGCACCTTATTGTGTTTGTGTTATTTTGATTTTATTTTATTTATTTATTTACATTTGTTTATTTATTTTTGTTTTTGTTTTTGTTTTTTTAGTTGTATTTTAGGTGTGTTTGTATTTTGTATAGTGTTTGGTTTTGTTTTTTTTTTTCATTCATTTTCTTCCTTTGTTTGTTTTTTTAATGAATAATTAAAACGGAATATATGACACATGAATATATTGTGAAGTGTAAGGGCAAAATTTCAGCAATCCAACAAGTGTCAACAATGTGTTGTAATTTATCCATGATTTTTCAGTTGATTTTTGGAATTTAAAATAAATTTTCATAAGGTGAAGTATTAAATTTAGGGTTTTGACTTCAAATAATACTTTAGCCAATTAGAAAAGAATTTCTAATTAAGAAATTATTGGCAAAACGGACAAGGGGGTTTGTGAATTTTTTTGAAATTTTTCTGGAGATATTTTTAAAATTTTACCAATTTTTAATGAATTTTGCTCATTTTGCATGTATTTTTGGAAGAATTTTGAAGTTTTGATTTTTTTTACACTTTATTTTCTTGAATTTTTACTTTAAAAAATATTGCAAATGATTTCAACAATATTGGAAAAAATTTTAGGATTTTTTTTGTAATTTTTTTAAATTTTAAAATGAATTTTAATTAATGTTTGAAGTTTTTAGGTGTTTTATATGTATTTTTATGTGTTTTTATGTATTTTTCAGGTTTGGAAATAAAAGGCGGTACGCGAGCTGCATGTGAACAACGGAGGATGACTGCGTGTGAACGACTCACCGCAACACACCACCGCACGAACAAGTCGGAAGCGCGTCCTCGTGTGTGAACGCCCACTAGCAGCTCACGTACTCGTGCACGCGTTGCATTGTGAACAAGGGAGGTAGAAGAGAAAAGGACATGAACGAGGCGAGCACGGGGGAAAACGGGGGTGAGGGGAGGATAGGGGATGAAAGGATCGAAGTTCGGTGAGGGAAGAAACGGAGGTTAGGTAAGTTAAGTAAGGTGATTAAGTAAATTAAGTAAATTAGGTTGATCAGGTGAATTAAGTTGATTAGGTTAGTTAAATTGATTAGGTGAGTTAAATTGATTAAGTTAGGTTAGCTGATTAGGTTAGTTAAATTGATTAAGTTAAAGTGAATGTACTACAATAACCAGGGGGTGGAGGGCGGTGGGCGTTCGGCGGCGGCGTGGGAGGAGAGGAGGACGCTGGCAAGGCGGGCGTCGACGATGGCGTGGGAGAAGAGGAGGACGCTGGCAGGGCGACCGTCGAAGACTGTGTGGAAGGAGAGGAGGAGGAGAGAAGACAAGCGCTGGCAGGGCAGCGCCAACGGCGGCGGGGGAGGAGAGGAGGAGGAGAGGAGACGGGAGTTGACAGGGCGGGCGATGAGGAAGAGGGCGAGGCGAAGGCAGGGCGAAGGTGGAGGGGAAGGAAGAGGGCGAGGAGGAAGTGGTGGAGGGGAGGATAGGCGGAGGTGGGAGAGGCAATGAGGAAGAGGGCGAGGTAGAGGCAAGGCGAAGGTGGAGGGGCAGGAAGAGGGCGAGGAGGAAGTGGTGGAGGGGGAGGAAGATGGTGACAAAGGGTGGAGAGGGAGGACTGATGGCGACGGGCGCAGAGGACACGTGGAAAAACAAGTAAACCGTTTTTTTTCTTTTTCTTTTTCTTTTTCTTTTTTTCTTCTCTTTTTTTTCTCTCTGTTTTTTTCTTAATGGGTTATTGATGTGTGTTGGTGTTGTTGGTGTGTTTTTTTAAATTAATTTTATGTTTTTTTTAAAGTTATGTGTGTGTGGTTGATTTTTTGTTTTTTCTTTTGTAAATTTTAAATTTGAATGTGGGTGTTTGTTGGGGTTTGTTTTGTTTTTTTTAAATAAAAGTGTTGTTTGTTGTTTTTGTGTTTATTATTAGTATTTTTTTAATGTGGATTGTTTTTGTTTTTATTTTTTTATTATTGTGTTTTTTTTTTGGGTTTTTTTTAAGAAATTGGTTATGGATGTGAAAAAGGAATGCACCCCCGTCCCACGCGCATGCGCGGGGCGGGAGTATAAAAAATTTGCAATGACGGGATCAAACGGGGCATGGATGGCAACATGCGAGGCATCAAGGCGACGGGGGCATCCCGAGGCACATAAAACCAAAAACAAGCGCATTCACGCACGATACAAGAGACGCAGCCACATGGCAAAAATGAATAAAATTTAATAAAACTCAAACCGTACATCGGATTGAAAATCTGTAAAAAGAAAAAATGTGCAAGAAGACGAGAGGAAAATGATGGAAAAATGCAACACTGGGTCCGAGGCAAAATCAGGGTGTTCACATGGGATAAACACAAAAAAATAGCCAGAAAACACTTACGTGTATTAATATCGAAAAATCCGCGTGTCGGAACGAAGTGCGAAATGAAGGAAAAAGGTGCAAAACAATGTGTCCAACAACCCTATCATGGAAAAACACAGTTTCGATCGAGATAGGACGGTTCACATTGGAAAAACCCCAAAAACAGACCTGAAAATGGACTCGAAAATTCATGTGGGAAGAACCGTGCACCCAAATAAAGGACAGTAGAAAGGGAAAATATCCAAAATAAAGGGATTCACAGGGCTGATGCATCAAAACTCTGGTTGGGGGAAATTAGGAGGGGCTCATATGGGAAAAACACGAAAAACACAATCGAAAACACTCAAAGAAATTAATAACTAAAAATCCAGCAGTTGGAAGAGGGGAAAGAAAAAAGGAAAAAGTGGGGGAAAGGCTGACATGACAGAGCTGTCAAATTAAATTGAAATTCTGATGAAAATAGGGCTGATTCACATGAAAAAATGTGAAAAATAGGCACGAAAAGGGCCCGAAAACCCGTAAAAAATTAATAACGGATAAACTGTGCATCGAAATGACTCAGAGTAAAAAGAAAAAAATGTCAAAGGGAATGGGTAGGACCGGGTTGGCACATCAAATCAAGGTTCCAAAGCAATAAAGATGCGTTCACATGGAAAACCGTCTAATTTACGGGAATTGCTTCAAAAATTAATAACTTTAGAACCACCTGTCGGAACAGGGGTTGGTAAAAAGGAAAAATGGGCAGTTCAAATGAAAAAATAGGGCTGTAAGGTTGGATGGGAGTCTCAATGAACATAGGATGCGTTCGCATGAAAGAGCATGAAAACAAAGAATAAAGGCAAACGGTCAAGGAACAACCTCGAGGACAGGGTGAAATAGAATGAAGGAGTGGGGAAGGGACCCCATCAGGGTAAAATGAATATGCATGATCATAGCAGGATATATACATGGGGATATGCAACATAGACGCGCAGGGACGCGTCCTCACACTTAAGACATGACCGTTACTGAGAAACAGAAGGTGTATGGTTAGAAAAACTTGGCCCATATTGCCGAGGAGGAATGTCAACTATCAAGGTTACGTCTTGTATCGTTGTTGGCTACAAGAGGTAACAAGGTATCGTCACAGGACACGTCCTTCATCCTTCGTGGAGCAGGGACCACGCAGCAGCACCCAGGGAGGTAGCTGGTTGAAGGAATCGCCAGAAATTCATCGATGACGAGGGATATTGCACTCAACTCATGATCACTCAAAGGGAATGAAAGAACATTCACTCGTCCCATTACTAACATCACTCAAGGAAATAATGATGAAGCCCAGAGCTCACATCCGGTTTAGGAATCGACAAGGGAATGGTGCAAAGGGAGTATGCCAGGGTGCACAATTGATGGTGCATCAGTGTGTCCAACCCGTATGGCATAGGTGCAAGGAGGAAGGCCAGGGAGCCTTGCAGTGCAGTGTACAGAACAAAGTGATGTGTCCCGTGCTGATGGCAGAGACCCATCACGTGGGTGCATAGGGAAACAAGAACGTACCTGACTCCAAGGGTCGTAATGTCCCTCAATCCTCACCTCTCAATAATTGATTGAAGAAACGCCAGTCACACTCAGCCCACCCTACGTCTCACGCTCTGTTGATAGATACAGAGGGCAGCCCATTCCTAAAACCCATTAATGTAATCCTCACTATCACTTGTGCAGAGGTTGTATGCCTTGTGCGCATTTGATGGTGCAACTGTGCATCCCGCCCTATGCTGGCATACAGTGCAAGAAGGAAGGCCAGGGAGCCTGATGGTACAGTGCACAGGAACATATGGTGCATTGTGCATTGAGAGGCCCATCCCATGCATGCAACACTCCATTCACACATCTCACCTCTCATTTGATTTAAAGGGAAAAACTAGTCACTCACCCCACCCTCTGTCTCACGCTCTGATAAATACATAGGGAAGCCCATGCTCACGTCCCCATCCTGTTAGGAGGAAAGCTCGCATCGCTCAAGGGGTTAGTGATGACGATCATGACAGCTATGGTTGTCATCAGGATCTTGAAGATGAGGTGTACCCATGGAGGTAGCTAACAAGTCTCGTACTTCAATGATTTGTAAGAAAAGTCATCTGTTAAGAAGGACAAACGGATTGATATTGCAGAGATAGCGTACCAAGGGAGGTGGCTTCAAATTACTTGCTGAAAAGGGTCTGCTGGTGAGTCAACTATCCTGAACTACGGGGTGTTACCACCTTTTCCATGGTCAGCTTCTCGCCCAAGGGTGTTTCCACCTTTTCTTGGAACGAGGCCTATTATGACAGGGAATTTCTTCATTTTCTCCCATAACAGTTTTGTTTGTTTTTTTCTTTTCTTTTCTTTTCCTCTTCTTTTTTTTTCTCTTTTCCTTTTTTTTCGTTAAGAAAGAAAATGGTAGAAATACCATGTGTTAGGACCAACCTCGCCACCGTTGTTGGATTAGACGAGAAGAGAACAAGGTCGGATTGAGAGGTATCTGTGAGGGGCTAGCAGAACGAGACTGCCTCATGAGGATAATCATAAGGGCTATCAGAAGCATGACGAGAAGGACAGTGCGACGCCCAAAAGGAGAAGGGTAGGTCGACTGTGATTGTCAAGATCCCCAAGGAGGGAAGTACTTCTTCAGACAATAGCCATTGATCAGGAAAGAATCATCAGAGGCATCAACAGTCTGCATCACCTGAATAGAGCCGTTAGGATTGACAGCAAGTACCTTGTATGGGCCCATCCACCGTTGTTGAAACTTGCAAGGAAACTTGCCAAATCTCGAATCATAGGCGAGAATAAGATCACCTTCTTTGAACTCCTTGTGCTTGATGAAACTGTCATGATAGGCTTTGTGTCGTGCTTGAGTGGTTTCCATGCACTGTAGGGCCATCCGCCATATCTTATCCAAGCATTCTAAGTGTAGGAGGCGGTGTTGTAGTGACTCATCATCTCCCAAGCGTTCTTTAACTACCACTTGCAAAGAGGGCAATTCCAATTCAACAGGGAAGACGGCTTCTGTACCATACACTAGCTAGAAAGGGGTCTGTCCTGTACTGCCTTATGGGAAGTTATGTATGTCCAGAGGGCCTCTGTAAGTCGATTGTCCCAGTCACGACGATGTGTGGCAATTGTTCTTGTCAGAATGGAGCAAAGGATGCGATTGGTGACTTCAACTTGGCCATTAGCTCTAGGGTAATAAGGAGTGGACTTGTGATGGCGGATCTTATACAGCTCTGTCAGCTCCTCCATGATTTTGTTAAGGAAATGAGTACCTCTGTCACTTACCAGCTCAAGGGGCCTGCTAAAATTGGTGATAATATTCTCGTACATGAACAGGGCTACGATGTTACCATCGTCTCGCTTCAGGGCTTTAGCTTCACACCACTTTGTGACATAATCCATACATACTTGTTCTATTTTCGTCGGGTAGGTGGATCAATGGGACCCACAAAATCAATCCCCCACTTCTCAAACAACTTTAGGGGAAGAATGGGTTGCAGTGGCATGGCACTTGTTTTGGTGGGTTTCCCCATTCGCTGACAAGCATCACATCTCTTGCAGTAGTCATATGCATCCTTGTGGAGGGTGAGCCACCAGTATCCCGCCAACAGAGCCTTCCTGGCTATCGCTTCTCCTGCAAAGTGTCCACCACATGGTTCATCATGGCATGCTTTCAATACTATGTCGATTTCATCCCCTACAACATATATTCGCAGCACTTCATCTTTGCCTCTCTTGTACAGTGCACCGCCTAGCAAGGTGTAGGGGACTGATTCTAACAGAAGCTTCTTCTTCTCACGGCTTGAGATGCCAAGAGGATACTGTTGAGTTGCCAGGAGGTTGGCTATGTCTGCATACCAGGGAGTGACTGTTTCAACTAGAAACAAAGAAGCATCAAGAAGGTCAGGATCATCATGTTCCTCTTCTTCTGTTTGAGGGATCCGTGACAGATGATCAGCTAGGACATGAGAATGGCTAGGCTTAGTGACCACTTCAAAATCGAACTCCTAGAATAGGAGCAACCATCTCATCAATCATCCTTTAACATCTGCTTTGTTCATCAGGAAGGAGAGGGCTTCATGATCCACATAGAACTTGAAATGTGTTGACAATAAATAGTGTCGAAACTTCTCCAGTACAAACCCCATTGCCAAGCACTCAAGCTCTGTCACTATGTAGTTCCGTTCCCTATCAGTGACCTTTTGGCTTGCATAATAAATGGGTTGATCTAATTTAGAGGGGGCCTTTTGACATAGGACAGCACCTAGCCCTTCAATTGATGCATCTGTGTGCACATGGAACTCCTTCGTCCAATCAAGAGGTTGTAAAATAGGTGCTTGGATAATGCATTGTTTTAAGGTATTAAAGGCCTCTTCATAGTGATCAGTCCAAAGAAAATCTGCATCTTTCCTTAGAAGCTTGTGCAGAGGGGCTGCCTTTGTTGCAAAATGTGCAATAAATCTTCTGTAGTAGCCCACATGGCCAAGAAATCCTCTCAATTGCTTGGGGTTTGTTGGTGTTGTTAAGACGGCAATATTTTCAATCTTCGCCAGGTCTTTTGCAATCCCTTGTGCAGAGACAATATGACCCAGAAGAACTCCTGATGAGATGCCAAAGACACATTTGTCGGGGTTGAGAGAAATCCCATACTCTTGGCATCTGTCAAAACATTGCTCTAAGTGTCCCCAATGCTCACAGATTAAGATATAGACACAAAAGTCATCAAGATACACCTCAATGAAATCATGCAGATGATTCTAGAATGCAGCCATCATTACTCATTGGAAGGTGGCAGGAGCATTACAGAGCCCAAATGGCATCACTCTATAGGCATAGGTCCCCCATTCTATGGTGAAGGTTGTTTTAGATTGGTCCTCTTCTGCTATTTGGACTTGGTTATATCCGCTGAATCCATCCAAGAGGGAATACAGCTCATGGCCTGCCACTGTGTCCAATAGTTGGTCGGTAAAAGGGATAGGGAAATGATCCTTCTTCGTCTTCGAATTGAGCTTCCGAAAGCCCACACATATTTGAAGTTTCACGTTCTTCTTGGGTACTACCACAATGGGCGAAACCCATTCACTGTTAGCCACGAGATAAAGGCATCAGGCTCTAGGTCAGTGTGATGTTGACATACTATGGGATCAATCCCCTTTAGATCTTTATATGACCAAGCAAACACGTCTAAGTTCTCCTTTAATAAGTCTTGCAGGACCACTAGTTCTTCTTCTGGAAGATTGAGACCCACTTTCAGGTGACGTTCGGTACCGTCAATATCCAGGAACGTTACTTGTCTTTCACATTCTACCTCATGGATAAGCGTCCCACGGATTGCTTCTGGATAGAGGTCTGACTCTTTCAAGAGAGTAGTATCCTCGTCTGATGTTCCACTAGAACCAGTGTCCTCCTTCTGAATAGATGACTTATTTGTCTGTTGAGGTTGCTGGAAGGGTATCAAAGCTTTGTTTGCTTTTGTGTGAGTGGTAATTTCTTCTGGACTTAGGTATTCATCTTCAGAGGATGTGTCCCAGAATGTCACATAACACGGACCTTCTAGAAGTCGAGGCTCTGAGGGTTTTGGCTTCTGTTGACAGGGGGCATCATCATTGTCTTTTCTCTGGACTGAATGGTCAGGGTGACAGGAGTCACTAGTGAACTTAATTTTTATGCTTTTAATCCATTGCTTATATAGAGTTTGCATACTTTATGGTCCATTAGCCAACCCAAATGGAACCATAGTCATTTCATCCAACACCTGAGATCTTTGGTCTCTGAGGTCCCTGTAGGGACATCAACAAGATCATCCGCTATTAAAGGAAATTCTTCATCTGCACTTTCATAACCTACTTTGTTTTCTTCCTCATCATTTTCATCCTCTTCCTCTGGAGGCTTTGTCTCTGCTTCTGTAGAGGCTTTGTAGGAGAAGAACAGATCTTCTGCTTCTGCTTCTATTTCTGTTAGAGTCACTATCTCTGTGACTGACTCTGCTTCTGCCTCAGTCTCTGCTCCTGCTCTGTCTCTATTCTGCATCTGCTCTATCGTTGTCTCTGTGACTGTCTCTGTATCTGTTACTGCTCTGTATCTGTTTTGTCTCTGTTCTATCTCTGCAACTGTCATGTAACACAAAGAGCAGTATATCCACACTTCTATTTCACTGTCAGAGGTGATTTCAGAAGTCAATTCAAGTTGAGGCAGGAGGTATTCTCCCATGGACAAGGATTTTGCTTCCCCTAGTAGTTGGCTTACAGTGCCCACTGTTAGGGACTGTGCCTCTATTTTCTTAGGAAATATCTACTTAATAGCCTCTTTGTCTCTTGATGTACCATCTGTTACCTCATTGGAGGAGTCAGTTATGACTTCAATGGATGTGGATCCATTGCCTTTTTGTGATCCATACAACTTTAACACCACTTTGTTGGGTCCTCTGCTTAGGGTTAGGGTTTCTTTGAACCAGTCCGTCCTGGCTCTTGCTTCAAAAAGCCAAGGTCTTCCCAATAGCAAAGGGTATGAGGTCCCATAAGAATTTGGTTCGACCACCAAATATGTCAGCCAATATTCTCTTCCTGCAAGGGTTGTTTTTACGTATGGGAGGATGCCCAATGGTTTAATTCTGCTTTGGTCTGTCAATCTGATAAGCCAATGTGTAGGTTGAATTCCTTGCAACCATAAGTCCTTCATTGTCACATCTATCATTATGTTTACTGATGAGCCTCCATCAATCAATGCATCTGAAATAAAGCATCCTTCTATCCACATACTAATCTCTGGGGTTCTAGGATCTAGGAAGGCGTTAGCCATATCAACTTCCTTTACAGGCTCCGGGGCCTTATTGGTCTTGATCGCTATTGAAGAAGCGATCCTTAGTCCACATCTTCTTGTCAAGATGCTTTTGAATTTTTTTCAACGGCTGGAAGATAGCATCAGCAACTGTCGGAATGTTAGGTTTGGTTCCAAGTCATAATCTTTAATAGGATCTAAGGCTTCTCCAGCCAGCTGGGAAATGGAGCTACACCCATTTTCATCTTTCTTTTTTCTTCTAATAATTGCAGTATCGATACTTTCTTTGTTTCTGGAGGTACTTCTGTATCATCTATCTCCTGGACCTCTGGTCCTGTTTCTGACACTGTCTCTATGACGCTCTGTGGCACTACAGTGCTCTGTACTGCACTGCTCTGTCCTGTACTGCTCTGTCCCTCTGTTGGCAGGTTGAACTTCACAGTCTTGGCAAGAGAGTTATTTTTGTTCTGAACAATTGGATCCTTCTTCTTGGTGCGTGTGACAGCGGCAACTTCCAAATCTACCAAATTGGAGGGAGGCTCTTGTACCTTCTGTTGGCTATCAATGACATTGACCTTTACAGGGGCTGGGCTTAGACAGTCCTGTGCAGTGTGGCCTTCGCCTTTGCATCGGCTGCATAAGGGCTTGTAGTCCATAGTTTGTCTAGGGTTTGGACAATTCGGGGAGATATGACCCTTTTCCCCACACCTGTAACATTCCACCTCTGATCTTTGACCATTGCTAGATTACTGTCCTCTGTAACTTTGAGAGGGAAACCTCCTTGGTCCAAAATTAGGACCAAATTCTCTAGACTTTGGTCCAATATCCTGTGTTGTTATTTTGGATTCTAGCAAGTTGAATTGTGCATTTTCATCCTTCTGTCTTCGTTCATGCATCTCCTTCAGAGAGCAAATATCCTCTGTATGGTTCTTCTGCAAACAGTAGGAACAGAAGGCTCCAAGAATGGTTGGTTTTCGGGTACATTCAGTGGCTAAATGTCCCGCTTGATGACACTTTCTACACCATGTATTAGAGCGCATCACATCTCTTCCAGCTCCCGCAGGAGTGGATATATTGGTGGTATTCACCTTCAGCGTCTGTAGCTGCTCTATAATCACATCCATAAGCTCTTTCTTGATACTTGCAACTGAGTTGGATAAGTAGTCCTTCAGATTTTCACCTCCTAAAGTACTTGTAGTAGGGTTTTGGAAAGCTTCTGTAATTCTTGCATACACTGGTTGGGTTGATCTAGAGGGTCCTCTGTTCTGGTTCTGATTCAAAGCTCCTGTTGAGACTTGGGGTTGTTGATTCCAATTGGTAGGGTTCCACTGTTGTTGAGTCGCCATTGGAGGAACTGTTTGAGGCCACTGTTGTTGTGGTTAAACCATGATTTGAGGCACTGTCATCTGTGGTGACCAGAGTGGATTAGGTGCATTATACTGCGGCGTTGTTTGCATCTGGGGATAGGGGTAGGGAAGTGTCCCTGGGACTGCATTTGGTGGGTATACCATTCCTGGCATGGGAGAAGGTAAGACTCCTCTTCCTGGAGTCATTGACAGCATTGTTTCAACTTCGTCATACAATCTTGCACCTTCCACTGCAGCTTGCAATGACTGGTCTTCTCAATTCCACAAACTTACGAACTTTTGGTTGTAGGCCTCTAAGAAACACTCCTTTCTGGATACCTTCGTCCAAATGATGGTTAGTCCATCTCTTCAGGATGGATTCCATTCGTGAGGCATAAGCTTCTACTCTTTCTCCAGAGGACTGACTTAGGTTCATGAACTCCTCTCGCATCCACTCTTTAAAACCTTCACGCCTGAATTTAGTAAGGAAGGCCAACTTCAAGTCGTCCCATGTGCCAAAAGTTCCTGCTACTTGTCTCTCATACCACTGAAACGCCGCGCCCTTGAAAGTGGCAGGGAATATTGCTAACCAATGCTCAGGGGTTCTAGCATTGTTAGCCAAAAATGCTACCATAAATTCTGCTACATGAAGATCAGGGTCTTCATTGTACTCTCCCTTAAAAACTGGCAATGGGACAACATTTGCTAGCCGGTCATTAATATTTCCAGGATGAATCTGACTTGGAAGGGGACCTTGAGTTGCCATGGGGACTTCTGTAAAGAGTGCTTTTAAGGCGTCAAAGAAAGCTTCTGCTACGAGCTCATTCTCAGCTTTGATTTTTGCATTCTCTCTTCTCACATACCTTTGGACTTGTTCTAATGCTTGCCTCTTGATTGTGTCATTCATCAGGGGGTTGGCTCCAACCAGTTGTTCAGTACTCAACAGAATACAATCAGAGAGGGCTTCAATCTCTAGGGGCTTCTCTGGCCAACATCTCTTCTACTTCCTTCTTTTCAACATTTCTGAATTCGGCTTTCAAACCACTACATAGGGGGGAGATATTCCATTCTGAAAGTATCAAAACTCATTCTTCTTAAGATCGTTGTTGTGCCATTATAATAATGCCAGCTTCTGAGGGTTTCAACAGTGTATGTTTTAAAAAACACTCTGTCTACCAACTTCCAATGGGTTGCTAATTGGACAAACAAAAGATTGTCAGTGCACCAAGCATCCCACATATCTTGCTGTTGAGTATCCACGAACAAATTCCAACTCTTTTCCTTGTTATTTTCGTGAACCTCCACAGACCACGACTCCTGAAGCTTCTTCACAATCTCCCACTTGATGATGTTTGGAAACTTGTCAATGAATTCCAAATCTTCCATGGATGGTCATTCTCTCTGTTTCTGCTCTTTAGTTTGTTCCCAAACAATTTGCCATCTTCAACGTGAAGAGGAAACAATCCACCGCATAGAGCATGCATCATGATGGTAATATGTTTCCGCTATTGTGGGATGAACTTCTTGTGAAAAGTGGCTTTGATAATGAGAATCTCCAACTCTTCAATGGAAGAAGGAACTTTGCAAACATCCATTGAATTCTCCTCTTCTTGGCAATGCAATTTCCTTCATTTTTAGTCTCTTCTTGCTTGTTGATGGAAAATTTTCCCGACTGCGCACCAAAAACATGGAGCCCCAAGAGGAACACCAAGGAAAAGGGGATTCTATTGCAAGAAAATCTATCTTGTAATATCAACAAGCTTTTATTTCATTCTTTTGATTATCAAAACAAAGAAAACAACAATTCTTCACGCAGCATCATATTAGATATCTCCCACGGATTTGATAGAATCAACCATAATCTTCAACATCTTCATAGAATCCTTTAATAAAACAAGGAACATAGAATAATACACCATTTTTGAATGGAAATCAATCACATAGTATTCATCTTCAATGTCTTCATAGTTCTCTCTCTCAATCTCTCATACACAATTACATTGTTTTGATAGAATTGACTATCTCTAGCTCTCTCTCTCTCTCTCTCAATAGTACATCATATTCTCTTTACAATACTCTAATAAATGACTCTCAATAATCCTTCTTAGGTCGTGGATGCATATCCCAAGAGGTATGTCTGATGTGAAGAGGCATCAGAGCCACTACAGTGTCCCTTCACAGCTCACTACTGTCACTGTCACTCCAGTCTTCTTTTTAGTCTTTAGCAACTGCTTCTTCCATTTGTTTTAGCGCTTTTGAACTTAGATTCATCCTTTCCAAAAGCTAGAAAACTTTTCCAAAGTCACACATACATTCTACAGAACACTTACAAAAAATCTACAGAACAGTACAATACAGTACCAAAGCAGATACAGAACAGTTACAGAGCAGAGACAGAGGCTCTACAGAAGGTTTACAAAGGGTCACAGAAGGTCATCAGAACCTCATAACTTATACTAAAACCATTCCAAACTATCAAAAACTATTCAATAAGCTCCCAAAATATTTCAATCTTCATCAATCATTAATCCATACTTCATACAGAAGAAAATCAGAACAAAACAGAAGCTATACAAAAGGTATACATAACCAATCAGAACCTCAACAGAACCTTTCAGAACATCACAAAGCTTCATATCTTCACTAAGAATCATCATGAACTTCCAAAACATAATCAGTATCATCCAAAACACTCTCAAAAACTTCCATTATCAACCTTACATCACTCTAAATCCATCAAAAATCAATCATTCAGACCTCAAAAACAACAAAAATCAATCAAAATTTTAGTCTCTTTTCACTCTCAACAAAGATATCCAAACTAGGACCACAGTTGAAGAAAAGGTCCTCTTCATAAGAAAAGTTTGCTAGTGAGTCTACAAACTGATTCCAATAACATGGAACCAGTTGAAGAGACAGTCTCTCAAACTCGTCGAGCATGGTCATAGCAGTGCGATAATAAAGAATGGGATTTTGTATTGTATAAGTCCCATTTAGCTTGTTCAATACCAATTGGGAATCCCCATTTACTAACAAGTGACGGATACCGCCCTTCTTAGAAATATTCATGCACATGATTAAAGCTTTGTATTTCACCATGTTATTGGTAAATCCAACCCAAGATAAACTAATAATTTCATCACGACTCGATGTCAAGGATCTCTAATAACTACCCCTGTACTCCCTTTCTTGTTGGGACCCCTGGACGCTCTATAAAGGTACAATGTGTACATCTACAATGAGTTCACATAGCCAGCTATCGTCACCTCTACTCATATTTATGACAGCCAAAATTTAGCATATTCAGAGGATGTACTGAAGGCTCCATCCCACCTTCTTCATTGAATATAACAGGGATGCTTGTCAGAATTGGTAAAGCAGTGATGAGACAGAAGACTTTGATTTCCCAAAAAAATGATATGTCCTCTTGTTCAATCACTTTATATCCTTTACTCAACTAGTAAGCTTTCCCTGATGATATCACTGCTCCAAGTATGGGTGTTCCAAATAAGGAATAATCCACCCCATCAACCAATATTTTCTCGTGCAGGTTTCTGATCAGCCCAGCATTGACCTGCAACATATTTATTTTGTTAGTGCATTTAGAGAAAATAAGGTTCAATTTTATTAAGATTAACCTTATTTTTAAACTCCATTCCCTGAAGATCAGCCAATGATGCCATGGACTTATTTTTCCCTATTCTTGCAACCTTGTAGGGACCGTCCCATTTGGGCTCAAGTTTTCCTGGAAACAACTCTCTACATGGATCATAATATAGAATTTATTGTCCCTTCTCAAAGGTATATTTCTTTGCTTTTAAATCATATAGCTGCTTCATCCAATGCTTAGCCACTTCCTGATGCAACATACTCTGCAATTTGAGCTCATCTAAGTGGGCCAGAGTCGTAAAGCGCTCGAAGAGTGCATCCTCGTCACCCAAAGAATGATAGATTGTGAATCTTATAGTCGACAACTCAATCTCTAAGGACAAAACACACTCCTCCTATAGACTAGCTTGAACGGGGTGTGGCCAGTGAATCATTTAAACATCGTATTACATGCCCACACCACCACATATAGTTTCTTATCCCAGTCTCGCTTCTTTTCTGACACTATTTTCAATAAAATACCGACAAGCTGCTTGTTAGTACTTTCAACTTGCCTATTTGCCTCTGCGGGTTATAAGGAGTCATCTTATTGTGCTCAATTCGCCACGCATCCACCAAGCTTTTAATCACCTTGTTTAAGAAATGGGTTCCGCTGTCTGATACTAATTCTCTTGGTGGACCAAATCGGCATATTATCTACTCTAGTAGGAAACTAACAGTCTCCTTTGCGTTGTCCTACCTTGTCGAAATTTGATACTAATTTTTAACCATCGCTTTCATTAAAGCTCAATAATCAATGTACATCTTGTATGTTTTATTTTTTATTTCAACCAACAAGACAAGTGTATCAGAAGGAGAAGAAGAAGGATGAATTAAACCTTAATCTAACAATTCAATCACTTGTCTTTGAATTTTTTTTCGATACAAAGAATTGTGTCTACACCAAGAAAAATTTCCATTTTGTGATCTAATTCTCCTCATAATCGTGGCAACTCAAGTAGGTAATCATCAACACAACAATGTTTATATGAGTCTAAGAACTTTTTCTATGTGGGTGACAATGCAGAAGACTTAGACTTTCAACTTCAGTCATAAAAATCATGCATGCCTTGTTTTGCTTTCTAAGTGCTCACTTAGCTTGTGCATGATTGATTAATGGAAACAATTTAGTATCACTTTTGGTAGTCAAAAAGATTGTGGGTGTAAATATTAAATTGATGTGTGAAAGGCATACCAAGGATAACGTCTAATGTTTGAAGAGATGCAACTAACAAATCCTATTTTTCTTTGTATTTTTCCATACAAAATTCTAATCCCTTATTTTTTTGTGGTACATTGTATCTGATGCCTTGAAAATGTAGCTTTAACCTTGTACAATGAAGAATTAGTTTCTAGTTGCAACCTCCTAACCAAATTTTCAAAATAAAATCACGAGAACTATCATTGCCATGTAAAATAGTCACATCCTATTCATGCACAAAACCTTTCATATTCAATAAAGCATATAAAGAGATAGGCGTACCTAATTTTCCATCAATTATTTCTTCATGTTGTAATGTATTGGTAGTCTAATCAGGGGTGTAGTCAAGTGCCTTCTTAGTATTGTGTAGCTAGATCATGGTTTGATTATTGCTAGGTGGTAAGGGAACTCAACAATCCGATTGATAATGTCCAAGTCTTCCACAATGATATCAAATAAAATTGGCCTTTTTATTTTGAACATTAATATTTGTAGTTTGAGGCTTTACCTTGTTTTTTGAATAGTTATTTGGATACCTTTGAGCATTATTAGTTCTTGGTTGGAGATTGGATGACCTGTTAGATGGAAAAGAAATAGGGCACTAAGTCACAAAGGATTTTTGGGGTTGCAGTTGTTATTGAAGGAACAGGGTGGAATGGATTGTTAATCGTGAAGCATTTAGACAATAAATTGAAATTCCTTAACATCATGGGCATAAGAGCTAGCTTTATGAATAGAAGTGAGTTTAAGGGAATTTAATCTAGCTTGGATGCCAAGGTGAAGGCAATCTTCATATTTGCATTATAGGAAACTTCCTCAAGCATGTGCAATAGTAAAAGCCTTTGCTAGAATCTTTCCATGCGGGTAAATGCATTATCACATTCTTGCCAATATAAATTAAGCCAATGATATGCCTTGAAGGTGAAACTGAGGAGAAAGTAAAGATTCTTTAACTTTTTCTTGGAAGTTGATCCACGTCTTTGAATGGTCAGTGTTATGGCAAAGAATGTTCCACCAAAGTGAAGCTTTTTCTGTCAAATAATCGGTTATATACTCAATTTTATTATTCTCGAAAAAAGCTTCTTCATCAAACTGGCTCAACCAAGAGAAAATAACATTTTCATATTTTTCCATCAAATTTAGAAAATTGAAAAGACTTATGGCTTATTTTTTGGTCCTTGATTTGTTGTGTGTCGAATACAACCTTTAGAATCTGAGCAATACAAACTTCTTCATATTGAGCCAATAGTTTTATTGTTATTCATGCTCCTGAAGATTCCTGTGAATGCATTCAAATTATGTTGAAGGAGATTGATTTGTTGTTACCAAAAAAATTCCAGATGAGGTGATTCCATATTCTCCATATTGACTTTGTCAACGTTGGAAGGTCACGACATGGTAGACAAAATTCGATGCACAAGGAATAGCCATTAATAGATTCCATTATGTGTGAATAAACCTTTGAAGAACCCACAATAATAAATTGTCTACATATAAATAAGGACTTGAGTGTAAATTAAACATTGCACTTTTCAGCGAGTGGATAGGAAATACACAGAAGCTCTCTCACATAGAAACAAATTCTTAGAGATATCTTTGTGAATGCTAGAAATAAACTAGGAATACCATTGCACAGGAACATCCTTGATGTAGGTAGCAAGAAAATATGGGAAATGAAGACCTATGGAAAAGGGATTTGAGAATACGTGCTTATTTAATGGTCCCTCCCCACTTCTCAATAATCAATCAATTACTCAAAGACTAAAAAAAGTAAAAGCTTTTAAGCTTTTAAAGTCCACGAACTAGAAGAAATAGCACTATCATAGAGATGATAGTAGTCACTCTCAATTTTTGTTGGCTCCAATAACATCAATTTGGTGGTGGAATAGTGGTTTTGGGCAGGTTGGTGGGTGGCAAAAGAAGATATATGGTGGCTGATTGGTCTCTTTAGTTGAATTGAGGAAAACAACATATGTTGCCAAAACCATTAGAAGGAGCGGTTTCTTTGGAAATCTTATGGTTTTGAGAGGGCAGAGAGAATGAAAAGAGACCTTTTAAATGTCGGTCACCAAAGGTTTAAGGAATTAATAATAATGAGGTTTCATTACGCAAAGACATATGTATAAAGCTTTCGACAAGTGGTTAATAGAACGATTCTTAATGTTGATGCTTAGAGAGCCTTCAAGATAGATGTATACCTCTTCTTTTGATGTTGACACGTAGACCAATCACCTTGCTTTGATACCAATGTTGCTACCCTTCATCATACAATTGCCAATAGTTGGAAGAAAAATAAGAAAAGAATAAGTACCACAAGAGAAGAATGCTCCAAAATTTACACAATATAAGATTGGATGCAATCTCCGCTATGCATGGGTGAGCACCTCCCCCATGCATGTATTTATAATATTGAATTAAGCTTTTGTGCTCAAAATACATCGAAATCATCCTTTTGAAGTTCTTGATTTTCCTCTCTTTGGACAACTTGCTTTTGTGCAAATAGAACAAACACACGCTATTCTAAATAGCTTTACAATCGAAAATAATTTTTTTCTCTAATAAATACATAAAAATGAATCCATTACACATGTGCATATGCAAAGTCCCTGTGCTAATAGCGCATACAAAATATAATCTCTTTTATAATATTTTTCCATGATGTGAACTGCATAAATTCCACACATTAAAATGCAAACTCCAAAATAATAATTGTGCTTAACTCTATCTAATTGTATGCTCAATACAACATAAAATATGTTAGTATTCTTCCACCTATCCGCCAAGCATAATGCAGCCAATACCGCATACATGTGTTCACATGATAAGTCATCAATTATGCAATAAATAGAAAAAAACCATAATAATAAAAAATTCTGAATTTTATAAATTTCATAAATAAATATAATTCCATAATAGGATGTGAGAGGTCTCTCCATAGGTACTCATTGTATACTAGGAGATGCCAATGAGCGAAGGAGACTTTGGTTGTAATTCCTTGGGCATGTTAAGACTAGCTTACCTCCTACGAACCCAGGTGGATCTCACAGAAGGCCTTGATGCTAGTTGAAGGTGGACTTGGTGGGTTTATTTTGGCTTTGAGCAGAGTTCAAATATGGATTGGAATAATCATTAGAATAAAATTAGAAATAATAAAATAATTTTTTTTGCCCAACTTACGTAAATGAACATTCTTTAACTGAATAATTAACAAAGTTATTTTTATATATTAACCTAAAGCGTGTTATGATAATTAGATAACTAAAAATACTCCTAGAGGGAAGCAGGTGGTTAGATCCCCAAGAGATCTTTCCTATGGCAAGGTGATTTTGGTTAACCGAGAGACTTCCAAAAAAAAAACTAGAACACTAGTTTAGGGAAGTCTAGGAAGGAGTTGAACATTGACTATCCTAGTGTATTGACCTAGAACCCAACCAATGCTATTTTAGAGGACCAAAGTTGAGACTGTGTCTTATGGATAGTGGGGTCAATGCACATCGTTCCCCCTCGTTTCTCACTCTCTTTGAACCAAGTGCAACAATGGTTTGCCTTAGCTTGAGGAATGATAAAAATGCAATCACCTCAAAAGTAGATGCTAGATGGCAATAGAAGACATTAGTATTTAAATTAGGTTCCCATTTTCAGGTGGGTCATTGTGGGTTCGAGGTGGAGCTTCCCCTGCTACGAGATAGACTCAAGTAGTCCAAGGTTATGAATGTTTGGTTATTCTAAGGAGTTTTCAATTGTAGTTACCTTGATTATTTCTTGATAGACTACTAAAAATATGTGCTATCAAGATTCATTAGGTAGGAATGTTACAGGGTTACATAATACTTTATATCATGATTGTGAGATATGATGAAGACTTCATTCATGATGATCAATGCAATATTATGAGATAAAGTCTATCCATTCTTTCCTTTTTGGATATGCTCTTTGGTTTCTTCATTATGATCACAAAGAACAATATGTCCTACAATTAAGATAAATTTGTGTATGATTCTAGTTTCTTGGTTTTGTTTCTTTGGTTGGTGTTACAAGATAGACTTTCTTGCAATATTTTTCCAATTTTGTTAATATTCTGCCAAGAGATCTAGTGGTTATCAAGGAGCCGCCTACTTTAAAAAAAGAAATAAATAATAGGGTACCCCTCTTCCCCACCCTCTCTCTCTCTCTCTCTCTCTCTCTCTCTCTCTCTCTCTCTCTCTCTCTCTCTCTCTCTCTCCAAATATCTCAAATCTACTAATGTTTTGGATCTATCCTTAGCCTAAAGTTCACATTAGTCCATTAATTTGTGAAGATTTCAAGATGTAGTTATGAAACCTTATACGCCTAAAGAACTGACTTATGTGAGTTTCTTTTGGGTAAATCAATATATGGAAATAAGTTTAAATAACACATGTAAGATACTAAAAACTACATGTAAGATAATGCTATGGAATATAGAAAATTGCCCATAAAGTGGTTCTGTGAATACAATAACCACATGTAAGGTAGTTTTATCAACTCTAAGGAGTTTTACTTCTATTGTATACTCTAGCACTACATGTAAGATAGTTTTGTGGAATATAGAAAACTACACATAAGATGGTCCAATGAAACATATAAACTACATATAAGGTAGTTTTGACAACTCAGAGAAGCTCTACTAGCTATAATACAACAATGCACACAATATTGACAGTGCGGGCTATATGTAGCACCACTCTATACCCCTCTCTCTCTCTCTCTCTCTCTCTCTCTCTCTCTCTCTCTCTCTCTCTCTCTCTCTCTCTCTCTCTCTCTCTCTCTCTCTCTCTCTCTCTCTCTCTCTCTCTCTCTCTCTCTCTCTCTCTCTCTCTCTCTCTCTCTCTCTCTCTCTCTCTCTCTCTCTCTCTCTCTCTCTCTCTCTCTCTCTCTCTCTCTCTCTCTCTCTCTCTCTCTCTCTCTCTCCCCCCCCGACACCAAAACTCAATGGATACATGAAAATACTCATTTTTGCAAATGAATAATGATCAATTTGAGAGCCATCTGTTGTTGCCTTGAAATGTATAAATCATATTACATATACATGAGGTTAGATATGCATACCCATGTAGACATGCAATTGTTTTGGGCATATGCAAGGATTTTAGACCTCCATCCAACTCCATAGATCAACATTCCAATTAGATTACATCCATTACACATAAGCATTGGATTTCTATTCATCATATGTCTTGTTTCTACCATAAGTGTTAGACTGTAATTTGTGTAGATTAGGGACAATCATTGATAAAATTTGTTAGATTTGCATTTGCTACTATGGCATGTTTGTCAAAGTAGGCATGCCTTCATGTGTAGTCAAGAAGTTCTCTAATTTGATCTTCTTAAATTCAATTCATCAAGTAGAGTGAGGCCACATATTTCTAAATATACATTCTCTTGGTAATGTTTTTTGAGTATTTATTTTAGACATTGGTTTCACTCTAGCTCTTCTTGATCACTTATTGCTCTCTCCTCACATTGTATTGGCAAATTCTAATCATCCTCTCAGTGTTTGTGTGGCAAATGAGCAACAAACTAGCAACAACCACTAGATTTCTTAATGGGCTTGGGCACATGCAAGGTCATACAATATCCACCAATGCATGGGATGATAGAGGAGGAAAATTGAAGGTGGTGGTGCTACTCATCCACACAAACTATAATGGATTCAACCCATGTCAATGGTTGATGCATGGAGATGTTCAAGAGGGCCCTCTCTCCTTTCCCCTCCCTCTGGCAAGCTCTCCTTCACCCTCAAGTACATTTGCCTCCCCCTCTCCAATGCCCACCCATTTAGCCACCCTTTTTTTGCACCATTGATGCCAATGCATGCTATTAGTTGTGTGTTATGTCTTGTTGCTCATTGGCCTATATGCATATCCCATCTATTGACATGCTGTTACTTGATTGCTCTACTCGGCCCCCTACCCATTTGCTCTATTGTTTGGCTTGCTTGCTTGTGTGTGTGTGTGCACTGAACACACACACAAACAAAGAGGCCTTGTTGCCCACGACCATAGATTTTCTACCCCATTGCTATATAACAAAGATAAAGAGAGAGAACTTCATTGTTTCTCGCTTTCCTACTATTGTTTTAGCCACTTCTGCTAGTTGATATATATATATATATATATATATATATATATATATATATTCATGGAGTTGTGCGGTTCCAACTATTGATGGTCTGCACGTGCATACAACACAAACAAAGATTCATAGAGTTGCATGGTTTCAACCATTGTAGTTTGTGCACGTGCACACACATATACATTCATGGAGTTGCATGGTTCCAACCATTACTAGTTTGTGCATGTGCAAAGAGAGAGAGAGAGAGAGAGAGAGAGAGAGAGAGAGAGAGAGAGAGAGAGAGAGAGAGAGAGAGAGAGAGAGAGAGAAGGGAGTTGTTTGGGTGTTGAAATGGGAGAGAAAGGTGACCAAATTGTTAAAGCGAGGGAGAGAGACTCAATGTCCAAAGATTCTAAGGTTGGAAGAAATTTGTAGGGTTTGAGGGCCCTCTAAAGTTTACATTAACCCCTTAGCCACAACTAAGGTAACATTTAGTGCATATATCTATGCTACTTTATAAACAAGACTATACCTTAGGTGATGTGTGGAACCACCACAAAGCTCCCAAAACTGCCCTTTTTCACCAAAGAAAAATCAAATCAAGTGCTGCATGGAAAGGACATTCATGGTGATTATGACAAACTGTGGCATTAATTGATAGATTCCTGATCTTGTATCATGTCATCCTACTCCTTTCTACATCTTGCTCCTGTTACTCCTGTGGATGACACATTGATCTTGCCTACCATTGCATTTGATAGATTGAGACCAATAAAGATCCCTCTCTCTCTCTCTCTCTCTCTCTCTCTCTCTCTCTCTCTCTCTCTCTCTCTCTCTCTCTCTCTCTCTCTCTCTCTCTCTCTCTCTCTCTCTCTCTCTCTCTCTCTCTCTCTCTCTCTCTCTCTCTCTCTCTCTCTCTCTCTCTCTCTCTCTCTCTCTCTCTCTCTCTCTCTCTCTCTCTCTCTCTCTCTCTCTCTCTCTCTCTCTCTCTCTCTCTCTCTCTCTCTCTCTCTCTCTCTCTCTCTCTCTCTCTCTCTCTCTCTCTCTCTCTCTCATGTTTTCAATTGGGGCAAGGGGGGGAGGGGGGTCATCAATCGAGGGAGGAAGCGGTCGAGGGAGAGGGTAGTCGAGGGCAGTCCATTAGCCCATAGCCCAGCCCAGCCTACCATCCAATAAAAGCTACCCAACCCACCATGCCCCACCCCTAGTGGAAGTCGCCCATTCCTACCCAACCCCCTCTAGGTTACCCAAACCACCCCCCCCCCCCCCACCTGCTTGGGCACCTTCGGGCTTTCATGCCCACCCTAGGGTTGAATGCCCCCCCCCCTTTGCACTTGCCCATCCTAGGACACACAAACACCTGCACATGCATGCACACACAGGCACAGACATAGAGATATTGTTATTATATATTTGTTTATTTTGTTTTCTTAGTATTTATATACTTATATTTTATTGATTGATGATTACTTTATTTATTATATTTTAGTAATTTATTATTATTATTAGTTAATTTGGTATTAATTAGTTTTGTTCACTTATTTTACTTATGGGGGGCGAGAGATATATATTTATAGTTTAATTTATACATAAAATAAGAGTGCTTGAAGACCCAACAACCTCATGTGATGAAGCATAGAAGCCTTGGGCAAAGGGTGCATGAAGAGATCTACCACATTGTCCTTCATGGGACAGTAGGCCACTACTAACTTAAAATCTAGGATTCGCTCTAGAACATAGTAGTATTGAGCCTCGATGTACTTCATGAAACATAGGGTTCTTTGCCAAAGCTAGAGGACTCTAGTTATCCACACACACCTTTGTAGGTCAAAGTTGAGGAAAACCAATATTTTCTAACATGCGATGAAGCCAAACTACCTCCATAGCTGTAGAACATAAGACATGATACTTTGTCTCTGTAGAAGAAAGGACCAAAGTAGGCTGCTTCTTTCTGCTCCATGAGATAACTCTAACTCTGGATAATCCAAGTGAGAATGCATAACTTGTATTGGAGTGTTGTGAATCCACATCATCTACATAGTTAGAATCACTCCAACCAAAGATAGTAACCCCCTCTCCATACAAGATCCTAGAGGATCGAGTCCCTTGTAAATAACAAAAAATGTGCAAGGCTATTCTCCAATGCTCTTGAGTGGGAGTTTTCATGAAAGAAGATAACAATGCCACAAAAAAAAGGTCTAGGTGAGTGTGAATAAGCTAGATGAGGAAGCCAACAAGACACCTGTAATGGGTGTCATTTGTAAGGGGAGCTCTAGCACTACCAAAAGCTTGAACTCTAGGTCCATGGGGCCAAAAATAGGCCAACAATTGGCCATACCAAACTCTGAGAGAAGATAAAAAATGTACATGTGCTGTAAAATAAAAATGCCCTATGCCATATGATAGATCTCCAATCCAAGGAAGAATTGGAGGATCCCGCGATCTGTCATGTCAAACTCCTGTTGCAAAAGCTCGAGTACAATCAACCTCCAAAGTAGAGCTCCCTCTAATAACAAGATCATCCACATACAAGATAAGCAAAACACACCTGCCACCCTCAACCTTGAAGTATAGGTTGGGATCATGAGCTAATCAATGGAAGCCACTATGTAGAAAGAAGCAACCAATCCTCTCATACAAAGCAAAAGGAGCTTGCTTCAAGCTAGAGAGGGCCTTCCACAATCTGTAGGCATGGTCCTCCTTCCCCTACACAAGAAAACCTAGAGACTGAGAAAAAATATTCTCCTCTTGAAGGACACCATTGAAGAAGGCAAATTTCATGTCCATCTGATAACCAAGCCAGCGGTGGTGGGTTGCAAGAGCCAAAATAAGTTGAATAGTAGACATTCGAGCCATAGGTGCAAAAGTCTCAAAATAGTCCAAACTTGCCGTTTGAGCAAAACCCTTGGCAACATGCCTAGCTTTGTGCTTATCTACAGAGCCATTTGCAAGGTACTTGGTCTTATAGACCCACTTAACACCTATCATTTCCCACTTCGAGGGACACAAAACCAATTCCCAAGTTTGATTATGCTTGATAGAATCAAGCTCCTCTTGCATGGCTTGATGCCAAATATCCTAAGCAAGAGCCTCCTCAACCATAGAAGACTCATTAGTATGAAGAATCCATGACATAAGAGCATAGTTCACACAAAGTGAACTATTCCACTAGGCTTGTAAGCGAGTTGATCCGCATGGACTTGGAGAAGTAGTAGGAAAGTGAGAAACACCTAAATCCTACATGAGCAGTTGGTACCAAGAAGGGACTCGAAAAAACTCATCTTGTTGCAAGGGAGATTACATAGCCTTTTATACCTATAAGACACCTGTCTAGGGTAGGGACTCCCCCTCACCAAGGAAAGCTAAATCCTCCTCATCTAAATAAGGCTCCCCCTTTGGTTGCTAATTAGCTCAAGAAGACTTTAGAAGGGAGGCTAAAGGGATGGAAGTATGCAACAAAGAAGCAGTAGTCACATCCGTCAAAAGGTGGTAGGGAAGCAGAAGTAGAGGGTGGAGAAGGAGGATGGGGAGGAGCTAAAGACAAGGAAGGGGTGCAAAGAGGCAACCTAGAAGGAAGGAGAGGAACTGAGGGTGAGAGATGGTCGATCAATGATGAAGAATCACTCGTGGTAGAACTATCAATGGGATCCTTAGAGCTCAAAGCTTTGTCAAAGATCACATTCCTGCTCACCTCAAGCTTTCGTGTCATCGAGCCATAGAGTTGATAGCCCTTCGTGGTAGTGCTGCATCCCATGAAGATGAGCTTCCTAAACTTTGAGTCAAGCTTCATCTTCCTCTTCTTCTTGTTCACATGGACAAATGCATCACATCCAAAGATGTGGGAGTGAGACGTGGAGGGCTTTCGAGCCAAAGAAAGCCTCATAGAGAGTCACGTCATGTAATGCAAAAGTTGGGGAACAATTGTGGATGTGAATTACAGTAGCCATCACCTCACCCCAAAGGGTATGAGAAAGACTTCGATGCTCCAAATTGATTGCAAAATCTCTAGCATGGTTTGATCCACACACTCCGCCACACCATTCACCAAAGGTGTGTTCGGATGGGTATACTCCACTTGAATTCTGTGATCCCTACAAAACTAAGAAAAGAGGCTAGAAGTAAACTCTCCACTATGATCTACTCGTACACCACAAACTTTGGAAGTAGTCTATGTCTCCACAAACACCCTTCAAACATAGAAATAGGAGTAGGCCTCGCTCTTATACTCTAAAAAATAAGGCCACATATAACAATTGAAGTTGTATATGACTAGCATCAGATACTTGGCCTTCCCAAGGGAGGTCGTGCCCATAGGCCCGCAAAGGTCAACGTGAACCAACTCAAGTGGGATAGAAGCCCTCCTAGTGCCAGCTTGGGGATGTGGCTACCTATGCTACTTTCCCCTCAAACAACTACTAGGGTGCAAATTGTGAGTAGGTAGTCAAGAAGTCCCTCCATCATCTTCTTCCAAGAAGCCCATTGTATAACATCAAAGTTGAGATGGCCATAACAAGCATGCCAAAGTAGCCCAAGCTTGTGGGAAGACCTCACAACTCAAGCTATGAGCATGTAAAGCCCACCCCTCTTAGGATCCTATCCAAAGAACAACACCTCTAGAAGCATCCTCCACTCTCATTGCATCCTATGTAAATGCCATGCGGGTACCAAGCCATGTAAGACCATGAACAAACAAGAGGTTAAAATCTAAATCCGATACATAGAGAACTTTGGCTGAAGAAGACTACATGTTTGGCAACAAATGAATAGTCCCCACTCCTTGAACAAGAACTGTAGAATTTTCACTAATGGTGACTATGCCCCCTCTGGCACTTAGAACCTGAAGCCAATCCTATCTATAGGTAATGGGAGAAGTGACCTCGTTGTCAATAAGCCGAGGCTTCGTGCCTGAGCGGAAGACATAAGAATTGTATCCTCCTTGGCAAATACATCCACAAAGATAGAGTTTGTAGTCGTTGGGAAACCTTCAAATCCTTCCAATCCTTCTCCTTTGGCTACTTTTGCTAGCACTTTTCTTCAGGATAAGTGCCCTTCCTACAATGTGCACACTTGGGCTTCTCCTTCTTCTTCTCCTGCTTCTTGTCCTTCACAACACATAGAAACATGATAAAATTTTCAAAATATTTGTATACAACTTATACACTATTATCATATTTTTACATTAATTTAATGCAGATGTGGTGTTCATAGTCATTGGTCTTTGGAGGACAGTTTTTAGAGTCTAGCAAGGAGATGTTGATGCAAGAGAGTTCTTGTACAAGAGGTGGGTGGAGTTTAGATCGATCTCCTTAGGTACTAAGCTAAGATTAGAAGTTGGTAGTTGGGTAGCTTGATAACTATCACATTAATTAGGGGGATACATAAGGCCAATGG
Organism: Lygodium microphyllum; assembly: GCF_053477565.2. Taxonomy (NCBI): domain Eukaryota; kingdom Viridiplantae; phylum Streptophyta; class Polypodiopsida; order Schizaeales; family Lygodiaceae; genus Lygodium; species Lygodium microphyllum. The sequence continues at coordinate 5,898,036 of NC_141144.1, read as the reverse complement.
CCAATAGCTTCCAAGAACAAGTCCGCCTAATTATTTTTCGCATTGCAATATACCTTGTCAATAGTCTAGTTCAAGATCTTTGCTTGTAATGAAGGTTTCAAATCCATAGGTTTTGAACAAGAGGAAGTAGGATAGATGTCTTAATTTTGATGGAGAGGGAAATTTATCAATGAAAGGTTAATGAAGCCAATATGGTTTAGATTATTTTTCAAAGGGTTTAAAAAAAGAAAGGGAAACAAGACGAAGCCATTGGATGTCATATGTGGGAAGAATCTTTACCTTGGATGTAAATTGGTTGCAAAGGCAAGAATATGGAAAGAATGCTTACCTTGGATGTAAATGTACCCAAGCTGAAGGCTACTGTGTTTGCACAAGATGTAGGAGTTGTGGTTGACATTGACATTTAGCATAAGCATATTGACAATGCAAATGTGCAACAGTTGAAGAATATGGAGTCACATGAAATTGTGACAAGCTTGCCTACATTCAAAGTGTCTAATATGTAAAAAGTCTATGAAGCATACCATTTTGGAAAATAGACAAGACATGCACTTCCTCATGATAAACATGAAAGCAAGCATTTACTTGATGTTGTACAATCGAATGTGTGAGGTCCTACAAATACTACATCAATGGTTGGATATAAGTATTATGTAACATTTATTGACAATTATACGAGGCATGTGTGTATTTCTTGAAGGAGAAAAGTAACTTATTCTCTCGCTTTCAAGATTTTAAAAAATTGATCGAGAAACAAACAAGTCTGTAGATTAAGTACCTAAGATCAAATGAAGAGGGAGAGTGCCTCTCTAATGAGCTAAGTAATTTTTTGAAACAACATGAAATTCAGAGACAATTCACATGCATGTATACTCCACAACAAATTTATATTCTTGAAAAAAATAATATCCACATTGCGAAAATAGCATGAACTTTGATGGGATGAAAAAGATATGCCTTGTTATTATTGGGTTGAACCTATCCCTACACCTATGTATATTATGAATATGACTCTCACTACTCTAGTATATGATGTGACATCCGAGGAGAAGTTTACTGGCAAGAAACTAAATTTGTGATATGTTAAAGTATTTGGTTGCATTACATATGTATATGCACTTGATGAGCTAGGAAAGAAGTTGGATCCAAAAGCTAAAAAGTATGTAATGTTAGCTATTCCCTTGAGTAAAAGGGTCGAATTCATTATTATCTAGTTTCACATAAGATATGGTTGAGTAGAAATGTGGTATTTGTGAGATGAGCAATTGGTATATTGCTTTTAAAAAAATTATTGCAAATCATGTAAAAGAAAAGGTGGTTGTAAAAAATGTAGGTCCACTATCATAGACATTGAGGGAGTGGGCCAAAAGAGTCATTTTCTAGTAGGTCTACTAAGAGACAATGGAGTGGAAGGTCGCATACAAATAGCACTCCTACAAGTGCAAGAAATGTATCAGAAAATAGAAAAGAAAAAATTGGTTGAGCAACTTGGTGCATAGATATTCCTACAGGCTATTCGCATATAGATGGTGAGTCTGATGGCTTGAATCAAAGTATAGATGAGGAGTTTCATATTCCAATTGTTCATATATCTAGTCTAAGGAAAGCATGGCCTATGTAAAGAGATCGTAAAGTGCTCCATAGGTATGTAGGTCAATGAGAGTAAGGCATATTGTGCACAAGTTGATATATGATGGTCATGTTACTCGCCATTATGCATGTATAGCAAATGTGATAACATCAATTGTGCCCACTTCTTTTGAGAAATTTATTGCTCATGTGCATTGAGAGAAAGCCGTGGATGAAGAAATAATTAGATTGGATGTAAATTTGACTTGAAATTTGGTGGCATTGCCTAAGGGAAAGAAAGCTATATGTTGCAATTGGGTTTAAAAAGTAAAACATAATGTAGATGAAATTGTGAGTAGGTATAAAGCAAGATTGATTACCCTTTAAAGGTTTATGCACAGACTTATAAGATTGATTATGAGGAAACATTTACTCAAGTGGCAAAGATGGCAACTATGAGAAATATATTATTGCAATGCTGCAACAAAGATGGCAAAGATGAAAACTATGAGAGATATTATTATAGTATTGCAACAAAAGGTTGAGTCCTGTATCAAATTGATATAAAGAGTATATTCTTGCATGGTGAGTTGCAAGAAGAAATTGTAAGCCAATCTTAGTGTAATTAGATCAAAATGTGAGCTACGTGCTAATATGGGTGAGATATTGGAGGATCCCACAATGTGCATGAAGATGGTAGAGATTTTGATCTTAATTACTATCACGATGCCAAATTCTAACTACACAATTGGTTTGGAGAGTCAATTTATGCAAATGCCTCATAAGCCTTATTTGGATAATGTGAGATATAAAGAATATATTATTGCATGGTGAGTTGCAATAAGAAATTATAGGCCAATCTTAGTGTAATTAGATCAAAATGTGAAGCTAAGTTCTTATGTGGATGAGATATTGGACGATCCCACAGTGTACAAGAAGATGGTAGAAATTTTGATCTTCATCACTATCACTAGTCCAAATTATAACTACACACTTGGTTTGGAGAGTTGGTCTATGCAGGTGCCTCGTAATCCTTATTTGGATAGTGTGAGATATACCATGTGGTACATTAAGGCCACATTGAATTGTGATATATTTTATGAGGCTTATTTGATGCTACAGATATTTGGCTATATTGATGCAAATTTGGCAAGCAATTTGTTTGACAAGAAGTCTAGCAGTGGTCATGTGTTTTCTTTTGGGAGTGGGGTTGTAACTTGGAGCAATAAGAAATAGCCCAATGTTGCATTATCAAGTACAAATGCGATGTTCAGGGGTGTTATTATGGCAACATTTGAGGTGACTTGGATGCAAACACTAGATAATTTGGGAATAAATGTAGATAGGAGAGTTGTTATTTATTGTGACAACATGAGCATACAGTTGGCAAGAAACCCATCATTTCATGCATGCATGAAACACATTGAGATTCATTACCATTTCATCAAATATTCGATCTTGGGAGGTGACATTGATCTCACATATATAAGCACAAAGGAGCAACTTGCAAATATTTTTACCAAGACCCTAGAAGCAAAAAAACTTCGACAATTTCAAACCTTACTTAGCGTACAAGTCATTGAGTTGAGCTTGATGGGCAATGTTGAGATATCAAGCTCAATACAAGCTTGCACTCATGTATCTGGATGTCCATTTTTGCATTCATATCACTAGTATGGTTGGTACTTATATCGACATATGCTTCTAGTGATACTTTACAACTAGACATCAATTAATCCACATACCTAGTTATGGGATATCTATCTAGTCATCTTTCTAGTTAGTGTGTACACACTATGGAATTCTTGTATATTGTATATTGTACTCTCTTTTTATTCTTGATAGACTGTTATAGTGGAGAAGAAGAAGAAGAAGAAGAAGAAGAGTTGTGTGCCTTGCAATTGCTCGCAAGTTCCCTCTCTCTCCCCCCCAATCTTTTCAAAGCACTCCCTCAAAAGGATGATGATGATTTATCATGCCAAAGATCACATATCCATCAAAGCAAAAGTAGTCATGATTTTCAATCCTTTGTGAACTTTTGAAAGCATCATCAAAGGAGAAATCATCCATTTAAAAAGTGGAGCTGGAGAAACAATCATTCCACACCAACCCCCAATGGTACCAAAACAATCACAATCTAGCACATGAGCTAGCTCCAGTAGTGCATCTGAAGAGAAGATGACTCCCTTGAAGGATTTTGACCAGCATGGAGAGGTGATTCAGGGGACATTCATTCAAGGAAGTGAAAGGAGAAAAATTACTCACCTTCATTGTAGCATATGCAATTGAACATCACATCGAAGTGGAATATATTCTACCTAAAAAAGAGTTTAAGGTTCCTCCACAACCTCTTATAGGAATATACTTGGATGTGTCTTCTTGGTCATATAAGAATTTGAAAGGATTGGTTCTACAGTGTTCCAGCATCACATTGATTTGGAGCCTAAAGTTGAGCTTGTATGGTAGTGCTAGCACCGTGTGAATCCACACTATTCCACTTCAGTAAAGACAAGGTTGTCAAAACACTTGGATGCCGATTTCATATACTTGGTGGCTAACAACAAATGGTTCTCACCCATCTTGGCAATGCCCAAGAAAAATGGAAATCTTTTCTTCTTTTGGACTTCCCAAAACTTTACTCCAAGACTAAAATAGATAGTATTTCCTTCACGAATACATTGTTAAATACAATTGCAAGTCACACATTGTCTTTCTTATTGAATGGATTCAATGAACATTTTCAAGTCCAAATTGTGATGCCTTTGGCTTGTGTAATGCATCAACTATCTTTAAGTCTATGATGGCTACTTTCAAAACCACTTACATGAGTTTTTTAAAGTTGACCTAGGCAACTTCTATGTCTTCAAGGAAGCATCTGCAGCAATGCTTTGATTGATGAAGGGAGCATGGGATCTCTCTCAATCCTAACAAATGTTTTTTTGGAGTCCCTTTAGGAGCATTGCTAGAGTGACATTGTCTTGGCTTAAGGAATAGCAACTACTTCAACAAAGATTGAGAATTTTCCATACTGATTGCACCCACTAACCTCAAATAGTTGAGAGGAGTTTTGATCCATGTGGGATATTATAGGAGATTCATAGTTCATTTTGTAACCAAAGCAACAAGTTTGCGTAAGCTCCTAATGAAGGATGTAGAATTTGTTTGACACATTCTTTCAACACCTTAAGGTAGTGTTTAATCGAATCCCCTATACTCTAGCTCCTGTTTGGATGAAGGAATTTCATGGCATGTAGATGCCTTGGTGGAAGGGTTAGGAGCAATGTTCCGTCAAAAAGGACCCTCTAAGTGGATCAACCAATTGATTATACAAGTAGAAAAGTCATTGATAGAGAAAGTAACTAATCATTTGTCTTGAATCCATTAGGATGATGTAAAGGAGCATGATGATCTAGATCTACGAAATGCTTCATTGTTTCTTGTCATGGCTATTATCCCATGATATGCAAATATTGCAAATCTTTTGGCCACCTAGCAATATTGTCCTAGATTATCTAGCTAATAGAAGAAGAAGGTATAATTGGAATTCCACCTACACTCTATTAGGTGGCACACTATTTTTCTTCTTCTTCCTTCTTCCTCCTTCTTTCTTCATTCTTCTTCTTCTTCTTCTTCTTCTTCTTCTTCTTCTTCTTCTTCTTCTTCTTCTTCTTCTTCTTCTTCTTCTTCTTCTTCTTCTTCTTCTTCTTCTTCTTCTTCTTCTTCTTCTTCTTCTTCTTCTTCCGCCTTCTTCGACCTCGTGCTTCCTCTCCATTTCCTTCCTTCCATCCTTTATCTCAAGGGCCAATAAGGGATTAATGCTTTTAAATTTTCCAAGAATGATATTGTATGCAATGCAATAATTATTTCCATTTTGATTTAGCCATGAAATTTACTAATTACATGGGACGTTACCAAAGTGGAAAACTTTGCTTTTGCATGTAAGGCCCACTCAAAGCCATTGTATGTGTTTCCACTCAATGGTATCGACCACCTAAAGTCTTGTTGCAACCACAATCTTATAGTTTTGCCATTGAGATGTGGGAAATGGGGGCAATAATTGTTGAGCTATTCAATCTTCAACGTCTTTTCCTTGGTGAAAGTGAATTGGATGAAATATTAAAGGTATGCAACATTCTAGGTTACATTGAATCATCAAACATGGCCTCAAGGCATGGATCTTGCAAGTTCAATGAATTTCTACTTTCCCCAATTTCCAACATCTCCTTTCTCTATGTTGATCCTAACTACAAGCTTCAATACAGTCAACCCTATAAGAGGGTTTTGTATATATGGGATCAATAAAAAAGGCCCAATGCATCATCAAAGGCACTTGAACTCCATTCTTCAAAAGAAAAAATCATTAAATATGTGTATATCCCCCTCGCCCTCTTTTTCTCTCCCTCCCTACCTACTAGCCTCCCGCTCTTCTTCTCTCTACCCCAACCCCTTCTTTCTCCTCCTATTCTTCTCCCTCTTTCTCATTTTCTCTCCTCTCCTTCCCCAATCCTTCTTCATCTCTCTCTTCCCCCTCTCCCCCCAACTCCTCATCTCTAGTTAAACGTTTTATTGAGAAGTAACGAACCTCCATCCTAGTCCCTTCACCCCCAATGCCTCTCACTATCTATCTCCACAAATTTTTCATTTCCAAAGAAAGCATGTAAAAATTAAAAACTATTAAATTTTTAACATTTATTGCCAAGAAAAAACCCACCCCCTTTTTCACCACAATCATGTTGGAAAAAAATGCACTCTCCCATCTTGAAGATAGAAAACAATAAATATAATAAACAAAAAAAGGGATATAAAAATCTCCACACCATTATGTGGTTCTACTTCTCATGATGCCACAAAAACAATAATAGAACCTCACCGCACTTTGATCTCTCATGTTTGAAGACTTTCCTACATGTGGACACATGTTTATTTGCCTTAGTAGTGGTTGGTCACATGCCTCTTCATGTGGACCTTCTTCATGCATATAGACTTGCTTCAGACACTAATGGTGTACCCCCCAAATCGATCGTTAGGGAGACATTCATGCCTCCAAATTCACCTTCCAATGCTTTGCATAATTGTTTTCAAACCTTCAAACCTCCAAGTTCTTTTCAATTACCCTCTCTACATGCATGATAGCACACATCTAATTTGTAATTAAAATCAAACCCCACTATTGCAACACTCAAATTAACACATTGCACCTTAAATTTCAATTTAAATGAACTAGGTGTTAAGGAACTTAAAGGAACCCACACTATTGCATATGCATGTTGTACTTTACAATTCACCTAATTTCTAATAAAATGAACCCTATCATTCACTTTTGCATGCACATAATGCATCACACATCATTTATTTTTAATTAAAATCAGTCCCCCATCATCATATTTGCATGTGTGATGGTGCAAAACATCATGTATTTGTAACAAGAAACCTACTTATAGAGATGAGTCATGTCAGAGGCCTAGGAAGGGTTACATTAAAAATCACATTGCATTAACTATCTTAACTTAAAAAGGAAACACTATTAAATTTTTCCTTTAAATTAAGGACCCTTATTTGTCATATCACTTCATCTTAGATATTTTAATAATTTTGAAAAATACAAAAATTTAATCTCTATGTTTTTGCATCAACAATTAAGGTCTTTGAAATTCCTAAAGATTGTTACTTTAGAATCTTACTCACTATGCAACAAAACCTACAATATCCTTGATAACTTTTATTGTTGGATATTGCATCATGTCTAAGGTGCCAACGTGGGTACTTTATATTTCTCCTCATCTTAACAAAAACTAGGGATACTTTCTCAAAAGTGATTCAATATACTTTACATAAAGGTAACTACAAAAATAATATCCCAATCAACCCATTATAGCTCATATAGTTAGGGTCTAAGCAAGCCAACAATCAAATTTTGTGTAGTACTTCATTTTCAAAGGTCTAGTTAGTCTCTTCTTGTCCAATGAATGATGCTATAAAATTGTGATCTAGTTGCATAGCTTGTACCACATCAGCCAATTGAGTTTATCAAGGCATCTTCTAAGGTGACTCGTCTCATTGATTCAAAGGTGTTTATTAATAGGAGAATTCAAGCCTTAACAAAATCTTACAATTTATTAGGTAGTGGACATTTGTGGAGCATACTTTTGAAGGGTGACAAACTTCATGTAATATTACTATGGGCTTAGGTCAACTGATTGAAGGCCAAATAACTTATTCATCTTTAAGGTTTCAAAAGAGGGTGGAAGGTATCTTCATTATTCAACATCTTTGTCTCATCCCAAGTCCTTTTGCCCTTCCAACCCTGCATTATCAAGGCGCCACTATTTTCACCACAATTTGACTTCATAAATGAGGTTAGACATGCTACCATGGATCTATTCACTTAACTAGTTCTAACAACTAGTTCTAACTTCATAAATGAGGTTAGACATGCTACCATGGATCTATTCACTTAACTAGTTCTAACAACTAAGAAATCATGATCCATACTTTCAATTCAAACTTCCACATCCACCTTGACTTGGGTACTCTTCCCATTGAAGTATGGCCGTTTAGTTTGCTTGAAATTTCTTCTCTTGGATTTCAACTATGGGTGAAAAGAAATTTATTCTCTTGGATTTCAACTATGGTTATATCTCGACTTTTTGAGGTAATAAAAACACTTTGTCTCATATTTTTGAGATAATACTCCATTGAGCTCAAAAATTGACTTAGTTATGCATGAGTTGCAATCCAAACCCTTAAATCCATTTTTACCAACTCATTTTCGATTATTCCATCTTCCCTTAATATGGTAATCTCTTCCTTAAAGTCTACTCTACTTTAATTCTCAATTCAGATCCTCTTAGAAATGGCATGGATTAAGTTTTTTCTAAGTAATTTGAATGAATGTTTAATTACTTGAATAAGTTAAATAGATAACTAGAACAAAACACTTACCCTGTCATGCATTAGATTAGAGTTGAGGTGTCAAAACAACAAAGCTAGATATGAATGTACACAAAAGGGCATGAATATGAAAATATTCAAATGTCTCTTATATCAAGGGAAAAGTTTCTATTTCTAATTTTTACTTTTTAATTAAAAAGCTGCATCAAGGGCATTGAGAAATTTAAAAAGGAGCTAAGATAGTCACATTAAGTACAAAGCTTTTGGTTCAAACTTCCTTGAGAAGATAAGTTTAGAGGAGTTTTTCACCTTTTTGATAGGAGCGGATAAACATCCATTGAGTTAGTTGAATGAGTCAAACGTTGCATCTGAGCCCACACAGCATTGTCAACTATTGAACATTACTGATCTCATCATTAGTAAAAGTTAAGTTTTAAGCCATTTTGGGGCCTAATTTCCTCACTAAGTTCTTGTTTATTTTTAAGTTTTTGGGTGCCATATGGAATTCAAGGTGGAGCTTTCCTTATACTTCTACCAGAATGACCATGTTTACTTTTTTCCAAATTGATTATCCTCTGAACAAGTGGCTTCATTAAAAACTAACATGAGTTTTTGATAGTTCACTATAAGATTTGCAATGAAAAGACAATAAATCACACATTGTTTTTTCTTTATTTACTATAAATCTTTTTTGTACTTATGAGCAGTCACAATACCGTGGGGACTTGAGATATGTGAGTGTTCTTTGTATTGTATTGTGACATTTTCTAATCATGATACACTCACATGCTTTAAAGCAAGTAAAATGTAAAGCTATCCATAAATTTGCTAATTGAAAGAGGATTGGTGCAATCTCAAGCTTGGGCATACATATAAATTGTGGCGAGAATGTTTGAAGAAGATAGACAAAGATAAATTGAATCTATTTAGCACAAATTCTACCAATTTGAGAACTTTGACCATTCTTGTGGTAAACTAGAGTGTATCCCCTTAGAAGACATGCTAAGAAAAATAGGAACATGACACTTACTCTATTTGTTCTAAGCCAACACAAAGAACACCATGAATCCCTTTGGAAGACTATAGAGAAAGATTCAAAGCATGTTTATACATCATGGCAAAAATGGGTTAAAAAGAAGCATTTCACTTGGCTTTTCATTACTAAAAACAAAATCCTCTACATATCAAAGAAAGCCACATGAGTGTATTTTAACCTTTGACTCTTCAACAAGCTTGCAAAACCCAACTTTCCCCCCAAGTAACTAGCTACCAATATATTTCAAAAGTACATTTGTAAAAACTCCATTTTTCCAGTTGTTATGGGTGTTTGAAAGTGCGGTCCAAAAGTTGGGTTTTGGATTTTTCCTCATGAATAATTTGCCTCTAACACAAGCACCATTTTCATGTGCATATTTGACACGTCTTTTAAATTCGCTAGCTTTCCCGAGCCTCTTGACCCCCCACCCTATACTATCTAGTATTTGTTGTTTCTTCTATGTGCATTATACATTTGCTTGATCTCCATCTCATATACAAGTAAAGATAGTTTAAATTTATACTCTTAATTGAAATAGAACCCAAATTTAGCTTATCTATTTTGCAAATGAAAATAACACCCTTGTGAGACATCATCTTATGAGAATGCAAATAAACAAAAGCAAAAGCATGGAAGACAAGGGTACAAAGAAGATCAAAAGCAAGCAATGAGATCTATGATACCAAAATCATGATATATGAGTAAAATAGCATGCAATAATGATCTAAAGAAACACTTCATGTGTGTGAGAGACAAAAGAGTATGTATGTCTATGATAACAAATGCACCATGGACATCCTAACATTAGGTGTACTAGTCATGCCAAATGAGCCTCAAAAGATGCACCTAAATCAAAGCCATAATCATAGCAAGCAGCCATCAAAATCTCTTTGCACATTGTGCATGACTCTACAAAATCTCAATATCTATTGTGGATTCCCTCCTACAACCATCCTACCAAGGTGTCCCCGCATATGAGACTGAGTCAACTCAATGCTAGACCACCAAATTGATGTCTAAAACTTCCATCATGATTTTAAACTCACATTGGCTCTAGGGACAATGGTCTACCACATCACATATAAATGAAGCAAGAATGCCCAACTCCCACCTTCTCAATATCCCTCTCTAGCCCAGGAATACATGAGCAGTTCAAAACACCAAGGCAAGAAAGGAACTTCTATCATAGAAATTATAGCTTCCATGGAAGAGTTGGAGTCAAATAAAGATTCATAACCTCCCTTGTCCTTGCTACTTTTCTTCTTCAAAGGCTGTTTGTGTTTCTTGCAATCTTTTCTAGAGATACCCCTCCCCACCCCCATATATGGCACTTTCCCTTCTTTGTTCAAAATGGAAGTGCCACATAAGGAAGTAAAGGGTGCCACTCAAAAATGAAGCCATGAGAGATTAGACAATTTTACTTTCAAGTTCTATTTTGTTATGACATGCCTTTAGATTGGCAACAAGTATTTCAATTAAGGCTCTCCTCATCCAAATACTTGTTCACACTCACCTTTAAAGCTGCAACCCTTGATTCTCTCCACCTGTTAGTGGCTTCTAGATCCCTATTCAATGCATCATTTCCTCACCATCCTTCTCAAGGATAGGTTAATTCTTTAGATTGAATCATTAAACAAATCCTCTCAACACCCTTCATTTAAGATAGATTGTGTTGATTCTTTACATTTGATGATTAAACAAAACCCTTTGCCCCCAAAATCTTAACCTATTAATTACAAGTTGAACTCAAGTTTTTTAGGCTTTGTTACATTTGCAACTTTGCAACTAACATCACATATTCTCTATCATTTCAAGCACTTGAGATTTACATAAACATTTGGAGAGATTATCTTGGCCCAATGGCTTCTTGGCATACAAATGATTTTTGGACATATTGTTCTTACAAAGATTCACTTGGAAGCATGTAATCATGATAATTGTAATCCGATGCTCCTAAGGCATCATCAAACATACAAAAAAAGCCTAACTATACACATTAGAAAAGTAGGGTTTTAACATTGTGATTGAGACATGCTAGTTTTCATCAAGCTTTTGTGAATTGTTTAAGGAAAACTTTGAGATTTTGTTTGCATATGTTTGGCATATGTTTATTGTGCTATTTAAACATAACATAAGGTAGTTACCAAAAGCAATGACCAATTCCATCAACTAAATATACTTGGTGTTGAACAAGGATATCATGTATGCCACTTGTGTGCAAATGTAACTATCTATGGAAATCCAACTATCAAGTTCTATCATTCTCAAAGTCCTCTCCAACCTTGTGCTCTTGGGGAGATTCCGCACTGCTTCTAGCACAACTTCAACGTAAAGACCAATGAAGATTTTTATCACTAATACTATGGAGAATTATGATTATGATTTTTTCCCTCCTAGATGTTTAAGTCAATGGTGCAACTATTGAGGATACAATTTTTGTAATGTAGTGGGGGACTTTGGAGCACCTCGTTCTACTTTTCAAAATTAATAAGAAGGCATAGAAATGGTTAATGCGAACCGATATAGGCCAAAAATCAAACATTGTCTATTTTATTTCTATGAATGAATTAGAGGATGATTATGATGGGAAAACTAAAAAATAATGTTAAGTTGTATATAATCAACATGTAGCTTAACATATAAGCTAAGATTTAAGAACAATAACTTGGGAAAGGAATGCTTTAAGAAAGTTATGAGTTGATAGACAGAATTTGTATTAGGGTAAATGACAATGGCCAAAGGCCATGCAAGTATCCCTTGTACTAGTACACACCATGCAAATATATATATAAGTGAAGATTATGAAGAATAAGGATATCTAAGTACCCACCAAAAGCTTCTTGTGTGCTTCTCTCTCTCTCTCTCTCTCTCTCTCTCTCTCTCTCTCTCTCTCTCTCTCTCTCTCTCTCTCTCTCTCTCTCTCTCTCTCTCTCTCTCTCTCTCTCTCTCTCTCTCTCTCTCTCTCTCTCTCTCTCTCTCTCTCTCTCTCTCTCTCTCTCTCTCTCTCTCTCTCTCTCTCTCTCTCTCTCTCTCTCTCTCTCTACATTGGCTCCACATCCCACCATCACCTCCTCTCAATTGGTATCAAAGTGGCATCTATAAAAGTTCACATTGCAAGCAACGGAACCAGTTATTTTTGAACCACTTATAAGGATTATTTTTACATTATCAAGGACTTGAACTAATTATTTTTTAGACTAGGTTTAGCTATATTGCACAAAGCAAAACCAAAACATAAAATGCTATATTTATGAGACTTTTCAAGGGTGCCTTATGCTTGAAAGATTGCCAAATAATTATGGAAAACTACTATGCATTGAGAAGTACTTGGAAACCATCTTGGCATCAAAGTTGGGCTACTTTAGCACTTTATTTGCCATAGTTTTTCCATTGTTGTGGCACTCAATTTGCAATTATATTTGTCTTCTCGGTTGTACCATTGAGACCATCTTGGTTGCTTCTTAGTTTGCATCTATTACAATGGTCATGGCTTCACCATTTGCTTCAAAAAGTGCACTTCTTAATATTGAGAACTAACTTATTATATTGGAAGCACTAACTTATTATATTGGAAGGAGCTTATAAATAATAACTTGGTATAAAAGAGGTAGGTTAAGCACATTGAGTTAGAATGTGTAAAGCCAAAAGATGTGACATATATATTTGAATGAGATAAATGAGCTTACATACTAAGTATTCTCTCTCAAAGTCAAATTACTTTAATGTAAAGGACAGATAATGGTGCATATGGAGCTTAAGAAAAGCTATGGAATCTCTAGGAAAAGCAAATTACTATGTCTTAGGCTTATTAGTTAAATAAGATCATTGATCTCCATATGGAAAAAGGGGACATCCATGTACAACTATTTGAATGAGTTTAACATTATCTTAGCCAATTGGCTACTCAAAACATTTCTTTTCAAGAATTTAATCAAAGTTATGTTTTTACCCATGATAATGCTTCAAATTTGAGATGCTTATAGGACTACAATCAACAATACAACACATGTTAGAGGTTTGACTAGTTTGAAGGTTGTGAGTAATTTGCTTACAAAAGAGGTCAATAGAAAGAGCAATGCAAGCACTAAAAACTCTAGTGTACTTGAGATGAGAGGGAGGTCAATAACAAAGAGAAAATCTTGTAATAGAAAATCCTCTAAAAGCAAGCTCGCACAAGAAAGTGTGTGAAATGCTTTTATTACAATGAGAAGAATGAAAAATCAAAGACAATGCAAGCAAAAGAGTGTTGAGGATAGCAAAAATAAGAAAAAATTAAAGGCCAAGATTTTTAAAAATAAACACTATTTGGAACAATGGTGATTATGGGGATTTATTATATGTCTTTACACGTGTCGATGCATTCTTTGTTGGTACGGATATGGTATGATGTAGAAATGGATCCTTGATTCAAGGGCATACTTTCATGTTACTCCTCATAAGGAGTGGTTTGCTTCTTATGATGCACGTAAAAAAGGATGTCTACTTGAGTAATAACTTTGCATGTAGCATTGTTGGAGTGAAAGATGCACATTCAACACTTACCATGGTGTATATTTTGTGCTTAAAAATTTATGTACAAAAATATACAAAGGATCACTTATTGTTGCTAGAGGTGCAAAGTCAAGCACTTTGTACTCTTTGTGTATGTCTAGTGTGAAAAATCACATCGTAGCTATAATTGAGCAACCACCTATAGCTCTTTGGCGTCACCATTTTGGTAACATGTCTATGTGGAATGAAAGTTCTCTCTCATTTGAAATATCTTTCTTATTTTCACTTCTCAAGTTTAAGATGTATGAGCACTATATGTATCGGAAACAAATTAAAATGTTGCATAAAAATAAACTTGATATGAAGAGATCTAAACCATTAGAAATAGTGCATACTGATGTATGTGGCCCTCTACCTACAGTTTTATTGGTAAGTACATCTTATCTTAACACATTCATTGGTAATGCTACAAGAAAGACATGGGCTTATTTGACTTACAAAAAGAGTGATACATTTTATGCATAAGTTCTTAGCTTATGCAAAAAATCAATCAATAAGAAGCTTAGATGCTTAAGGATTAAAAACAATGGGGAGTATACTTCTCATGTCCTCTTGTACTTTTGTGAGATGTAGAGTATAACTAGGAAGTTGACTACTCTTAAAAATCCAACTTGAAATGGTTACAAAAAAGACAAATAGAACTATACAAGAAAGAGTTTTTAAGTATGTTATCTAATACAAGTCTTCCTTTTGGATTTGGGTTGAGATTATTAAGACAATTGTTCACTTGATCAATCAATCACCTAGCAAAGAATTGGATAGCAAAATTCTTGCGGTGTGATCTAGCAAGAAAACCTTATATAACCACTTAGATCTATTTGTTTGCGAAGCTCATATGCATGTTTTAAAGAACAAGCGAAACAAGCTTAATCCTAAATTAAGAAAATGTTTTTTGTTCTTGGATATGGAAACTTAGGAGGGATGGAATACCACTTGTGAGATTTAGAGACTAAAGAATAGTGGACAATCATGATGTGATTTTCAATCAGGAAAAGGTATATAAATAGCCCATAAAGATTATTGAGATAAAGAATGTGGTATTTCAAGAGGATGAACAACTACCATATGAGTAACATGTATCACATATCCCGTAAAATGTAGTCTAGGACAACCAAGAAGGTTAAATGGAAGTGCAACATCTAAGTGACGAGCCTCACATACAACAAAATAAACAATTGGGACAACCAAATACTTGATATGAGCAAATATTAACGCAATTTACAATAAGGATACCAATAATCAAGACAATCACTCTATATGTTAAGCTTGCATTGTTTATCAAGAACACGAAGCTTGTCCAAATGAATGTTAAGACAATTTTCTTGCACAAAGATTTACAAGAGGATATTTATATGCTACAACTAGAGAGCTTTGTTTTGCAAGACATGCAACAAATGGTATGTAAGCTCAACAAGAGTTTATATGGATTAAAGCAAGCTCCAAGGGAATCATTTCATAAGTTCAATACTTTCATGGGATCTCAAGGCTATACAAGGAGTGACAAATTATGGTCATTTAGGCTTCTCCGAGTTGGAGTAGGAACCTGAAGAACTCTCATGTCTTTTAGCCAGTGACTTCCCTATCTTTTGTGTCCCCCTTCTCGAACCTGCAACAAAAGCTTTAGTGGAGGTGGATCCACTGGCTACCTCTTTAGCGCGCTCGCCATGGTCCAAAACAAGCGGGTTAAGCTCCTTCCAAAGAAGCCTCTCACGAGTCCTCGATATAAGAAGGCTGGTGTAGAAGACATCAAACCGAGGAGATGGCGGCTGAGTCAAAAGAATCATGGCCATATCCTCAAGAGACATCATCTTGCCAAGGGACGCAAGCTCATCCCTCATGTCCTCCAACCTATTGATATGATCCTTCACGAAATAAGAATCATCAACAACGAGCATCCGTAATTTCTTCTCGAGAGTAATCCGATGGGCAAACATCTTCTAAATGTAAAAAGAAGCAAGCTTTGTCCACACTTCTGCAACTTTGCGCAATCTGCACACATGCACTAGGACGAAATCCTGTAAGCTCATAAAGAAAAAAGATCAAGCTCTCGAGTTGAACCGATCCCATAAGGCCGCACGATCCATCGATGATCCAACGATAGGATCCTCCACTGGATGAGGAATGGGGTGGATAACAAACTCCCAAAGATTGAAGGTATCAAGGATACACTCCACCTTACATGACCAAAGCGAGTAGTTGAAGCCATCAAGTAGGTCTTCTTTGGGCAAAGAAGGGCACCTATATAGAGGGTGCCATGGAAGGCATATGAAAGGCCAGCAGAACGAGCCTTCGTGAAACATGGAGAGAACGGGGAATAGAGGGATCTCGTACAAATGGGCTAGGTGACCTCAGTCATCGCATGAACTAGCAGAAAAGTCTCTCCATCTCTTAGAGGAAGGAATAGAGACCTCATCCTTTGAATCAACAAAGAAAATGTGATAAGACATCTTCGAATATATCTGCAATCACCAAACAATCTGCAACCAATAGACAATCAAGATGGAGTCGCTTATGTCAGAAAAGACCTAGAAGATGCTATCACCTGCAAGAGGAGAGAGAAAATGCTGCCATTTGGAGAGAAAAACTGCCGCCTATCCTTCGAATGATGACACCTCCTCCTCTATTGATGTGGACGACCTCCTGTTGGCTATGTTTGATGCAAACACAAGCTGCAAACACCTAAAAAACTATTGCCTACTCTTGATGCTGCAAAACAACAAAACGCAAGTATAGAAGGCTCTGTTTCAACCTGGGCAACACTGCCAAGAGCTGGAAAGAATGGAAGAAGGGCTGCATTTGATGGTGTCCTTCTCTGAAATGGAAGCTCTCCTCCGTGCTCTCAGTTAGGCTCTAATACCATGTGAGAGCACAACAAAAGAAAAAACATGAACAGAGAAAGAGAGAGAGAGAGAGCAAAAAATGAAGGAAGAAATATTGCACTGACTAAAATGAATGCTGGATACAAAGTTGTGGACTGATCAATCCCTGCACGTAGCCTGGAGCATCAGTGAGGACACTAGATCAAACTGATGATGACGGCAACACTGATGATGGAGTCAGAGTGTGCACCTGCCAAGGAAGGGGGGGAGATGATAATGCAATTGACTGCCAAGTGGCAAATGGCTATAAATAGCCAAAAAACCCAAAAACTAGCCAACCTAAAATTTAAGGCAAAAAATATGTCTGACCAACATTTAATGCTGATTGGAAAAATCTCGAAAACTGGAGGAAAAAATGCACTGAAATGCAATAAACTGAGTGCTCTAGAACGAGCTATCTCCTCCATCAAAACAAGTGATAGATAGGTCAGAGCTCCTAAAGTTCTCATCTGACTCAGATTGAGGCTCGCAAGCAAGAGATGGCAAGGCATGACAAACATGACTACTAACAATTTCTACTTCCATTGCTACATCCACTTCTGACATTATATCAAATTTCAATATCTCTACTCCTGCTATTGTTTTTCTACCAATATAAGTCTACCCCCACCAATCATTGCCTTTTCTTGCCTACTACACATTGACTACATCCTAGCAACTGCTATCTATTGTCCATCGCCCTATATCCAACCTTTCATAGGTAATGTTTTGGTCTAATTAGCTACGCTTTGATTTTATACATTATTTTATTGCCAATTAACTTGCATTTTGATATCCAACTACTACATTTACTGCGTTTAATGCCTTTACAAGTTGGGTGACAACATCTGATGCCTTTTAACAAGGCTTGTTACTTATTTTCCCTTTTCCAGAAATCAATTCTATGTGATCAGCTTGTGAATACTACATGTGAACTCTATTGTTGTGTAGCCTTTGTTGTTTGATTGATTGTACACTCTCTCTCCATATCTTCACTCCTCTATCTTCTCTTCTTAACCTCCCCATATGGCTCATGCATGCACTTCTTTTGATGATAAGTTACATGGTCTTGACTATCTAACATGAAGCATTATCAAGAAAGCCTACTTTGTGTAGAAGCAATTATGGTATATTATTTGTGAAGCTATTCCACATCCTTAGCATCCTTTCCCCTTCTTGAAGATTTTGATGGAAACAACCATGAGAAAGCTGTGCTTACATGGGATACAAATGATGCATATGCATATTATGCTCTTCTTCAATGTATTTCTAAAAAATTTCTATCAACGATTACCTTCTATAAAACATCTCCTAAAGTATGGTCGAAGCTTGAAATGTTGTACGAGACACCTTCCACCATGCATATAGTAACCCTTTATGGATAGATTCAACAAATAAAGTTTGAGTCTAAGAACACCATTCAATCATTTTTTTTCTCCATGTTATACATGTACAAGACCAACTTCAACACATGCAATTTGCCCTTCCAAAGGCACATCTCGTGGAAACAGCACTCAATAAGCTCCTCTCAAAGTTTGATGAAGTACAAATGCTTTGCCAGCACAAACATCTACACCTGTAAGCTTCACGTATATATCCTCGATGCTACTTGAGTATGAAATATATTTACATCTATAAGGATAGCTTCCATCCCATCATGGAGGTTCTAAAGAGACCCTTTTAACTTTAGAGAGAGGTGATAGAAGAAGTCAAAGGCTCAATATTACCACCATGGTAAGAATAGACATTTGCAAAAGGATTGTAAGGAGTTACCAACCTCACAGAAATAGAAGAAGAAACAACGAGATGCGAACTCCTTCAATGACTCATCCTCTTTCTTAGACTTTGACTTCGATCCTTCAGCCAAGGAGAAGTTCAAGACACTGAATGAATCTACTTCTTTAGATCGAGAGAAGGACTTGGCTGCCCCTTCTTCTACTGTTTTTTAATACAAGTGATACAATTATCCCTCACAACTCACTAGTACCAAAGAGAGAGTGTAAGAGAGTGGTGCAATGGGGTAGCAAAACCTCATCTATTCAAGTATACATATACACAAATTCCAAAGAGAGACGCCCATGACACATCGACCACAGTTTGGCAAAATAAAACCTTGGAGTTGAGATTGATATCCAAGTTCATGAACAATTGGTTATTTGATAAAAAGCAAGATTGACTCCTAGTCTAAGCTCACATAAGAGGACACTTTGACGGTTTGACCAAAGTTAAGAAATCCATAGCCACCTATATTAAAAGGCATTTTTGATACAATAGTCTTGTATACTCCTACGAGACATTGATGTGACAGACACAAAGACATGCTATGATTCTTCACTATTTTCAAAAGCTCATATGATCAACATCAACATCATGTTCTCTCCTAGGCACCTTGATGATGGCGTAATCGCCCATTACTTGGTTATCCATAGTTCTACTCGAGTGATTCTATGTTGGAGGCATTTTTATTGCATCATTGTATTGTATCAAATCACCCATAATTTGAGAGAGTGCTAGCAATATTATCAACTCATGAGTGAGTCTAGGCTATGTCTAGTGTTACTAGCTATTTTAGCATTTTATTGTAACACGTATAATGCATATTTTGGCATTTTATTATTAGCTAACTTGATGCATTATTTGCATTCTTTTTTGCCTATTTATTTGGGCTCCTCCACATTCAACCATCCATCACTTACAGATCCAATGCATACCTTGGTCGGGGAGAGAAGTCAATGCCAATGCTCATGCAACCAATGACTCATTGTTATACACAATTGTCTCATGCTTGGTATATGGATTCCATTTCCCGAGCGCATTTTGAAGTTCTCTTCTTCTACAATTTTCTTATGTGTTCTCTCTTTCTCTTCTATCTTATGTTCAGCTGTTTATTTCATCACTTGTTTATGCTTCCATTGTTGCATTCACTTATAACATAAATCAATATTGAAAAGCCCTAATCAAGTGCCTCCGAACTTTGGCTTCCTAGGGCCAACTTGCTACATGTTTATCTTGGTAGATTAAACATGATTTGCTATATCACAAACACTAATATATTTCAACATTCAAATCATCAATGGCATCATGTAAGACCAAACAAAATCTCTTCATACATGACAAGTTTATCAACTCTAGTGCATTGAATTTCAAACGAAAAACAAAATGGCTCGACAACACCAACCAAATAGTTAAGACATACCCTATAAATTTGCAAGAAAAGAAAAGCTTGGGAAGAATGCCTTATTCAGTGTCTTGTGATGAGTGTCCCATACCACCCTATTTCTTTGGAAATAGGATGATTGAGCTGTACTATTTCCACTACATGAGCTTCAAACTGTGAGAGAATCTCATCATGGTACATGGCAACGAGAAAGTTGTTGCTCTAATATCAATGAAATGCCCACTTTGAAATAACCCGCGCACATGCCATACTCACCAAGAAAGCATAAAGGAATGGACATCAAGATCACTTTCCAACCCTGGTCCAAATCAAAGCCTCTATTTCAAGGGCTGATGTCCTGTCCCACCAGCCTGCACCATCCCATGTGGGTAGGAGGAGATCAGGGCCTAGAGTCACAATATGAATGATCACACTAGGTGGCTAACAAATAAGCACAAGTCCCTTTCATAGGATTTCTCGACCACCCTAACATTAACAGGCCTAGTGGTCACATACCACAGGTACCTATCCAAGACATCCGTGTTATGCCCCTGCCCTGTATGCATGCAACTGGTTACCTATCAATGCTGCAGTGTAGAGTCCAGTAAGTATCAAACCTTATACCACTGTAAATGCTGTCACTGTAGCAGTTTATCAGTTCAACAATAAACCCTACATGAGGAAATGCATAGACAGCACTGACTCCCGAGACACCCAACCCAAATGCCAACAGACTATAACCATGTAGCCCAATTGTGACACATGTTGGCACAGCAGAACAATGCTGTAAGTGGCAACTAATGACAGATGATTGATCACCTTAGCAATGGCTCTGCACTTCAGGAAATCCAAAGAGCAGCTGCTCTGCTCTTCAGACAGACCCTACTCAGAACCCAGCAGAATACGTTTCCAATGTTTAATACTTTGCTTCTCTTTGGATGACAATCACTCAAACAGAAGCTATTCCAGTAAGTGGTCAGAAGCAGGAAACTGAGAGGAAGGTATCCAATGAATGGGCTGCCAATCATGCAAAAGTTGCAGTCAGAAGTTCAACATAAAAGCACACACATACAAACTCTATCTTCGTATTCATCATGTTGTGTGCCTTCAGCTACAGGGTATCAAGAGAAGAGAAAGCACCCAATTGACAGTCCATGCAGAAAGTGGTTGTTAGAAGTATTTTACATACATACACATCCCACATACTCCACACTGAGACAGACACATTTCTCTCCATTTTCATCATGTCATGTATCGTGAGACTGCCTGACCACAAAAACTTATGCAAGGTCAGCAGACTTTAACAAATTCAGTGCCTCAACATTCTAAGTGCCACACTGTGCAAGGATGAAAACACTGGGATGTCATTGTAAAATGAATATGTGGGGCTGAAGGCATATTAAAGCAATGATGGGCAGGATACATCTTGTCATAAAAACTGTGGTAACAAGTCTGAAGTCTGGTGACCCACGAAAGTGCACAAAATAAGAATTTACTTTGACACAAAGTTCTCCACATTTTTAAGCCACCTGGTATACTCATGTTGTTCTTTGCGAACCATATAGCCTAAGACATACCTTCCAAAAGTGGCATTTATGCCACGAGCAGAAAGGTATAGCCTGAAACAATTCTGCACTTGGGGATCAAGATCCCTGTGGCAGAAAAGCAAAGTGTTACAACATCCACAAGTACTTAGAAGTGCAAAAGCATAAAGTAGTTGTTCTACAGATCAAAAGACTCACACGAATTGAGGTCCATCATAGGGGACATCCTTTGCTGCAGCAGCAGCCTCTTTGTATGCTACACGAGAAATAATTGGTTCATTGCCATCTGTGGCACATTCAACCTCCAAAAGAGGGTCCTTCCCTCCTTTGAAGATTTGTACGACCATTTGGACCAGTTGTATAGGAGGATTTTCCGCATCTGGTAAATCATCCTCCAGCTCCTCTGGCAAATCCTCGAGTCTATATATACATGACACTTTAATGTCTTCATTCTTGTAAGTTCTGCAGAAAAACACTTCTCCTGCTCCAGGCCGGTCATCGACAGTAAATGACTCCAATATTTTTCCAACTTCTTGCTGTAGACGTTGTTTAAGCAAACAATGAATAAAGCTCCAGCATAAGTATGTACATGAGGCTATTACCATTAAATCAAGCTTCATTCAATGGCCATAGATGGATTCTTACTGAAAGCCTACCATACAATTTTAATTCTCTTGCAGCACTGTAAAAACTTATCTGGAAACAGGTTTGATGTGGCATTAGCAGTATATGCTGGGGACTATGTGACATTGGCCATAGAAAGTTTAATGGTTAGTTTGAACTCCTCGAATGCAAACCTACCCCAAATTCCCCACAAAGTTGCAGAGCTTCTTACCTGGGGAAGTTGTGCTTCTGCCTGCACTTCCTGAGCGATCTCATCACGTATAATCCGCAAGAACTCGTGATCGCCCCGGGAGATTGTCGCCATAGACCGCGTGATAGGAGGAAGCAGGGGAGCCGTCATCCCACTGTTGTAATAATGAGTGTAGCTGCAGTTGAAGGTGTGGCTGCCGTGGACAAGAGCACATGGGGAGCAAAGCTTGACGACAGAGAGCCCTAAAAGCCTGCAAAAGGCTTTTGAGCGACACAGCAACAACTCATGATGTGCCATCGTCTTCACTTGTTGGTTGTTGGCGTAGCTCCTACCATCACAGAGTCGGCACTTGCTGATGCTGCGACATTATGTTTCTCTTGAGTTCTTGTCTAAATTAGCCTAGTGGTTTTGCGTGATTTGCAGACGAAAGGGGATCGAAGTTCGAACGGAGCCTCGTGTATGCACATTCGAAAACATCAACACAAAGGAAACAAGACTTAAAAACGGAAAGCAAATTGCTATTCGAACGAGCGCTACTTTCGTTTTAAAACGTGGAGGTAAGAGATAATAACTACTAGGCGCTCCGTGCCTAGACTCAGCCTGGCGTTTCGCGTTAGGGCGGGCGCGATTTTTGCGGGCGGGGGCGGGTGCTGGACGCGTGGTACCCGCCCTCACGTTTTCTTTTTTTTTCTTGTGGGGGAGGTGGGGGTTGCCACGTGGCACCCGCCCCCCATCTCTCCTTAACTAATAGTAAAGATTAGGAATGTTATTCCGCACTCTGAGAGCTTCTTTATCCCAGAGTAACTTTGCTATCTTTGAGTGTTAAAAAATCACATGTTTCGCTGTCACATGTTAGTCTATACACAACCATAATATGTACATATATTTTTCTTTTGTGTCCTTGAGCGTAATAAGTCATATGTTTACTAACTATTTTCTCTCTTTTTTGAATCTCTCTCACTATTTTTTACTCCTCTCTCTCTCTACCCTTTTTAACCCTCTCCTCTCTTTGTGAGTTTTCTCTCATATATTTGTTACCTACCTCTCTCCCTCTCTCTCTCTCTCTTTGCAACATCCATCTCGTCCTCCCTCCTCTCCTTTTCACCTCTCCCTCCCTCTCCTCTATTTGTGACCTCTCTCTCTTTTCACTCACTCACTCATACTCTCTCTCTCTCTCTCTCTCTCTCTCTCTCTCTCTCTCTCTCTCACATTTTCCTCTTTCTCTTCCTACTCCCTTTTTATCTCTCGCATCTCTTTACAGCCTCTATCTCTTCCTCCCTACCCTTTTTTATCCATCTCCTCTATTTGCGAACCCCTGTCTCTTATGCATTTTACACCTCTTCTCTATTTTCACACACATACACTGATGCTATGAGGCATATTCCACGGTGGATTCCGTGAGGTTTTTTGGTGGATTTCATAAAATATATTTATCTATTGGGGCTCATACACAAGATGGATTCCTTGTATGAGAAGTTGATGGGGACGCCTGTCTTTTTTGGGCGTCAAATTAATTTAATGTGTGCATGGGTGATTCCACAGCGGATGATTCCGCAAAATATATATCAAATTAATGGACGTTTATGATTTTAGAGTGTGCACTCGAATTAAATTAAGGTTAGGACAGAGTTCCAACCTATTTAATTATTTGTAGTTGAAGATTACTAGGTATTCACTTTTTTTGTGTTTTATCTTATTATTTTCTAACAATTGTGAATGCTTCAGTTGATGTGTAGAGCAGGCAGCAATGGTGTTGGTTAGCATCAGGGCAATGGTATGAATTCAAAATGCCTAGAAGATTTACTATTTTTTATGGACGTGTGCCTTAAGCGTGGCAGGCGCGCTTATTTATTAAAGCACTTGACAAAATATTTATTATCTTGTATGCGCATAGGTGCTCGGTTAAATATTTCATTATTTGATATTTGTATTTGGGCACAGCCCGGGACTTTTGGATGCTCAAATGCTTTACTTTATATTTAGACAAATACAAAAGTAAAAGCATGCTATTTGTAATGTAGGCTATTCTTGAGCTTGGAGATAAATAAATTTATAAATACATGCCTTGTGAAGCACTCATACAAGGCATAGGGGGGAGATTGCACCTAATTGGTTTTTTTGTCTCATGTCGTGCAAACTCTCTTTTTACTTTTATGAAGATTTTATAGAGTTCTTTGTTATTGGGGACCTTCCAGCATTCACTTCGCGCGCATACAATACCGGATCTGCGCACCAATGGTATCAGAGCGAAGTTGAGATCAAGAGCTTCCAATCACTTATCATCTCCAAGGCAAAGCTCCTAGAACGAATGGGCTCTACGGGCTGTCTCATGACGAACTGACAATACAGATGTGTTCTTGGTGAAGAACCCCCTGTTGTACCCTCAAATCGCGAAGGACCTCTCCCAAGAGGCAAAGAACCACTTCTAAAGTTCCTTTGATGTCCGATCGTAACATGGATGATTTAATGAGTGAATGTGATTTTTCAGAGCCAACTATGGAGTAAAAATTGAATCTAATCATGATGCAACTGTAAGAAGAGCGAAGAGCGCGTCAAAATTTGCAAGCACAACTGGTTACACTTCAACAATCCACTGTCGATCAAGACAGAGCACAACCTAAATATGTTATTCGACATATGATTGATGCGACACTCGATGCACAGGCTCTTAGAAAAGAGGCCAAGATAAGTAAAAGAAATTTCAAATTCTGTAATTTTAATGGGCAACGTGATGGCAAAATTGTTCTTGCTTTCATCAATCAGTTTGATGACTATTTGCATGAAGAGCAATATGCTGAAAAAGATAAACTTAAATGCGTCACTAACCATCTAGCTGACAGAGCATCATTATGGTGGATATTGTTCGCAAGAGTGTTGATTATCCCTCTACTTGAAAAGCCTTTCAAAAGAAATTTTTACAAAATTTTCATCCACCTCAATTCCATGAAAAAGCTATCAACCAGTGGGATCTTCTACAACAAAGAGATTGTAAATCCATCCCACAATACACTGATCGTTTCTGGAGTGCCTTACTTCAACTTGAATGCTTAAAGATGTTCCTGAGGCGATCCACAAGGGCAAGTATATGACCGGTTTGCTTGGTCACTTCTATGCGGAAGTAAATATGTTCAAGCCAAAGACTTTGGAGGATGCCATTTCTTTAGCGCATGATGTGGAGGATAAAATTTGTGGACAAGAAAAGCGGTGGCAATAATTTTTTATTAATGCCTTCTCTCCAGCCAATCCCAAACTTTCAACCCTTACTAATAATGTCTCCAAAGCAAAACCTATGGTTTGCTATAAGTGTCATTAACTTGGACACTTAGCGGTGAACTGTCAATCCAAGAAGCAAGCTGTTCAAATCAATCATTTGGGAGCAACTGATGATGAGGACTATGAAGATATGCCAGACTTCACTAAAGATGATGATGATATCGGCGATGCTTCAGATACTTTACTAGGTATGTCAAAATCCTCGTTTATTATTAAGAATGAAATGTTTTGTGTATGGTCAAGAAAAGATTGTTTTGCATGATTATGGAAGCACGCATGATTTTATTTTCGCAAAGTTAGTAAAAGTATTGAACTTACCTATTATTCTAACTCATTATCGCATAAAGGCTGCATTCTTAGGCACTAGATACAATGGTACACAAGAAGTTCATGATCTAGAAATTAAAATTGGTGATTATGTTGAGCACAAAAATTCCTTGGTTGTGCCTTTGCAAGCTAGTGGTTTTTTTTAGGAATGCCTTGGTGTCACAATTATAATCCTGACATAGACTATTTCACACATTCTATGAAAATTCATTTAAAAGGGAACCAAATCACATTACATGGATTGCACACCTTTGATAATTTTCCACTGCTTAGTCACACACACGCTAAACGTGCAATGAGAAAAGGTAGTAAATCATATTTAGTGTGGGTGAATAAAATTGAAGCTAAGGAAAATTAGATGCATTCTAGGTATACACAATTTCTTTCACAATTTAAAGATTGTTTTGCTATTGATCTACCACCTGGTTTACCACATACACGTCTTGAAGACCATAAAATAGATTTAATCCCAAGTTCTCAACCACCATGTAAAGCATCTTATAGACACAATTAGATTAAACAGAAAGAAATCCAAGTACAAGTTGAAGAAATGTTGAACTAAGGACTCATTAGGCTTAGTAGTTCTCCTTTTGGTGAACATGTCCTGTTAGTTAAGAAGAAAAATAATACTTATAGGATGTGCATTGACTATTGCATCCTAAGCAAAATCAGTGTTAAGAACATATATCTGATCCCTAGGGTAGATGACCTCATGGATAAATTACAAGGGGCTACTATATTTAGCAAGATAGATCTCAAATCTAGATATCATCAAGTACAATTGGATGCACCTAACATTTTCAAGATTGCATTTAAAACTCAGTTTGATCATTATGAATTTATTGTTATGCCTTTCGGATTGACTAATGCACCAACTACATTCAGTCGTATAATAAATCATATATTTTTGAAGTATCAGAATTGTGTGATTGTTTTTTCTAATGATATTTTGGTTTTCAGTAAGAATGAGAATGAGCATTGTGAACATCTATCTTTAATTTTCAAATTGTTGAAAGAGAATCAATTGTATACTAACCCTAACAATAGTGAAATTTTCCAAACCTAGATTGAATATTAATATCACATTATTTCTTATGATGGTATTCGAGTTGATCCTAAAAAGATAGAGGCAATTTTGAATTGGCCAATCCCTAAAAATGTACATGAGTTACGTTCTTTCTTAGGCCTTGCCAGCGTTTATAGAAAATTTGTGAGAATTTTTTCATTACTTACATTGCCTTTGACAAAATCGTTAAAGAAAGGTGGTGCATCATTGGTCCTGACAACCAACAAAAGTCTTTTGATTTGTTGAAACGTGCTTTAACACATGCACCTGTCTTGCAATTACCTGATTTTAATTTACCATTCTTTCTAGTAGTCACCGATGCTAGCAAATCAGGAATAGGAGCTGTCCTAATGCAAGGTTTACATCCCATAGCCTATTCTAGTTACAAACTTAAACCTTCTAAATTGAAGTATTCCACGTATAATAAAGATTTGTTAGCGGTAGTTCAAGCCTTACGTCAATGGAAACACTATTTGATGGGATTTGAATTTATGATTAAAACTAACTAGCAAAGTATCAAACATCTCCTTAGTCGGCCAAATTTCTGACCGTCATATTAAATGGACTGCTTTCATTCAAAGTTTTCATCCACTTATCAAATATCAACCAGGAAGAGAAAATGTTGTTGTCGATGCATTGAGTAGAAGACCAATTATCCATAATATTTATGTTCTATCTTTTGATTCCCTTATTCCTATAAAGGATACTATGACCATGACCTCAGTTTTCAAGCTGATTGGAACAAATTACTTGCTAATAACTAGATTCCAATTGAATCTTTATCTTATTCTGATGGATTTATGTTTTATGAGAAAATATTGTGTGTCACTGTTCAATTTAGATAATTTATGTTGCACAAAATTCATTGTCCTCCATATCAAGGACATAGATGTATTATTTCCACTTTAAGAACATTGATTGAAGATTTTTTTTTGCCACAAATGGAATCTAATGCTTCTAGCTTTGTTTCTGAGTGTTTAATTTGCCAAAGGGTCAAGCAACACCATGGTAAGCAATATGGTTTGTTAATGCCTTTACCAATTCCTAACCATCCATGGGAACATATTTCAATGGATTTTATATCTAGTTTGTCTAATACACAAGCTAATCATGATATGATTTGGACTTGTTAACCCTCAAACGAACAAAGGTGGAAAATCCAAAAAAGCTAAAGCGAACGAAGGTGAAATTCCAAAAAAGCTAAAGCAGAAGACAAAGGCCAAGGAAAAGTGAAACGGAAGACAAAGACGCACAAGGAGAAAAGTCCTAAATAAGGGAGAAAGGCGCACAAGGAAAGCGCAAGTCAATACTTTTGTAAAAGAGCGCAAGCGCATCATGGTTTAATTCAAGGAGCGCCGAGCTCCCACCCGTGCAATTTGTAAATGTAGACGGGCAGTGGAAAGGAAGCTAGGAAGATAGAAGGACAATGGGAAAAAGGGCCTAG
Source organism: Lygodium microphyllum (assembly GCF_053477565.2). Classification (NCBI taxonomy): domain Eukaryota; kingdom Viridiplantae; phylum Streptophyta; class Polypodiopsida; order Schizaeales; family Lygodiaceae; genus Lygodium; species Lygodium microphyllum. Next base: position 5,869,506 of record NC_141144.1, on the reverse strand, counting down.
GCCACGGCCGGCCATGTAAAAAAAGGGGATAAGGGGATGACTATCCAAAAAGGATTTAGGGTTTTGTACATAAAGTTGAAAAGTGAATGGGAAGCTCGTTCTTGTGTGTGGCCAAAAGTGGCTCTCCTCTTCTTCTTCTTCTTCTTCTTCTTGCTTACTTGAGCTTATGCTTGAGAGAGGGAGTGTGAGAGTGTGAGGGAGTGAGTGTGTGAGGGTGAGGGACCGAGGAGGAGAAGCTCTCCATCTTCTCCTCTTCTCTTCTCTTCTCTTCTCTTCTCTTGCTCACGATGATGGAGCTTGGAGCATGGAGCTTGAGGATGGAGCTTGCTTGAAGCTTGCACTTGAATTGTGGAGCTACCAGAGTGCGCGGGAGAGGAGGTAACTCGATTCGCATGGAGGTAAGCTCACTACACCCGTAGATATGGATGGCGTGTCGGCTATGTGAGAGGTAGCCATTAGTGCTCGGCTTGGAACGCTTGAAACAATAAGCGGTCCGTGGGTCTTGGCGGTTGAGCGAAAGCTTCCACATTTTGGTTCCGTTGCTGGGACCAACGGATTCAAGCCTTGAGTGCTTGCGTGCTTCGAATCGAGCATTGAAGTAGGGTTTTCCCCGAACCAGTGTTTGAGCTAGATAGGTAGGAAGTGAGGGAGTTTGAAGAGGTGTTCGATCTCCTTAGCAAGTAGGTTTTTGTTGTTTTGGACTTGGGAAAGCATGATGGAGTAGTGTAGGTATTTTTCTTATAATTTTTTCTTGCATTTAGGAAGGATAGGAACAAAACATTGGAGCAAACAGTAGGGTTTTCTGTTGCTGTATAACAGGCTGAAACAGGGAAATAGGGGCACAGATTCAGATTTCTGGCTGGAAGAGTATAAGGGATTAATTTTTGAGGTTATAGCAGGCTGGGATGGGGCAATAAGAGGCCTAGGAAACCAGGAAAAACCACAGTGAGCTTGAGAGCCAGGGAGAGAGCGAGAGAGAGGGAGAGAGAGCTGCGGGGAGATCGTTGAAGCGCCGATCAATTCAAGTGCTGCATTGCTTCCAAGTATGCCTGGCAGCTCCTTCTATTGTTTTGCACCTATTTGGAAGGCATGGCACGATTCCGTGGAGTAGGCGTTGACCTCGAAGCATCGCGTGCAACCCACGGGCCATCGTCTGTGCCGTCGGACAAGTTCATCTGAGTCCCAGAATAGGATTGCTCGATCTCTGGAGTCGGACCATCCGACTCTGAAAATCGGACCACTTTTCTGATCCAATTCCCAGAATCAGACCAGTCCCAGAATCGGACCACCTTTGCTTGTCTGATCGGACACTCGACCGTCCGATTTTGAAAATCGGACACTCGGACCCTGAAAATCGGACACAAGGAATCGAACCAGTCAAAATCGGGACGCTTATCAAAATCAGACGTATGATTCCAGAAATCAGACGTGACCAAAATCGGATCACTGGGCCGATCGGACCAACCCAAAATTGGACATCCGATTCTGATTAATCGAACTCCTGAAAATCGAAATCGGACAGAAAACTGTCAAAATTGAACAGGTACCTAGAACACGAATTTTGGCGCATCTAAACCTCGAAATTGACCCCAAAGGCTACATAGAGCTAAAGGCACATCACACATCCATCACTGGGCTGAAACTTAGAGCAAGTAATTCAAAATTTGGCTATAAACGGTCCTCCAAATTGCACATGGTGTTTATCATAACGGCCCTGCGGGCCGGGGGGGACTGCCTCCCCCCAGACCCCTACAGAGGGGGCTCTACCCCCTCCGCACCTCCCCCAACTAGGTTGGAGAGAAAACATGCGTCATGATAGGTCCTCTGAATTAGGCCCTAGTGTAGTAATGGCTCTACACAAGCATAGATCTTCACTTACAAAGCAGCAAACAGAAGCCCACACCCAAACAAAGACAAAAAGTTACCCTAGAACCTCAACAGGCCAATCTAGCCATCAAAGGCAAAAGGGCCACACCACAAGAACACAAAGACATTGTGTTCAGAGCGTGTCTAGTTAGAGCAAAATGCAACATCAGGCTACAACAACAAGAATGACTAGATATGACAGTCCTGACAATAGATGCTCCTTGAATAGCACTGCACTGATGATCCAAGACATCAGTGGAGAATCTGCATCTGGTCGTGCAGTTGGGGGATTCAAGGGCATTTGTCAAAAGGCTTAAATTTACAAGTCAAGACCCAGAAGACGAAGACATAGTACCACCTACTTATCTTAGGGTCAAACTCACCGCGAAAAGAGAGCATACTATCGATGCTCTGATTGATGAAGGAGCATATTTTAATATATTGACCTATGAATCATGGACCCTACTAGGCCAATCAGAGCTCACACTGACTAGTGCAACTCTTAGCCCTTATGGGGGACACCCACAAGCACTCATAGGAAAGTGCAGAATCCTTGCGATAATTAAAACTGAAAGCTTGCCTATCCTATTTCATGTTCCTCCAAATAGTGCTAGTTGCGGGAAGGAAACTCTTCTAAGAAGACCCTTCAAAAGGGCGACCAAGTGTGAGGCTAACTATGTAGCACAAAGGATACACCTAACACTACTGGGTGTGAGGATAGTCACAACCTTTAGCAAGGGTGACCTCATCGAACCTTGAGGGAAAGGCAAGGAAGGTGCTGACATAACAGTCAAGCCTACTAACGAGAGCAAGGACTTGTTGGAAGAGTTGATACAAGCACAGGTCGAACAACGAGAACCAGTGAGTGAGGCCATGCCCGAAACAAGAAGGTCAAGAGATAATGCTAAGGACGGGCTTTGGACTTACAAATATCATAGAAGATCCCAAAAGAAGCCCAAGCCTTATAGACGAAGTCATCGATGGAGGGTCAACACAACACCGAGATGGATATCCAAAGCGTTGCTACGCGCTCAAGGGTATTATGCAGGTAATCGATGGATTTGGGTACCAAAACCCCCTGCTAAACCACCTCTATCAGCTGAAGGCCAGATTCATATCAAAAGCAATGAAGCACATGAGGAAATCTAAGAGAAACTCTAGGTCTTGAGGCAAGAAACCAAACATGAGTGTTCAAAAGAAAGAGCCTCAGCCTAGCATGCTTAATAAGCAGATGCCATATGTAACCATTGAGCGTGCACAAAGACCACTAGTGCTCAAGGAGCTTTTGACTTCCCAAGAGGATAATAAGCACCAGAGGCACAACGCTGCTCGTGAGAAGGCTGATTGCTCAACAAAGAAAATGGCACAATCATCTAATAGCCTCGAGTAAATCATTCAGCTAGTGCCACGTCCACCTAAGAGTCCTAGATCTCCTACACCCTCTTTTCCCAAACAGACACAGGAAGCACAACAGCAGTCGTCAAGGGCGGCTGCTCAATCCCAATCTCTATCTCCGTCTAAGCTTCCAAATGTCCAAGAGGTGGGACATGACACCATTCGTAGCTCTCGGCCCAAGGATATGCCTATGCAACCTAATGTGACTAGAGCAGCACACACTCAATCTACACAGATGAATGCTCAAAGGGCAACAAAAGACACGATCACTTCCAATCGCCCTAGGGACCTGACACCACAATCCACCAAGAGTAGCCAGCCCACTGGACTAGCCGCTGCTACTTCCAATCAAGGATCATAGCAGTCACGGCCCTTGGCCGAGACAAAGCCCCTTGCGGAATGTGTCCTTAGTAGTTTACCTGTGGAGGAGGTGTCGCAACCAACTTCCTTGACAACTCCAGCACTTCCAAAGTGCCTAAAGCCTAGGCTGGAGGAGTTAAACACAAGGGAATTGGCTAAAGAGCTAGACTCTCCAAAGAGGGAGGCAATTGTACCCTCACAACCTAGTTTGACGATTCAGCAGGCCACGACTATGTCCCACAAGGACACACTAAAGAAAGAGAATGCTGAGGCCCAACCAAGCACATCAACGGTTGACCTAGTCTAGGGTCCTCTGAGAGATACACCTTCACTAACCAAGAAAAAGAGGAGAAAACAGTGAAAACAAGAGCAGTTACAAGTGGTTGTGGACCCCAAGAACATTGACACCAAGAGCGCTGGAGAGTTGAGGAATAAAGCATTGAGTCCATCCACCAATGACCCCATTGATGCCTCTCCTAGTAGCGGTGAAACCTCAAACACATCCATGTGATCTGAAAAATCAAAGCAATCGTTACCATCAATGGTTGCTTCCAACACTCAATCCACCGACAATAGAACTCGCATGGACCAATCAAGAGTGAATACAACGTTGTCACAACAGGGTGACAGATTTATACTAGTCACATCCAAGGAGAACCATAGCGCAATAACAAAGCCTCAGGAGAAACATGGAAACCCCAAGAGCATAAGAAATCCTAGCGTTGGCCAAACTTACTTGTCTAGGCCTGAGCCCCCAGCTATGCTAAAGCCCATGCAAACTCCTAGAACCTTGCATGAGATGGCAACCGAGCAAGCTCTCATTGAACATAGAAGTGTCACAGAATGCTTAACCGAATTGGATGCTAAGCTCAAAGTGTTTGCACGTGTCTATGTCATGGCAGACATGGGCGCATTCCCTAAAGAGCAGCTTGAAGAATACTTGCCATTTCCCTTATCCTAGGAAGAGCAAGAACATCTGGATGAGCACTATAACAGGCTCCTGTATGAACGCATGCGACTCATCTCTGACGAGGAAGTCGATGAACTACGCTTAACTGTCACATTCAATGATATGTTCTGCCAACCAAATCTCTTAGAGATAGAGCAACTAAAGCGATTATGAGAGGGTCGAAGTCAATTGAACAACGTTGGTGTGAAAACCATGTTGCAATGGCCGAACTAGGAGCACAGATCATGACAGTCTCAGAGGAGCAATTGGCCAAATGGCGGTCTCAAAGAGACCCAGCCTATGTGGCACCAACTTCCTTTCGAGTGCTAACTGCCATTCGGGGTACGGACTTAGCTGAAATTAGTCGAGAGAACTCTCTATTTGATAAGGTTCTTAGTGAGGAGGAGTTACATGTTGCCAGTAGACTCAAACAAGGTTCCATGCTACTCGATGTTGCAAAATATCTATCGGTATTAAGTAAGCTGCCATGAGTACTAGATGCGTGTTCGACGCTCCAGTACAATCCAGAGTTCTAGAAGTGGCTTTTATCCTCGTAAAGTGACATGGATTTGTAGATATGTATATAAATAAACAATGACTTTTGTGACCCTGTATAAACAATGTTAACACACAAGCAATGACAGTCAAGTGTAGGAAGAGGAGTTGGGTTCAACAGGCTAAGCTCCTCAGGTCCTCCTCTCACCACACATTTAGAAGTTGTGTGATCATTCCCGCCTATAGGTGGAGGGCATGCAACCCTCATCACCACCATAGGAAGGTCTGACCAACATCTCCGAGGGTGTGGATAGGGTACCATCCCTTCCTATACACCTTTCCCCTTTACAATCTATCCTTCTGAGGATGAGCTATCTCGCTCCCTGATAACCAGTCCACGCAACTTAGCATAAGCCAAGATCTACTAATGGCTGGAGGCCAAAGGAACATCATCATAGGGGCCATCCCTCTACTACAACTACCGCATGCCTCACCTCTCCCCTCCTCGTCATATGCGCTTGATTAGTTGTATAATCCCTTCCATGGAATGGTTTTATCCTATCTCAAGGCCTAATCCTTGGTTCGCATTTTGCAGGTCCCTCTACTATGTAGTAGGCATGGAGCACCCAATGCAACTAGCATGCAAAGACTTTCTCTGCCGTCGAAGGGAGCATGCAGCACATGCTCCCCCGCCGGTGCGCTACGTGCTTAGCCTCAAAAGGTATGCAAAGAAACGAGGCCGAAAAATCTGTTGGGAGTAAAGGCGCCTCTGCCTAGCCGCCCGTGTATTACTACACTGACAGTCACTGCACTGCACACTGCAGGTGGCAGGCGCCCGTCACTGTCACTTTATTCTTTATTCTTTTAGTGACAGTTTGAATAAAGGAAGGCCCGGTCACACATTGTGACTGTTGGAGTTCCCATTTCTAGTCTCTCCCTTTCTTGCTCTTGCTCTCCTGCCATAGCTCTCGAGTCCAACCTTCGATCCATCGCTCCCTTTCAACTGGTATCAGAGCTTTGCTTTCCGACACTTGAGCTTGGTTTTTGGCATTCTCAGCATCCCATCGACTCCCTACTTGCATTGGGTCTCCTTTCCGGCAGCCATATCCGACTCCTTCGAGCTCCCGTCACTCCCTGGCTTCCCGAGCGCCTTCCCGGCATTGTTGGGCACCTTCAGGGCATTACATCAGAGGTATTTGATCATTTTCTTCAGGGTTTACTTCAATTCTCAGGTCTCACAGGTTGTAAACAAGATTGGGGCAGCCACCATTGAAGCTCCCTTGCTTCATATCTCACTTGCCTTTGAACAAGACTTGCTGGAGCTTGTTTGAGGCCTTCCTTGGCTTTAACCGAACCCCTCCGAATCTTGGTCACCATTTTTTGCAGCCCCAGGACCAGCATTTATAGTTGGCGGAATCACGTAGCCCTCCCATATATGTCTTCAGCATTGATAGTCACAACAACAGCTCTCCCCCTCCATTGGCACTTGGAAAGGCTCCATTTCGGGCATATGAACATGCTTTGATGCTTGGTTTTGATGGTTGATGTATTGGCATAGCATTTGGACTGATTTAACATTGTCTTGGGACTATCATAACAGTCCACATGCAGTTTATGACAGTGTTACACTGACATTTGAAGCTACAACTTGTTTGGCATTGTCATTTGATACCAGGTTGGTCCCGTTTGATGCCCGAATGTTAGAGGAATGTATGCCTATTGTTTGGCAAACATTTGGAGCTGATTTTGGTGCTGAAATTCTCAGTTTTAAACAGTAAATCACTATAGTACATAGTTGGGCTGAAGTCATTTTACTCACATATACTTATGCCTATGCTTTTGGAGCTATGTTTCGGGCATATATGGTGATGTATTGACACTTGGGGCTCGACATAGAGCTTGGTTTTGATTCAGGATCATTGGTTGAGCTTGAGCTCACTTTGCAAAGCATTTGGATGCTCCGTCTTGGATGTACTTATGGCATGTATGTTGCTTATGTCTGACCGGTCTTAACATGCTTAGCCTATGCCATTACTACATGCTAGTTACATTGTTTGGAGCCTATTGCTACTGGAGCTCGGTCTTGTCTTGATCTTGGATTCTCGGAGCTTACTTGAGCTATTTATTGGCTTGCGAGAGTTGTATCTTGGAATGTACTTGATGTCTTACATGCTTTTATGGATGCTACATACGGATGCTCTATCGCCTACATATTCGGGATGTACTATTGATGTATTGTCTTTGACTTATGTCATTGGCACTGTGTCTTGCCTTGGCTTGAGCTCTTGAGCTCGTACATATGGCTTTTGTGCCAATGAGAGCATTCTTGAGACATTGAGCAGGTGGTACTTTTATGCATTGAGCCATTACATGCTATTGAGCAGTTTACAGACACTTGAGACTTTGGGACTTCTTACCATTTGGGATGATACATCATATGTCTTGGTTCACTGTATGCTTATGAGCTAAGTCTCAGTTTTGGATTCGTATCTTTGTAAGCTGACACCTACTTGTGTCAAGTTTTGGTAGTGGTAGGAACACTTTGCCCCATTGTCTAGGGGGGTGTGCCTACTCACTGGCAGATGTTTGTATGACATACTTGGGTGTTGGATTCATGCTTATCGACTGTCATATGCGTATGCTATGCCCGCATGATGTCGGCTTTGGTCTTGGCAGTATCTGATTGCCTTGGGATCCGATTTTGGACACTGTTAGCTCTCTTTTATTGAAATCTGAAATTTATTATAGCAAGCATATATGTATGGACTGACATGGATTTTTCATGCTGAAACACTCTGAAATGATGTACTTTCACTAGTACTTGGTGGGCAACAGCTTTGGTTCCACTTTCTTTGCTATTTTTCCTCGATTTTGGTGATTTTTTGGTCATTTTCTGCAGTAAACAACAAGCAATTTTGAACTGTCTATAGTCTTCCAGCCTTCATTATGGCGAGTTCGTCCATTGATCATGCTATTGTTAACATCACTAAGCTTGATGGTACGAATTACTCTTATTGGAAGAGCCAGATTTGGTAGGTGTTGGTCCAAAAATCGCAGATCAAACCTTTGAGGTTAAGTGGGCATCCGCCTACAACTATGCCAGATGAGGAATGGCTTGAGCTTGATGAGTTATGCAAGTCCACTATTATATTGTCTCTCACAGAACAGGTTCATTATAATGTCTTTGAGGAAGAACAGAGTGCATGGCAGTTGTGGGAAAAGATCAAAAATCTCTATGACAAGAAAAGTCCAGCGAGTCAGATGTATTGGCTGAAGCAGCTTATGGATCTGCGCATGAAGGAGAATGTGACTATGTCTACTCACTTGAGCCAGTTCCATGCTATACTCAAGAACTTGACTTCGCAGGACATCACTTTTGCAGAGGACGTCACTCCTCTTTTCTTGCTTGGTACTCTTAATGAGTCATGGGATGTATTCCACACTGCATTATGTGCCTCTACTGCTACCTTGAAATTATCTGATGTTGAGAGTGCTCTTCTGCAGGAAGAGGTTAACCGTAAGAATTTAAATGCCTCTCGTGTGTCTCATGCTATGACAGTTAGAGGCAGGAATGATGGATATGGAAAGCATGGCAGTGATAGTGGCCGTGGACGGGATTCTCAGAAATCTTGGTCCAAGTCTCGTGGGAAGTCACTTAGCAAATCCCGTGGCAGGAATGCAGATGTTACTTGTCACCATTGTGGGAAAAAGGGCCATATTAGGCCACAATGCCATGAATTGTGCAATGAAAGGCGCAAAGATAATGGGAAAGACAAAGTGCAAGATAAGTCTTCTGATCGCAGCATAGTACCTGCAAAGTCCAGTGTTAAAATTGAAGAGATCAATGTTATGCAGCCTGAGAATGTTGATGATGATGATTATATCCTAGCAGCTTCTTCTACTACTTCGCAGATGACAGAGATACACTCTATGTATGCACACTATTGGCTCTTGGACTCAAGTGTGTCCTTTCATGTGGCACCTTGCCAAGAGTGGTTTCATTCATATCGTACTGTTTCGGGTTCTGTGCGCTTGGGTGATGATAGCTCTCTTGATATTGTGGGCATTGGTTATGTTAGGTTGCAGTTTTCTTCTGGCAGCAGTTTTGTTATGCAGGATGTACATCATGTACCTGCTTTGACACGCAGTCTCATATCAGTTGGATAGCTTGATGACATAGGATATCATGTATGTTTTGGAGACTCTGCATGGAAGATCAATTATGGCAGACTTGTGATTGCGAGAGGTGCCAAGGCTGGCAATCTCTACCCCTTGATTGTATCAGCTTCTTCCCTTGATCATGTTTTGTCTGTGGGTTCTATCCCACATGTATCTCTTTGGCATGCCCGTTTGGGCCATATGTCTTTGAAGGGAATGAAAATGCTTTCTGGTTTGCAGTACTTACTGCCCCTTGATTATGCATGTTTTGATTCATGTGAGCATTGTCTTTATGGCAAGCAGACTAGGTCTACGCATAAGAAGTCTGGTAGGCCACGCATGAGTGAGCCCTTGGCATTGGTACATTCGGATGTCTATGGGCCCATGCCTTGTCAGTCTATGGGTGGTGCAAAGTATTTTGTTACGTTAATAGATGATTTTTTCACGAAAAGTTTGGGCTTATCCCATTAAGCTGAAATCTGATGTCTTGGTTGTGTTTCAGAAATGGCTTGCATTGGTTGAGAACCAATCTGGATATAGGCTAAAATGCCCTCAAGGGGGTCACTCATGAATATATGTATATATAATGTGAGTTCAAAATAAGGGGTTTTTAAAACGCTAGTTTTATACAATTTTTGTATATAGAAGGGTGTCATATAAAGGGGTTACTTACAAGATTGAATAGAAAAGGGTTGTGTTTTATTCAACAAAAATTCACAGATTAGGATATTTATAAATAGGCCATGAATGCACGTTATATAGAGAATATATATATAGTGAACCCCCCGAGAAAATGCCTAAGGAAGATAATGGGGGTGAGTATGTCTCACGTGCTTTTGAGCAGTTATGTGATGAGAGGGGTATTAAGAGTCAGTTGACCGCCCCCTACACCCCCCCACCCAGAATGGTTTGGCTGAGCGGATGAATAGAACCATCCAGGAGCATGTACGCAGTATGCTTAGCCATGCATGCCTACCACAGAGCTTTTGGGCTGAGGCAGTTAGTACAGCTGTGCATATCATAAACAGATCACCCTCTAGTGGTTTGGATTTCCAAGTTGCAGAGGAGGTATGGATTGGAAAACCTCCCTCTTATGCGCATCTCCATGTCTTTGGATGTGAGGCATTTTTCCATGTGCCCATGGACAAGAGAAGTAAGCTGGATCCCAAGAGTGTCAAATGCGTTTTCCTTGGTTATGGGGATGCAGGCGAGATGGGTTACCGTCTCTGGGATCCGCAGGCACGGAAAGTCATCTGCAGTCATGATGTAGTCTTCCATGAAGACAAAATGCATAGGCAGCCTGAGAGTTATCGAGATCCGCATGGTGATATTTCAGGAGGAGCCAAGAGCTCCTGCACAACCAGTTGGATAGCCTACAGCTGCTGCAGCTGATGCTCATGATCAGGGTGTTGGATAGGCAACTGGGCAGGCAACAGAACCTGCCATGAGATGGTCTACTAGAGACATATGTCCACCTTATAGATTTCAGCCCTCGATGCATTATGTCTTGGTTACAGATGTAGGAGAGCCTTTCACCTATGATGAGGCTATGTGCAGGGGTGACAGTCACTCCTGGGAGAGGGCTATGCAGTCTGAGATAGACTCCCTGCATAAGAATGATACTTGGGATTTGGTTTCCTTTCCTACGGGCAAGAAGGCTTTGCCATGCAAGTGGGTGTACAAGCTAAAAAGTACCCCTGGACACCCCAAGCCGGCATACAAGGCTAGATTGGTAGCAAAGGGTTTTAAGCAGGAGCATGGTGTGGACTTTGACAAGGTCTTTTCTCCTGTGGTTAAGATTACCACCCTCTGTGCTTAGTCTTGGCTTTGGTTGCTCAGCTTGACTTGGATTCATACCAGATGGATGTCAAGACGGCTTTCTTACACGGGGACTTACATGATGAGATTTATATGGAGTAGCCTAAGGGCTTTGTAGAACCTGGCAGGCAGCACCTAGTGTGTAAATTGAAGAAAAGTCTTTATGGCTTGAAACAGGCACATAGGGAATGGTATCATAAGTTTGATGCCTTTATGCAGTCGCAGGGCTACAATCGGAGTGCTATGGATCCGTGTCTTTACACGAAGAAATCTCGTGATGGTTGATTTTGGTACTCTATGTGGATGATATGCTGATAGCAGGGAAAGCTCATGATGAGCTAGATGCTCTTAAGGCTTAGCTCAAGAAGAGCTTTGAGATGAAAGATCTGGGACAGACTTCTCACATACTTGGTATGCGCATTAGACGCGACAGGCATCAGGGACTCCTCTACTTATCACAGAGGGAGTACATTCATAAAGTCCTTGAGCGCTTCCGCATGCAGAACGTAAAGCCTATTGGCTGTCCATTGCCTTCTTATGTGAAGGTATCACAGGCTGATTGTCCGCAGACAGATGAGTAGAGGGCTGAGATGGCCAAAATTCCCTATGCATCCACAGTGGGTAGTCTTATGTATGCCATGATAGCCACTCGTCCAGATATTGCCTTTGCAGTTGGTGTTGTGGCACGCTATATGGCTACACCTGGCATGAAGAATTGGGATGCCGTGAAGGGTATCATGAGATGCTTGAAGGGCACTGCAGATATGTGCATATGCTATGGCAGCCAGGATACAGGAGTCATGGGGTACACTGACTCTAATTATGCAGGACATGCAGATAGTAGGAAGTCCACTTCCGGCTATGTATTCACCTATGCTGGAGGTGCTGTTTCTTGAATGTCCAGGGTGCAGAAATGCACGGCCCTTTCTACTACAAGGGCCGAGTATGTTGTAGCCACTGAGGCTTGCAAGGAGGCCATTTGGTTGGGTCGTTTAGTTGCTGACCTTGGTATTGATGCTATCCCTACACTGCATTCGAATTCTATGAGTACTATTCAGTTAGCCAAGAATCCGATCTTCCATGCGAAGACGAAACACATTAAGGTGAGGTATCACTTTATACATGGGATCGTTGAGGACAAGTCTGTTGATCTTGTCAAGATCTCGACTGACCAGAATCTTGCAAATCTGCTCAGGAAAAGCCTCTCTACAGAGCACTTTGCCTTCCTCAGGAGGTTGATGGGCGTGGGATGAGATGACGTCTTTCCTCATCCTGTTGTACATGTGTACATGTTGTATTGTCTTTTTCTTTTTCTTTTCACTCCTCAATGGGGCAGATTCGCCTTTAAGTGGAAGGTTGTTGGGGGTAAAGGCGCCTAGCCGCCTGTGTATTACTACACTGACAGTCACCGCCATTGCACACTGCAGGTGGTGGGCGCCCATCATCGTCACTTTATTCTTTATTCTTTTAGCGACAATTTGAATAAAGGAAGGCCTGGTCACACATTGTGACTGTTGGAGTTCCCATTTCTAGTCTCTCCCTTTCTTGCTCTTGCTCTCCCGCCATAGCTCTCGAGTCGAATCTTCGATCCATCGCTCCCTTTCAAAATCCCCAGGCCAGGGGAATGGAAGCTCAAGGGAGCACACAAGGCGTGGCAACACCGGATGTGCGGGCGCTCGGACACCAGGTGCTCGAAAGCGGAGAGGGCAGCTTAAGACAAGGAAGAATTATATGCATTGTTCAAAAGCATTTTGGAAACGGATGCGGCCAGAGACTACACCATTCAGGTCCCGGCCGACATATTCCTTGCCCAACTTCACAGGAGCCTCTCACCAGCAGAGCCTCAGTCGCCTGACCACCCGGACTCACCCTGCCTTGTGCAAATAGAGTAGCCCCTATGATATACAAGAAACTTAGCAAAGGCCAACCTGCCATAACTTTTTGTCTTTTGATGGTTAAAGGGGTAGGCTCCCCACCTGTATACACTTTCCTCACCTATTGCTAATATATGCCAAGTGTTTAACAAGCACCGGAATAGGCATCGCAATCAGCATTATAGGATTTTGATAAAGTAATATCTTCACATGATTGCATTTGTTCGTTGTACTTGACGCATGTGACCTGCATATACTCTCATGAAGTGATAAGTGGATGCAGGATGACACAGGCCTTTATGCAAACGTGTTCAATGCCCAAGTCGCCGCAAGACCACCAACCTCACAAACAACCACAACAAAGCCACGCTGCCGAAAGCAAAAATCACCCTTGCGAGTACCCACATCACATGGCCCAAAGCATAGTCATGGACTGCGCCCTCTTTCTGGGTCAAGCTCTACAGTTGGCTCATGACAGTTGTTACTTCAATCGTACCGATATCGCGTGTCGCAAAGAGGTTTGCAATATCTCAAGTGTATCTCCCCATCTCAACAACGGCTTCTCTAACAGCGAGGCTAGGGCACAATAATCACTGTAATATCTATTTTTTGAGCCTTCGAAGCTTGACATTTCCTAACCCATTGAAAAGCTGATAGCCTCAACATATTGAAATGGTTGTACTCAAGCAAGTCCAAAAAAAAAAGGAGAAAGAAAGAAAGAAAGAAAAAAGCATAAGACAAAGAAATAAAAAAAAGAAAACAGACAAGGAAAAAAGAAAAAAAAAGAGAGAAAAAAAAACGCAAAGATAACAAGCATCCATGATCACAGCGCAGCACCTAGGGGTCCTCAAATTAGGTGCATCGAGTGACCTTGGTCAGCTAGCTCCGTCCCTAGTCCCCTAGCCCCTTAGCATCACCCACAATTATTCAGGGCACACCAAGGGTAGGACATACTAGGGAGCTTGTCTCGCCTATGGTTAGACCTGTCACCCTGACCCATTCACACTATTCCCTCTTGCACTCTGCCTTAATACCATTGCAATCAATTGTGGTAAGCACCTTTGAATGGCCATGAAAAGTACATTGTCCTCATCATGCAGGTCCAATAGCTACCAGCTACCGATAGTGTAGTGTCCTTGTGTTCAATTATGTTACGTCGTGCAGTCACAATGCAAAGGATGTCGCATATACCTTCACTTGTACTTCTTCTCAACATGGACAACTTTGCTTCATCCACACATCGTTATGAGAAACCAACCTGCAGTCTTCTAACTACGTAATATCTAAGTATGCACGAGCACTCACATAATATCTGTACCAAAATGTATACACAGTTTGGGTCCTCAAATGCAAGACAATAATCTTAGCTTGCTTAGAGTTCAACCTATCTCCCAAACTAATTAAACTATGTCTTGTGCATGATAAAGAAGACTAGCATTACCCCTAGGGAGAGACCACCTATAAGAGGTTTTCAATTGCAGGTATTGAAGACTCCAACGAAAGTGTCGTTTGCTCTTCATCGACACCCAACTCTGAATTCTTATCCTTTATCATCCTACAAGCCTGCCAAGAATCATCATGTACAGAATCCCCAACAAACCAATGCTTGTGCTGGCCATCAGTGCAATCCCCAACAAAGAACAGCCCTACCACCAACTTCAACAACCCTACCACCGGCCACCTAGGCCACTAACGTGCCCCCAACGACCTTCTTCCACACCACCACCAACACTTCTCCATGGCAACCACCGATGTCCCTTCCACCCATGCCTTCAGTGCATGCCAAAGCCTGCTACCTATGCCGGTGAGTGCCATGGGACTGGCACTCATCTAGGAGGGGGGTAATGTTAACCCTCAAACAAACGAAGGTGGAAAATCCGGAAAAGCTAAAGCAGAAGACAAAGTCCAAGGCAAAGTGAAACGGAAGACAAAGACACACAAGGAGAAAAGTCCTAAATAAGGGAGAAAGGTGCACAAGAAAAAGCGCAAGTCAATACTTTTGTAAAAGAGCGCAAGCGCATCATGGTTTAATTCAAGGAGTGTCGGGCTCCCACCCGTGAAATTTGTAAATGTAGACGGGCGGTGGAAAGGAAGCTAGGAAGATAGAAGGACAATGGGAAAAAGGGCCTAGGCCACGGCCGGCCATGTAAAAAAAGGGGATAAGGAGATGACCACCCAAAAGGGATTTAGGGTTTTGTATATAAAATTGAAAAGTGAATAGGAAGCTCGTTCTTGTGTGCGGCCAAAAGTGGCTCTCCTCTTCTTCTTCTTCTTCTTATTCTTGCTTGCTTGAGAGAGGGAGTGTGAGAGTGTGAGGGAGTGAGTGTGTGAGGATGAGGGACCGAGGAGGAGAAGCTCTCCATCATCTCCTCTCTTCTTCTCTTCTCTTCTCTTCTCTTGCTCGCGATGATGGAGCTTGGAGCGTGGAGCTTGAGGATGGAGCTTGCTTGAATCTTGCACTTGAATCGTGGAGCTACCAGAGTGCACAGGAGAGGAGGTAACTCGATCGGCATGGAGGTAAGCTCACTACACCCGTAGATATGGATGGCGCATCGGCTATGTGAGAGGTAGCCATTAGTGCTCGGCTTGGAACGCTTGAAACAATAAGCGGTCTATGGGTCTTGGCGGTTGAGCGAAAGCTCCCATAGAACTATACTAGATCAATTTAGCAAACAAGCATACTTTTTACCATGCAAAAAAATATTAACTGCATCTCAAGCTACACAATTGTTTTTGAATATTGTTTTCACTCATCATGGTTTGCTAAAAGTTATTATTTTTTATCGTGATTCTAGATTTTGTAATAATTTTTGGACTGCTTTGTTTGCTAATTTGGGTACTAAGATTGATTTCTCATCTGCATTTCATCCTAAAACCGATGGGCAAACAGAAGCTACTAATAGTACAATTCTAGATCTTTTGCGTACATACACAATTTTAAAACCACAAACATGGGATAGACATTTGCATCTACTTCAATTTGCATACAATAATACACCACACACAGCTACTCATAAAGCACATTTTGAAATCATTTATGGACATAGATTGCATATACCTGTTACATCTTTGTCAAAGAAAGTTAAAGCTGCTGATGATATTACCAATACGCATGCTACTATTTTTGCTCAAGTTAAAGATATGATTGCGAAAGCCCAGTAATCATACACTAAGTAAGCTAATTAAAAAAGAAAAACCATGAGTTTCAATGTTGATGATTATGTATAGTTACGCATTGAAAAGAGAAGATTGCAAAGTGTTGAAAAATACCCTGTTGTTAAATTCGCACCTAGGTTTTATAGACCTTTCAAAATAATTCACAAGATCAATGACAATGCATTTAAATTAGAACTACCCCAACATTGGAAGATACATAATACTTTTCATATCAATTTACTTTGACCTTTTAGAGGCCAAATGCTTGTCCACCCTGTCTATGAAAACCCTCCTTTGTTAGAAGAAGAAACTGAAATCCTTGAACCTGAAACTATTCTAGACACTGGATTTATGATCACTAGAACTGGCCATAGATATTCTAGATATTTGGTTAAGTTTAAAAATCATCCTATTGAAGAGGCCCAATGGATACACACCTGCGACCTAACTGCTTACCCCTCACTGTTCGCTCCGCATTGAGCTAATAGCAATTGAGGACAATTGCTATCCCACCCTAGGGGTATGATGCCAGGAGGAATATTCCACGGTGGATTTCGTGAGATATTCCACGATAGATTCCATGAGGTTTTTTGATGGATTCCGTAAAACTATATTTATTTGTCGGAGCTCGTACACAAGGTGGATTCCTTGTATGAGAAGTTGATGAGGATGCCTGTCCTTTTCAGGCATCAGATTAATTTAATGTGCACGGTGGTGATTCTCCAAAATACATATCAAATTAATGGACATTTATGAGTTTAGAGTGCGCACTTGAATTAAATTAAGGTTAGAACAGAGTTCCAACCTATTTAATTATTTATAGCTGAATACTGCTAGGTATTCACTTTTGTTGGATTTTATCTTATTATTTTCTAACAATTGTGAATGCTTCAGTTGATGTGTAGAGCAGGCAGTGATGGCGTTGGGTAGCACCGGAGCGATGGTGTAAATTCAAAATGCCTAGAAGATTTACTATTTTTGATGAGCACGTGCCTTAGGCGTGGCACCAATATTTATTTAGGCGCACTTATTTATTAAAGCACTTGACAAAACATTTATTATCTTGTATGTGCATAGGCGCTCGATTAAATATTTCATTATTTGGTATTTATATTTGGGCACAGCCTGGGACTTTTGGACGCCCAAACGTTTTACTTTATATTTGGGCAAACACAAAAGCAAAAGTATGCTATTTGTAAAGTGGGCTATTCTTGAGCTTGGAGATAAATAAATTTATAAATACATGCCTTGTGAAGCGCTCATACAAGGTATGGGTGGGAGATTTCACCCAATTGGTCTTTTTGTCTCATGTCGTGCAAACTCTCTTTTTGCTTTTATGAAGGTTTTCTAGAGTTCTTTGTTATTGGGGACCTTCCAGTATTCACTACGCACGCATACAATACCCGATCTGCACATCATACACATACACACACACACACACACACACACACACTCTCTCTCTCTCTCTCTCTCTCTCTCTCTCTCTCTCTCTCTCTCTCTCTCTCTCTCTCTCTCTCTCTCTCTCTCTCTCTCTCTCTCTCTCTCTCTCTCTCTCTCTCGTATGCATGTATAAAAGGCTAGGTATACATTTGCATTTAGGTGTATAGGGACTCATATATGTGTACAATGACCTTTATGCACCAAACTTGTAAAGTTGTATCCACACTTGCTTTGTGCGACATTTAGAAGTAGCTCTATATGATCCTTGAATATTACGATTAGAAATAACATTGCTATATTGAAATTGACCATTAAAAAAAGATATATGAAATACACCACAAAGTCTAAGTGTATCCAAGAATTACAAATAGACTCTCGAAATTAATGAAAAATAAGGCAATTTTCAATTTATTTCTATATAATAATATATACAAGTGAAGTAAAGCCTGAAATCAAAATTTGTTCTAGAAACTGCGCTAAAAACTTTGCACCACAAAGTTAAGTATACTGCATTTTAAAATCAATTACAAACCTCATATCTATCAACAAACCATGAAGCATTACTCTTTGATTGTGCTTATGCAATTGTATTTAAATGTTATAAAAAAAGATCCCAATGTGAATAAAAAATTAGAAATTATCCATGGGGGCTAATCAAAACGAATTTTTCTTTTCTTTGAGGAATCTCAGGGAAAAATTTCATTCTCCAATACACATGGACAAGTAAAGCAGGTCCCGTCGCTACTCTTTGTTTTGGGAATGGCACATGGGACATGATAGTATTTTCTCTTTGTCTTGCACCTAAAATTGTAGAAAGCCACAATATAAATATAAATACATCTAACAATTGACAAATATTATTTAGGTTCAAAATAACAATGCCTGGGTCTATCATCCGTAAACCACTCAATAGGAATTGTCATAGCTTGATACAGTGTGACAAAGCAATCGAGGTCCTTAAATTCATACTTTGGCCACCCCCTTGGCATCCTATCAATGTTAGATCATTGAAATCTTTTATCTTGTTCATATTCATCCATATATACTTGAAAACACTGAGTATATCCACAATGTACCATCTTAATAAAAATTGGAAGTAAAATCTCTATATTGATATCATCATATAAACGCTCAATAACCCTTGCAAGCATTCTCTTTATAATATCACGCATTGTTATTGTACTTCCTTCTGATACTCAAAAGCTGAATAATATCCCCAACTTGGAGTAGAGGCATTTGCAAAAGTCAAGTAAATACTTAAATATAGTATAAGAAATAATCAAGTACTACTGAGAGTATATGCCAACTAAACATGACATAAAGGCCATTTCACATATGTGCCAAGCAATGACTTTGAAGCTATGAAATTTCAATAGATACATCTCTACAAAAAAGCAATGCGTATCATTCCACCCTCCAAAAATACATCCCTCTATGCATCTCTGAAAAAACAATACATTGTATTGCATCTTTTGAAGTACATACTTGTATATAATGTTTGTCGTGACATTTATAGCACTTCCATTTTCATCCAACAAGACTTTTATATTGTCTGAGAATTTCACCCATGCAACATACAATTGTCCATGTGTAAATATAGGTGTCTTTAAATAAAGACCAATCTGGCCTTGTGACTTATAATTGATTATCATATCAAATGCTAGTTGAATAGAAAATCGCATACGCTTCATAATAAACAAAAATTGCAAAAGTGCTAGGAATAA